>NC_000068.7:128744349-129068724 GCF_000001635.26 Mus musculus
TTTGGACTGCTTTGAGCAAGCTTATTTGCTTCAGACAGGATCTGGCTCCAGGCTGGCCTCATCTCTAGAACTGGGGTTACAGGAATGTCACCACACTCCTGGCCCTTTTCTCCTCTTGTCACAATCCCTCCCCACCTGTCTCTAATGTAAAAGCTGTCCCAAAGACACAGGAGGAAAGGTACTGTGTCTGAAGGCCATTATTCTGAGTGAACAAAGCCAGCCTCAGAGGTTGCGTAGGGTCTGATTCCACTGAAATCACCCGCTGTCTCCAAGTGCAAAATGATCGCGGTAGAGAAGGCTCAGTCCTCTCCGTCGGTTCTCTTAGGCCAGGATGCTCCCATGGGGGAGTCCTTTTTCAGTCGAACAATTTTGTAGGCACAAGTCTGTACCTGTGATTAAAATTTCATAGGATTATACACACATAAATGTGCCCTCCCCCAGGGGGGAAAAAACCTGATAAAATCAGAGTAAGGTTGAATTTTAGTGACTAGCAGTGTACCAAAGTCACCGTCCTGGTTTCCATCCTGGTATTATAACTGTTTAAAATCTTTTTCATGGAAAAGTGGAGGAGGGGAGGGGACAGGAACTTGGTGCTATTTTTGCAACTTTTTTGTGAATCTAAAATTACTTCAATCTGAATTTCTTTCCCTTTTAAAGAAGCATTTTGTAAGGCTTGGTGATAGAGAGTTTGCCTACCACACACAAGGCCTGGTTTCTGCTTTTGCACTGTAAATAAAGCAAAGTCCCCAGGGCAGGCCTGAGGGTGTAGCTCAGTAGGTAAAGCTCTTGCTGTCATTCATGAGTCCCCAGGTTGATCTCCAGCAAAAAATAAACCAGATGTGGCCGCTGCGTGCCTATAATCCTAGCTTTCAGGATGTAGGTCAGGAGGATCCGACATTTAAAGTCATCATCACTTACATGGTGAGTTTAAGATCATTCCAGGCTAATGAGACCCTGTCTCAAAAACAGAAAATAAATCCTTAGCACCAGAAATAACAAATAAATAAAAGGCTTTTTGATTGAGTGATTCCAAATCTGAAATGTTCAAAGAGCTTTCCTGCCTGGTATTTATGGTGGAATGTGCTGTGGGTGACTGAGTACAGCCTCTCGTAGCATTCACATTGATGGTCCCTGGACAACTTACACAGCTTCTTTTGAAATTTAACTTTACTTTTATTTATGAGTGTATGGGGGTGGGGGGAGGGCCGTTTACAAGAGTGCAGTGCCCATGGTGGCCAAAAGAAGGTTTTGGATCCCCTGTACTGAAGAGGTGACTTGCCGGTTAAGAGCACCTGTTGCACCTGCAGAGTATACTGGAGTTCGGTTCCCAGCAAGGGTATCAGACAGCTCACAACCACCTCTAACTCCTTCCTGGTCCAAGGGAGTCGGTGCCTTCTAGACTCCATCATACCCACACACAGAAGATGTACAGTCATATAGACAAGTACACGCGGATAAAAATAAAACTTAAAAAAAAAACCTCACCAATTATCTGTTTAAATGGACAACTAGCAAGTAGCTTTTGTTTTAGTTAGCTGGATGTGGTTCCTAATATTCGTTGTAATAACCACAATAGTGAGAATTTATACAAATCAGTTCCTCATTCTCACAGTGATTGCCAAACGATGTGCTTTGAATCCCATTACATCTTTAATGCCTGTCTTGTAATCGGGAACTTGCTTAAAGTCTGCTCTTCCGAGGGCAGCTGGAACAATCGTGACAAAGCCAAATCTGCCAGCTCTCCTCTAGAGCTCCAGGATTCCCCCACACTCTGGGCAAAGGCCTGGGCTGTTTGTGTGCTAGGATTCCCCAGGCTAGTCCCTAATCCTAGGTATTTCCTCTGAGGCAATGCTCAAAGCATTACCTCTCGCTTTATTATCTACCTTTAACCTCTCGCTCTGTTGAGAATCAGAGCCTGCTTCCCCACCCACCCAGACCATCCAGTCTTCAGGGGTTTCCTGGTGCCTGTCACCTTCCTGCCACTTTCCAGCACAGCAATCAGCTTCTCCATCAGGCCGTGCTTCATTTTGCTCTGGGGGGGAATGTGAGCTCTAAGGGACAGGCATTAAAGATGTCCCAGGCTCCTGGGGCGGGGGGTGGGGAATCTGGTACACAGTGAGTACTCAGGACTTGTGAGTGGGTGAAGCCAGAGCAGATGGAGTTCCAAGTAATAAGCCGTTTTCCCCATATAATGTGTTCTGTGCGTTGCATTCTCCGGTAGAGAGACAGACACAAGGAAAAAAAGAAAAGAAAATGCAGGATTGTTTATTTCATTAAATTTCAGGGTTGCTTAATCCAGAGCTAAGAGACTTGGCCTAAACTGCTCCTGGAAGTTGCTTCCTCAGCAATTGTGATTGTCCTTCCCTCAAGGGAACATCTTGTTCCTCAGAGCTCCTTAAAATATCTCAGGTCTGGGTCACAGGCTGCCATTTCTCAAACTCTGTGTGTGTGTGTGTGTGTGTGTGTGTGTGTGTGTGTGTGTGTGTGTGTGTGTGTGTCTGTGTGTCTGTGTGTCGTGTCTGTGTCTGTGTGTGTGTGTCTGTGTGTGTGTGTCGTGTCTGTGTCTGTGTCTGTGTGTCGTGTCTGTGTCTGTGTGTGTCTCTGTGTATGTCTGGGGAGTAGAGCAAACAAGGCAGCTACAGAAGCCTTTCACTGGAACCCTGGGGACAGGCGGGGAGGAAGAGGTTTCAAGCACTGTGGAGCCTCCACTAGAAGTGGAGCATTCAGGATCTGTGGGAGGAAGGGCGGAGACCCAAGACTCACAGATACTGTGTTTTCTCCCAGGAAAGCTACAAGGGTTTGGGCTATAAAACTCTCAGGTTTATTTCAACCTGGTGGTTATTGTCCCTGCATAGAAGGGACCAAGCAAGAGAGGAAAAGCTGGCTTTTCCTGCAGAGCGCTCTGTCTAGCTAGTCTGGCTGTGTAAACGAGATTGTGCTTGGGACGTATATTTGTGCCACTAAACCAAAAAACCATAAGGGAAAAAGTTACATAGGGCAGGGTGTGGTTCTGTAGTAGCCCAGAGTGAACGAGGTCGGAGTTCTGTCCCTGGAATGAGGAGGGTGGAAAACCTGGTGGGATGGAGGTGGGGTGAGGGTGGGGTAGAGTGGGGGTCGGGTAGCCCTGAAGCTGTAAGTTCCAGTCTAGTTTTGGAGAAAGTTACCTTTATTTAGATGGATTTCCACTTCTGTCTGCTTGCATCTGTTCGGCTTGTGGGCGTCAACCCCCTACCCACATGGGGAAGCATTGGAGCTGGTCTCTGGGAGTTCCAGTTTGGTGTGGGTACCTTGTGCTGCTGAGACATCTGCTATAAACTGTTTTTCTGACCTTGTGTAAACTTTGGAGAGAAAAAAAAAAACACAAAGAGGAAAATGACTTCCTGCTTGATCTAAAAATCAAGCCACACAGTAGCCAGCTTCCCTTTAAGCACTTGTCTGTCTGTCCACCATAGAGGCCAGGAACAATGTGCCTGGCTGATTGTCCTCCTTCAGGGAGCTGCGGCGAAGTACCGGATCCCAGTGAAATAAACTTGGTTTGCCATAGAGCCGACTCTCCCTGCCTCGCTCAGAGTGGAATGTGATTTTTGTAGTTCATACTCCATGTATATTTCCTAAAAGTTTGGATAAGAATAACTGAAATCAAAAGATGTTTGGCCTGCAGACATCTACCACACCTTAAATATAAATAAATAAATAAATAAATAAATAAATAAATAAATAAATAAATAAATAAAATTCCTTGTGTTCTGATGGAGCCAAAATGTGGTTTTCCTAAACAAGAGCCAAGCATTGCAAGCTCTTGGGAGCTGGAAAGATGGGTGTCTCCCCTGGGAGATCAGGACCCATTGGTTATGAGGATGCTGCAGTCTGACATCGAGGCTGTGGCATGGAGTGCAGAGGAATGCACCCGTGCACCCCATGCACCCCATGCACCGTGAGGCCTGCCTTTTGCTGTGTACATTCTCTTTCCCACAGTCAAACCCGACCAACCAATGCCCCTCGAGGGCTTTTTGTCTGTGCATTTGCTGTTGTTGTTTGCCACCTGCCTCTCAGTTCTTCCTCCTTTTCCAGGAGGTAGAGACTCCCCCTGCCCCTCCCCCAGAGTCCCAGTGGGACAGCAACTCTCAAAGAATTTGGTGTCGGGATCCCTTTAAGAGTTAAAAACTGTTGAAAAAAAGAAAAACAAAACAATTTTGTACTAAATATGCCTATCTGCTTATGGAATTAGAAAGTAAAATGGAAAACTTTAAAAAGCGAGGAAATGCAAGTCTATGTTCCACTGACCGGGAGACGTGTGGCATCATCATATGACGTCACCCTCTGGAAAATTCCTTCATGCATCCGTGAGATAATGAGCATGAAAAGGAAAGTCACATTGCTATGATGAGAATAAGCTAACTTTCGAGGGCAAGTGTCCCTGGCACCTCCTGAAGTCGTCTGTAGACCTGACTCTGAGAACAGCTGCTATGACACCTTGACCCAGGGTTCAGAAATTTCTAGACTGCAGATACAGAAAATTACAATTTGATCTGACAAAGGAGGAGGGAAAGAGGTAGCTTGTCTATCATAAATGAAGTCTTGGGTTTCATCCCATCCCCATCACTGACCAAAGAAAACATGGAATTATTTACCAATTCATTGTTTCCTGATAATTTCTGTAAATATAATCAATCCAAAAGAAAGAAAACCAGACAGTTATTATGATTTTCAAGCACCCGTACGGATGCTATTAAAATAGACTTCACAGAAGAAGTAGAAAATCATGGTGGAAAACCACTCTGTAGGAGAAGTGATTCCAGTGGGTGATGTTGTGTCAAGGTATTGCAGGTAGAGTTGGGGATTAGGTGTGCCGGAGTGCCTCGATTCTATGCAGTTTTCTAGGTCTCTACTATTACATTTTATCCAGCTGTTTCAACCATGGAAAATTTTGGAATGTAGATATCAGAGTGTCTGAGCGGCTATGCATACTTTTCAAAATTAGGAGGAAGCACACAGAGTCGCCATTCATAAGTGTCCTTTATAGATGCAAGTAAGAGGCGCAGAATAAAATATTCACTTCCAGGTTTCTGGTTATTTGCTCTAGTCACCACACAAAATCGGAGCGTTTCCCCCAAGAGAAAGTGAATACGTAAAGGTATGACTCCTGAGCGAAGCCACTGTTCTTGGTGCTTTATATTGTCAGGAAACCTTAATTAAGCAATCCACTTGAAGATTTCTCTCCAGTGTTCCCCTGGGAACTCTTTCCCTTGATTCCTGTGTCTCTCTGAAGCAGCCCATCATTGTGTGCATTGTGTGCTTCTGTGTTGACTGTTGTGACTGAGCTCTGACTGGGTGTAGTGACTCACACCCCTTAATTGCAGCACTGAGGAGACCGAGGCGGGCAGATCTCTGTGAGTTCAAGGCCAGCCTGGTCTACAGAGTGAGTTCCAGGACAGCCAGAGCTACATAGATAGACTGTGTCTCAACCTCTTCCCCACTGGACTCAAAAAAGTCTGAGCAACTCTACCTGGCATTCAGGGATTGAAAGGCTGAAACCAGCTGCCTCTAGGGCCAGGGCTGCCCTGCTCCAGGCACCTGTGGTTTCTTCTCAGTTGGTTTTCCTATAACTATCATGCTTTTTTCTTTAGATTAATTTTACATTTTAGGCTAGACGCTATGAACCAAGAAATAAAAGCTGCCAAAGCCACGGGTCTCTAGCTCAGGACAATCTGCTTATCTGCCTGAATCTCACGAGTGCCCTTCCATCTCAGGTCTGACAGAGACAGCAGTCTTCAGCTGTGAGGCCCACAATGACAAAGGACTGACGGTGTCCAAGGGTGTACATATCAACATCAAAGGTGAGCAGGAAGGCCAGGGCTCTCTAGCAGGTCCTGGGGGCTATGGAGGGACACAGGGTTGCATCTGGCTTACTCCATGACTTTCTCTGTAACATTACTCAAGTCTCTTCTCCTCTTTGATATCAGTGTTGGGAAAAAAGAAACTTGGGACAATTATAAAGTCTACTTATTTTTGAGGCTTGGTTATTTAATCCAAGTAATATAGTCATAGCAGTTCTTGGCACATAGGTCGTTGGTAAGCATTAGCTAGTGTAGTTCTGCTTAGCACAAGAAGAAAATAAGCTAGCCGCTTTACCTCCATTTTCGCCTTCCCATTTCTGCCTTGTGCTTATCCTCATTAACCGTTGAAGAGCCCAGAGGTGGGCTCGTCAGGGCCGCTGCTGCTGAGGACTGACAACGGAGCCTGATCCAAATCTTACAAGAGGGAGACTGACAACTGGGAGCAGAGAGCATGTGGGATCAGTCTGCCTCCTCTTCTCCCTCTCCATCTTACCTCCCATTTTACTAGATGGGAGCTCACTGGACAGTTAGTTGATTGACAGTAACAGAATTTCTACAAGACATTATAGTCCTTCACCCTGTCCTTCAACTCCTGCGTAATAACAGGTATTGACACCCAAAACTTGGAAGGGAAGGAAAACCCACAAGCAAATTATGCTGTATTTAATCTTTATGTCGTCATTCTTTCTCACAGAAACTCAAACATGTTTTATATTTTACTGTCACGTAGCTCTTTAGATAGAGAAGATGAAATGCTGGGTTCATGGTTCTTTCCTACTATCCTCAGGAAATCACAGCAACACAAAGACATGTTGGAATATGCTGAATGATAAGTTAAAGGTTGGGCATGCAGAGAAGGGGATTTAAAACGACGGAAGGAGTTCTAAAGGATTCTGATTTCAGTTTCGGTAAACGGACTGGATGAAGGATATGACATAGCATTTTGTAAAGGTTCATTGCCAAAAAAAAAAAAAAACAAAAAAAACAAACTAAAAGTGACTCCTGGAGGAAGTGTATAACTTCCTTCCTTTTCCACAAATTCTGCTATTACAGTTTCAAAAGGCATGCTGGGAATCTCAGAAATCCATCAGTGGGTGTAGACTTATAAAGACGTATTTACTAAGGCTAAGGTTTAAACTTCTCCGAGTTTAGACATGTATAAAATGGGAAGCATTAAAATGTGTGCTTCATGTAGAATCTCATCTAAACTTTCTTTAAAAACTCTATCCAAACAAACAAACAAAAAAAAAACCAAAAACCTCTATTCTATTTCCAAAGCTTGTGGGATTTCTATGCGTTTATTTTAAGACAAGGTGGCCTTGAACTTCCGGTCCTTCTGCCTTATCTCCCCAACTCTGAGGTCAAACTTGTGTTTCTGACTGACCTTCATTTATCTTAAAGCTTTTTCCAGAATAACCAAGACCCACTTTGCCTAAGCCAGTGGTTCTCAGTCTCCTAATGCTGCCGTCCTTTAACACAGTTCCTCATGTTGTGGTCACCCCCAACTACAAAATTATTTTGTTGCTATTTCATAACCATAATCTTGCTACTGTTATGAATGGTAATATAAATATCTGTGTTTTCCAATGTTAAGCGACTCAGGTGAAAGAGTTGCTTGACCCCCAGAAGGGTCACGACCCACAGGTTGAAACTGGTTGATACTTGAAGCCTCCTGTGGTTTATAATTGTGATGGTGTGTGTGTGTCTTCTTTTTCCATAGTAATCCCCTCCCCGCCCACTGAAGTCCATATCCTCAACAGTACAGCACACAGCATCCTGGTCTCCTGGGTCCCTGGTTTTGATGGCTACTCCCCACTTCAGAACTGCAGCATTCAGGTAAATTTCCAAAATGGAGAGGGAAGGTGCTGAGTGGTGCTCTCTGACTTTCCCTCCTCCTCCCCAGGGTAACCTCTTCCACTCCCCCTCCGTGTCCACCATCACGGGCTGTTTTGATTCTCTGGCCACAGTGCTCCATTGTGGCCCAGGACCCAAGCAAGGGAGAAACATGTTTCCAAGGACAAAGGCCATGAAACCAGGGATAATTCTTTATAAGTTACATAGACACATCCCTGAAGGAGAGCTGGTTTGTGACCAAAGGTCCAGGAGGCTCCACACCTCCCAGAGTGACTTATCCTGGGCTGGTGTTATGGAGGACAGTCATGTGGGTCATGTATGCTGATAGATGAAGCCCCTTAGCTAACATTGTCTCTTGGGGAAAAGGGGGTTGGGGGTTGGGTTTGCTGGACTTGTTCAATCATCAGTTCCTTTTAACATTAGCTAAAGTTACTATGAAACAGGGTTGGGGAAAATATGGGTAGGTCACCCTAAATGATACGTTGTTGTGGTATAAGCTGTATACTCTTGAGTGTTCCTTTCATGAAAACACTATCAGTAACATTGTTATTTAACAAGAGCCCACTGCAACCAAGGCATTCTTCAGATACCTCTTGCTTAAAACAGCACTCACCAAGTCTGTGAGTGACAGGACCAGAAAGAATTCAGGCCCTGAAGATCTGATGCCAAGCAACATCAGAGCTCAGAGGTCCTAACTCCATAGTCAGATCAGACACTGTGTAGGAGCTAGTTAGCAGTCACTCTTGGACTGTCTTCTAATTGTATGAATGTATTCTACCTTGTCCATTGTTATGCATAGGAATGGAATTACTCTTAATTTCCTGAATATCTAGTTTTCTCATTAAAAACTCATTAACCTGTGTATGTGGGGTGGTGGCACATACCTTTAATCCCAGCATTGGAGGTGGGGAGAGGCAGAGGCAGGTGGATCTCTGAGTTAAGGCCAGCCTGGTCTACAGCGTGAGTTCCAAGATACCTAGGGCAACACAGAAACCCAGTATCAAGAAATAAACAATAAGCAAACAAACAAAAGTCATTAACCAGGCCAGCAAGTTGCCACACAAGCCTGAGAGCCTGAGTTTGATCCCAGGGTAGGACAGAACAGAGTCCTGAGCATCCTCTTCTGACCTTTACTTGTGTATCATGGCACATAAGTGTCCCTCCCATGATAATAATACATAAATGAATGAAATTAGATTTTAAAAAGACAAACAAATTAACCTAGCATACTTGTCATGCCAACTCAGTTTGGAGAAGTGACTTCCAGAGAATTTTGTGTTGATCAACCAGATGTTTTTCATACCAACTAGAATTAAGTTCACTGTCCTTGGTGCCTCCTACTCTTATCTGACAGCTGTTCCTTCTCTGAAAAATAAAAACAAACATTATCCCTAAAACCGTCTCCTCGCTGTACGGCTCCCAGCCTTGCTTGGCTCCTGCCTGACTTTGTATGTGAATTTCAGTGCAGTCCTTATGCCTACCGTCTCTCACCAGGAAATCTAATCAACTGATTAATGATTTTTTTTTTAAAAGACAGAGTCAGCTTCTTGTTGTCTATAGTGCCCTTCCTCTCACTGTTGCCAAAAATAACCATGAACTCCTGTTCCTCCTGCTTCTGCCTCCAAAGGGCAGTGTGTGCCGCCACCATGCCTCATTGGAAAAAAATGTACTCTAAGTGTTTATGCTGCACATCTGTGCTAAACATTTCCCTGTAGACATGGCGTTAGCTGTGTTCCAGGGCAGTTTTGATTTGCTGTATTATCATTCATCTCAAGGGGTTTCTCCCTTGGTTTGATTTTGCCTATTTTGTTTTTCTCTCTCTTTCTTTCTCTTTCTTTCTTTCTTTCTTTTTTCCTTCCTTCCTTCCTTCCTTCCTTTCTTCCTCTCTCTCTCTCTCTCTCTCTTTCTTTCCTTCTTTCTTTCTTTCCTTTTTCTTTTTTTTCTTTTACTTTCTTTTTATGTGGGCGCTGCTGATTTGCATGTGGGTCTCCATGCGTGTCCAGTCAGTGTTCTTATCCACTGAGCCTCTTTTTTATTTCTAACATTCCATTAGAAAATACTTAGCATGATTTCAGTCATTTAGCATTTATTAAAGCTTGTTTAATGACATAGCAGATGTCCTATCCTAGAGACTGCCGAGCACTAGAGATGGGGTAAACCAGTTGTAGAAATGTTCTCTGTGTAACAGTTTAGCCTGGTTGGTTCGTTGTCTCACTCTGTCTTATATCCTGTTTGTCTTCTGTCCTAGTATATACTTCTATCTGTAACTATAAGTGAGGAACCTAGGTCTCAACTCTCATTTTTTAAGCCTTTCTCCCTTTAACTCTACCAGTTTTGCTCTATGGGAGTTCAGAGCTCCATTGTTGGGTACAGTGAGGAAATGGTGTTAGTGTTTGTTCTTCGGATATAGCTGGAGTTATAGCCAGCCTTCTGAAAAGCTAAACTGAGGAGCCAGAGAGGGTATGGCAGAACTTCAGGGAGACTCTGAGAGAGAATGGCTCACACTGTGACCTCTTTGAGAGAGTGAGTCTCTGGGTAGGTGTGAGGAGGGGAGGGACAGCTGAATGGCTGGAAGTGCCAGGTCACTCCGAAAGGTGAAGAGTCAAACACCAGCTTCACCCAATCTCTCTGACTTTGCTGTGGCTTTGCATAGCTGTGGACTATATAAAAAAGCATCCCAGGGCAGACAAGGGTAAGCTCCCCTCGGCCACCTTGGACCATGTGGTGCCAGATGTGGTCATTCTGCACTCAAACCATCAGCTAGCTCGGCTCCCCTTCACTCTTTCTCCCTTCTGCCTTTGGTAGATGAGCAAATGACACGGAAAAGCCAATTAAATGACACAAGCAATCTTGATATTTACCTAAATTAAAACCTGGGTTTCATTTTTCTGATCTTCACATTTAATAGAGTGTCCTTTATCTCCTATGATGGCCGCTCATGGGATCTAGAAATTGCGTCCAGCATGTCAGTCCCTTCCCAGAGGGACTGAGCATGGATTTTAGTTCATCACCATTTTAAACTCGGTAGCAAATGAATGGTTTGGATGGGATTCAGGGCTGCACACTTTCCGGACATACCCTTTCACTTCCTTTGATCCTGACTAGAGTTTCTTTCTTCACCCATTTTTTTGGAACACATGTTCCTTTTCTATTTTTAGCTCCCTCATGTGCCTCTTGCCATTCTATGCCCCACTTTTCCCCAGGGTCCACAGAGGAGGGCCATTTTAGAAATCTGACTTTTTTCCCAAGAACCTGCCCGTACATGCTCACAGAAGGTTCCAGAACTGGGATTGGGGCAGAGAGCCAAAGGTTTCTTCCACCTTAGTTTTAGTGGTTGGTCACCAGGAAGTCAGTGCATAGTTTAATATGAAAGAACAAAAAGTCGTTTCTGCCAAAAAGTCACCCTAAGATAAGCACATGGCCCCTGTTTCTCAAACAGTGGTGGCCTCAGCCTCAGGCCAGCTGGTACCTTCCTGTCACCCACAAGGTCTGAGTCAGAGGTGGAATTCAGCCTTCACTCCACCCTCATGGCATCTACCAGGGGACTCCAAAATGTTCCAGAATGTCTATTTATGGCCCTGTGCTAAACTGCACGCACACCTATCCTGACATAACAGCACTGTATGCCCATGGCCCATGATCGTACCTCCTTAATAAGGGGAATTCGTTTTTTGATTAAAGATTTTTTCCCCCAAAATTGCTTTTGGTTGTTTCTGTTTTACCCACTGCTGTTGTCTTTTTTTTTTTTTTTAACATATACATGAGGTAGAGAAACCACCTCTACCTTTATAACCCATTCCCAAACAGTATGTATGCATAAGGGAGGAGGGGCTTGGCCAAGAACTAGATTTTTGCTGAGAATCCTTTCCTCTTGCCTTATGTACAGATTTGGAGAATAGTGTGGAGGAAATTGTGGCATTTGTGGGGAGGGGTAAAGATGAGAAAATAAACATCTTAAGGAGATTAGAGAAAGGTTTGCTAGATGAGATAGAAGCCATATTTTACTGTATATCCCAGCTTCTCCCAGGATATATGCCAACTGTGCACGCTCCTAAGATTGTGTTTCTATTGGAGTGGAGAGTGAGAAGGAAAAAGGCCACACTACCAAAGCCAACTCAAGGCAAGAGCAGAGATCTTCATGTCACAAAATAAGACAGAGATTTTTGCTGGGCATGGTAGCTGCAAATACCAGGGTGTCTATAAACCCAGGTACTCGAAGACTGAGATGGGGGGAATGCCAGTTTGCCCACAGCCTGGACTACGTGGTAAGACTTTTAAAATAGAAATGCAAAGAGGCTTAGAGGTGGCGGTAGCTCAATGGCCGGACAGTTGCCTAGCATGTGTGCAGGCCTGCAGGTCAGCACCAGTTCTGGCAAATGAAACCCAATCACAAGGCCTTTAAAAAGAAGAAAGACAATAGTCACGCACTAGCCTTGTCAGTGTGGCACACTAAGGGCAGGGGTGGGCTTTGTCAGGGTGGCACACTAAGGGCAGGGGTGGTATGCAAACGAGAATGGCAGCAAACAGGCCCTGGCCCCACCTGGGGATCCCTGAAGTCAGCCATGTTTGTAGCTGTGTATTCCTCCCTGAAGCAGCCTGGGAATGAGACTGCAGACACAGAACTAAGATGCCTGAAGAGAAATATCTAAAGTGTACACTTATGGAACCCCCAGAAGAAAAGGAGCCTGCACCCCAGAACCTCAGTCCCTCCTACAGTGTGTCTGCTGGGGGAGAGGGGGGCTAACACAATGCCTGAATGTAATTCTGATGAAAACTAGGTATTGCTGGAGAAGAATTTTCTGACCGCCTCAGCATCTGGATTTTCTGGAGGAAGACTTTCAAGACCTATTTACTATTTCGGAAGTCAACGTAAGCAGGGTTTCCAACTGAAGTATGAAAGATGCCAAGGTGAAAGATGGCTACTCTTGGTTGTCAATGTGAAGTATGAAAGATGCCAAGTATGAAAGATGGCTACTCTTGGTTTTGAATGTGACAACATCTACAATGAAGTAAAACCCAAGCAGCTTAATTAAATCAACTGAAGTGGGAAGACCCGCTTTTAATCTAGATCTTTTGGGGTTGGAAGATCCACCTTTAATCTAGGCCACACCTTCTGCTGGCAGCCTGTATAAAGGACATGGAAGACAGAAGTCTTCACTCTGCCTGCTGCTCTCCCTCACTGGCAAGCCCATTCATCCCTTCACTGGTACTGAAGGCTATTTCTTTGGGATTCTTTCAACTGAAGACCAGATGAGACCTCCAGCCTCATAGACTGAGCAACTACTGGACTCTTGGACTTTGCATTGGTAGACATCCATGGTCGGACTAGCTGGACCTCAGCCCGTAAGGCATTGTAAAAAGTCCCTATATGCGTATTTATTCTGTCAGCCCTGAATGACAGATGGTTCTAGCAGGAGCAAGGCACAATGCTGGGAGTTAAAATGTGCTTTAGCTGTCACACTTTCACACTCTGCAGCTGCGGTCATGCGCACAAGACCTGCACAAGACTGGGCCCATCTACATCCTGTCATGGAGTAGGGAGATGTTCATATGGCGTTACTCCTCCCTGAGAGTGGCTAGGCAGGTGACAATCGTCGTCAAGGAGCAACTAATGGAAGCTCACTCCTTGAGGATTCCTAGGTAGTTGATGGTTGCTGGGGAAGGAAGAGACTTGTTTTTCTATAGCATAGCCTCTGGGAGGGTACCCATGGTTCTGTAAATAACTCCTCACCTATGTTCCTATAGACAATCCTAATGATTGCTCTCTCTCTCACACACACACACACACACACACACACACACTCACACACACACACAAGGCCATGATGGTGCTGGAGAATGGCTCAGGTGTTAGGAGCATTGTTTACTTTTGCCATGACCTGGGTTGAGGGCCCAACACCCACAGGCTCAGAACTGCCTGAAACTCCAGTTCCAAGGGATCTGGTGCCTTTTTCTGACATCCGCCAACACCAGGCATGTTGTTGCACATACATGCATGGCAAGACATTCATACACATAAAATAAAAATAAAAATAAATTATATATACATATATATACCATAACAGTACAAGGGAAACCCAGATGAGGAAGATGAGAGGGAACAAGAGGATGTAATAGGATCGAATATAATGAAAGCACACTTATATACATGTATGAAAATGTTATAATGAAACCCATTATTATGGATAATTAACATGCTAATAAAAAAACTTTAAAGGGGAACTGCTGAGATTTCTCAGTGATTAAGAATGCTTTCTGTTCTTACAGAAGGCCTAAATTCATGTCCCAGCCCCCACATCTACTAGCTCACAAGCATGGAGATGCTGTGAATCCAACCTAGGCCCTCTGAAAGAGCAGCCAGTGCTCTTCACTCTGAGCCATGTTTCTAACCCCAAGTTGTGAACTTTTAAACTCATGATAAACTGCATAGGAACAGTTAAATCTCAGCAAAGCTCTTGGTGCTGTGTCAGAAGTGTGAAGTGAAACAGATTGTAGTAAAAATACAAGCATGGCACCCCTTATGATAAAGTACTGAAAATATGCTTGAATGATATTTGGTGCCTGCTTTCCGTGTTACCATAAAACAGCAAAAGCCAAAAAATCCACCTTCTTAAACGCAATCTGGAAACTATTTAAAGGGCCAGATACTATGAAACAGAAGAATGGATTAAGAACTGAAGTGGATCTGGGAGAAGAGTATGTGTGAGTGATAATTATTAATATAGTAATAATATCATTATCACAGTAACTATTTGTCTGTTGCCTACTGCAGTGAAACTCCACAGTATAGACATTTTCCTGAAGGCGTCAGTTGTTGCCTGAGCAACATGAGTAACCCGAGTAATGCTGATGGGGAATTATGTGTGTGTCCTGAATGGAAGCAGGTCCCTCCTCCAGCACAGAGGAAGGGCTACGTGCGGCCAACATCTGCGTGCCCAAGTCTGACTCCCCCCACCACCTCTGTGTCTTACTAATACTTCTTTGCATCTACTCTTCATTCAGGTCAAGGAAGCTGACCGGCTGAGTAATGGCTCAGTCATGGTTTTTAATACCTCTGCTTCGCCACATCTGTATGAGATCCAGCAGCTGCAAGCCCTGGCTAATTACAGCATCGCTGTGTCCTGTCGGAATGAGATTGGCTGGTCTGCAGTAAGCCCTTGGATTCTGGCCAGCACAACAGAAGGAGGTAATTCCTGTGATACACAATGACCAGTTTTCCCAACGACCTGTGATCAGACAAGCCTTTCCCAAATAGCCCAATGTCCTGTGCACTCTGCTTGTTTGGTGCATTTTAGTGGAGTGGCCAATAAAATAGGAAAGAAAATAGTTCCTTAGAATTTTAAGAGGCTTGAGTTTAAAAAAAAAAAAAAAGAAACAAAACAAAAAAACCTTATCTGTACTATGTATATGTAACATTTTCTTTTACATGGAAAGACAGCGGCAACACTTTTTTTTTTTTTTTTTTTTAAAGATTTATTTATTTATTATATGTAAGTACACTGTAGCTGTCTTCAGACACTCCAGAAGAGGGCGTCAGATCTTGTTAAAGATGGTTGTTAGCCACCATGTGGTTGCTGGGATTTGAACTCCGGACCTTTGGAAGAGCAGTCGGGTGCTCTTACCCACTGAGCCATCTCACCAGCCCCAGCGGCAACACTTTTAAAGCCAGTATTATCTTCAACTAGCACACAATGCACAAGTTATTATTTGGCAACCCAAGGGGAAAGTCATTTTTTCATTAAATAAAACTAGCCTGACAGTTGTCTAGAGAGTGTCCTAGTGAGGTCAATTGACAAAGTTTTGGCTGGCTTGGAACTTGCTATACAAACCAGGCTGGCTTCCATCTCTTAGAAACCCTGCTGCTTCAGCCAGGGATCAAAACTGCAAGCCATGGTTCCTCCGTGGTTTCTGCTGCAGGTTCCTGTCCTTATGTCCCTGGACAGGACTGTGACCTGGAAGTGTAGGACAAAACAAACCCTTCCCTCTGCCATGTTGCTTGGGCATGGTGTTTATCATAGCAGCAGAAAGAGCTGTGCAGTGTTTTGTTTGTTTGTTTTGTTTTGTTTTGTTTTGTTTTTTAAAGGGCTGGGTTGAGTTCTTGCTTTTCCTTTTTCTGTTTTACAATGTTCCACCGTTTCCTCCCTTGCCTTGGTGGTGACCCTGATGTTGTTCCTCTGTATGTAAGATGTACTTTGTCCCATTTCTCCCCTTAGCACTGGTTTTGAACAATTTAACTTTGATTTATTTTTCTAATTTTCCTTGTTCTTGAAGTTCATTAGACTTCTTGCCTTTATGTGTTTATAGTTTGTATCACATTTGGTAACATTTGGCCTACTGTCTTGCCCTCACAGTACTGGAGACTAAATCTAGGACCTCATGCATATTATATGAACACTCTATCACTGAGTTACACATCTCCATGTCTTGTATGTTTTGGGCCTTTTTACCTTTCCTCTTTTTTAAGGACTTCAGCTATGTGCATAGCAGACCGTTTGAAGTCCCATAATGTAATGATACTCTGCTAATGCCTCCCCTTTTCTCTCCTCATTTTTCCTTTGGAGGCTTTCTAATGTTGTGTCTTCTTATTGAGTAGTTATAACTAGTACCTAGTCTGCTACTAATCCTAACTAGTCTTTATCCTTCATATTGAGATTCTTGCCTATATGATCATATAGAATACAGTTAGGATAATTGTTTTAATGTGATTGTTTGATAATTCTAACATCTATTCTATCTGTGGTGGTTTCTTAGTATCCTAGTGTGCTGGCTAGTTTGATGTCAATTTGACATAAGCTAAAGTCATCTGAGAGGAGAGAACCTCAATTGAGAACATGCCTCCATAAGATTGGGCTGTATACAAGCCTGTAGGGCATTTTCTTAATTGGTGATCGATGGGGAGGGTCCAGACTGTTGGTGGTGGTGCCATCCCTGGCCTGGTGGTCCTGGGTTCTATAGGAAAGTAGGCTAAGCAAGCTAGTAAGCAACACTCCTTCATAGCCTCTACATCAGCTCCTGACTCCAGGTCCCTTTCCTGTTTGAGTTCCTGTCCTGACTTCCTTCAGTAATGGACTATGATGTGAAATTGTAAGCCAGATAAACTCTTTTCTGACTTTCTTTTGGTTATGGTGTTTCATCACAGCAATAATAACCCTAACTAAGATGCCTAGTATGGACGATCTCTCCTGGCTATCACTGGTAGTATTATGAGAATTCTACCTTGTTTGAAAAATGTCCTGTAAGTAAAGAGCTTTATTTTAGCACACAGGTGAGCCAGTGAGAAACTATTTCATCTTGTTGGGTATTGCTTTTAAGATTTGTCAGGTAAGATGACGGCATTGTTCAAAATAGGGTCAGTTATTAAGTACTGTAGAGACGAGATCATTCTGTGTGGTCTGGCCGATGACCTTGAATCATAAGGGTTTCCAGTCTGATTGATGGGAGCTAACACTTTCTTCAGCCCTTTGGATGCCTGGGCACTGAGGCCTTTGATCCTTTTACACCACTCTTTCCATATCTTCCCTTGGAGCCATCATGAGGACTCTCTTGCCTAGACCTACATTTATCTTTCTTGATCTATTCCCCTGGGTTTCTCTGTGTAGTTCTGGCTGTCCCGGTACTTGCTCGTAGGCCATGCTGACATCAAATTCATAGAGATCCTCCTACCTCTCCGGGCTGAGCTATGTTGCCTGCTACCCTCTTCCCGTGGAATTTTTTGTTTTCCTCTGAACTATATCACACACACCCTTTTTTTACTTTTTTTTTTTTTTTTTTTTTTGAGACAGTTTCACTGAGTTGCCTGCACTGGCCTGGGACTTGTGATGCTCCTTTTGTGGCCTCCCAGGGATGCTGGGTCTACTGGATTAAAGGCTTGTGCCACCACCTGGCTCTCAATGGTTCTTCATTGCTAAGAGGATAGGAGTTTACCATTAATCTGGGTCTTTTATAAAATATTTGAAACCACTCAATAACCAAGAAGAAAATGAAACTGTATGTTATTTTCTTTGTGACTCTTCCTCTTTCTCTCTTTCTTTCGTAGCTCCATCTGTAGCACCTTTAAACATCACTGTGTTTCTGAACGAATCTAACAATATCCTGGATATTAGATGGACGAAGCCTCCAATTAAGCGGCAGGATGGGGAACTGGTGGGCTACCGGATATCTCACGTGTGGGAAAGCGCAGGGACTTACGTAAGTCTGCACCCTAAAAGCACACTTAGTCGTTTCCTTTTGACTTGCCCATTACATTTTGCTTCAGAAACTTTCATTTTGTGTCACTTGTTATCATTGAGCAAGGCAAGGCACCTTTAAATGGCACAAAAGCAATGTAGTAGAAATTAGAGGTGACTAAAGAAGCTAGAACATTCCATGGAGTCTTTCAAGGGTTTTTCTCAGTACCTCATTTACCTTTCATTAATTTACCAGCAAATAGATACTTATCTGTGGTATCATGTCTTTCTCTAGGGAATTTAGGCTGTTATAGGAAGAGGACTGTGGACTATCCAGTGATTGTAGGTTATGGTCAGGAGCTACATCCTAGCAATTTATAGCCTCGTTGAAATTTCTGAAGATTCTTTTCTGAAGAAGATATTCATGGCACATTCTTAGCCTTATAGAGAATGGCAGAGTAAGCAACCTCCAGAGGAGATTAAGCAAGCTTCTATTTGTGGAAGGGCCCAGCCCACTGTGGGCAGCACTATCCCTAGGCTGTATGAGAAAACTACATGAACATAAACCAGTGAACAAATCACTGAGCAGCATCCTCCATGGTTTCTGCTTCAATTCCTCCCTGACTTCCCTCAGTGATGGCTTGTGACCTGGAAGTGGAAACCAAAATAAACCCTTTCCTCTCCTCAAGTTGATTTCGGCCACTGTGTTTATCACAGCAAGGGTAATCAGAGCAGAGAAGGCAGAAATGCTGGTGCCACCAATTCTTCTTTACCTTCCTTTACTGTGGTCATGGAAAATATGCCTCTTGTGTTATCATATCCCTCCTCCATCTAACCCTTCTGGTTAGATCCCATGTTTTGCCTCTTTATCGCATGTATCTGCGACATCACAGAAGTTTTTGGCAAGAGAGAGGGACGGGGTAAGCAAGTAAATAGCTACAGCCCTGGTCCAAGCTGTCATTTCCAACTTCATGCCACCCAGTGTTTATAAAAATTGCTTTGTTCCAAAAGGACAATTAGGGTTTGTTCTCTTTCTTTTCCTTCCTATAAGGAAACAGGCTATTGGAAACAAAAGAGTAGGTGATGTGATAGAAGAAAAATACTCAGGTTTAGACATCCACATTCTACATCATGTGCATGATAACCAAATATCTTTAGCAATCTGACATGGGAAGCCTCTCATTACCAAGGCATTTGTCGCACTGTCTCAAAGTTAAGCATCTTTATGCTTGGGCTGAATTAGGGGGGTAGCTGGTGCATACAGTATAGCAGTTCCACAGTGGTAAGTGCTTAGTGTAAGTCAGAAAGGTTTGGTAATTGTCCATTTCAATGGAGATTTCATCTTTCTCTGTTGGCAGAAGATACTAGCAGACCCATTGTGCTCTAAAGCAAACCAGTGTGTTTAAAGAGCTATTCCTTCTGGTTTGGATGAAAGCCTCTTTCCTAAAGGGGGCTTCTTGAGCTGTGTACTTGAACAGCCCTAGAGAAACCTTTATGAATGACAGTGACCCAAGAGCCTAAGGACTGCCACTCACCCCCCTACCCCCCACCCCCAGCCTCAGCCTCCACTCTCATTGCCCTTTGGACTGTTCCTTCCACAGTGAGAACAATATAGGCACAGTTCAGGCTCTGACCTTTCAGTATCTTACCTCCTTGTGGAGGTCAAGTCATCTGGTCATGAGGTCATTTGCATTGCGCCCACTCTGTACTTTGTGCCTTGTGACAATAACAGGCGGAGTTGGTCACGTTACTTTGAGAACATTCTCTGCTGAAATTAAGGTTTTTGTCTCCTGATCTGAACCTAGAGGCAAAGAGGGGGTCCTGAAGAAGTCCTGGACTCCCCATCTTACCCCCACCAGGCTGAAATGATGGTTGCAGTGACCTGGCATGTAGCACTTCATTCTTAGGACCCTCTTCATCTCATAAGGCCATAGCTGAGACAGTTAGGTTTTCCTCTACACTTCTATACTTTGTACATTATACTTTCATTTGCACTTTTAGCTACTTCTTCTTATGTAAGGCAGGAAATTGGACACTTCTGAAATTTCTGAGTGATGCCTATGATAAATAGGGTTTTGGGTAATTTCAGAACTTTCTTGGAAGAGGTCTCTGGGTGATTTGTTTTAGTGACCATTATATCACTACGTCAAGAAAGTAGGAATTTCGTGTTTCTTTATTGGCAGCTACCAGTGACTGCCAACTTTTAGAGTACCCAGACATCTGGGTACTCTAAAAGCTAACCAATGCCTGACCATCCCTTCTGCTTCTGGCATGGGTGAAAGCCACCCTTCTGTCATGAAGGCCAGTAATGATAGAAATGTTGTGAATGACCCTGGCCCAAGGGCCTGCTACAGGGGACACCAGCAATGCTCAATATTCTAGAGTAAATAAGCCTTGGCCCTGAATTACCCAAACATTAGGAAGGGGCTCATTTTCACATGTGTGGACATTGTGGAGCTCATTGTTTGGGGAGCATTAGCTCTGATGCTAGCTTAAGCTGTGATTGCTGTGGGTAGCGATTTTAGATCAGATGGAAGTCTCAACACAGGTTGTCGTGGTCTTGAAACAATGTGACTAGGCCAGGGTAGAGTGCTTGCCTACCATGTACCAGGACCCAGGTTTGATTCCCAGAACTAACTTCCAAACCACACACACCACATACACATACTATGTGGAACCAACTTCTTCTTTTTTAAAAATTTTTTTTAATTTTAATTTTTTAAAATTAATTAATTTATTTATTTTTGGTTTTTTTCAAGACAGGGTTTCCCTGTGTAGCCCTGGCTGTCCTGGAACTCACTCTGTAGACCAGGCTGGCCTCAAACTCAGAAATTCGCCTGCCTCTACTTCCCAAGTGCTGGGATTACAGGCGTGCGCCACCACGCCCGGCGGAACCAACTTCTTTAACATCACAGGGAAGTTGGAGCACACTTAGCATTCCCTTTGGATGTAGACCTCTGCCTCCTCCTGAGTTCACAGTGGCCATGAGAGCAGCAGAGACGTGGAGACATGTCTGCATGTTGACATGACCCCAGCTCCCTGACTCCTCCTCCTCCTCCTCCTCCTCCTCCTCCTCCTCCTCCTCCTCTTCTCTCTCTCTCTCTCTCTCTCTCTCTCTCTCTCTCTCTCTCTCTCTCTCTCTCCCTTTTCCTCCCTCCATCTCCCCACCCCTGCCCTGAGAAATAGATAAGATTCTTTTGATATGGGCCAGGGATCAATCAAGGCTGGTTCGCTTTGATTAGAGTAGAAGCTCACTCTGAAGGTAATCTCTGAGCAGGTCACTGCATTGGGAAGCCAGACAGTTTAATTTCCTCCAATGCTCTAAGGCTTGCATGTCACCATGAGACTGATGCTGGAGGAGGCCCTCAGCCATAGAGG
Organism: Mus musculus; assembly: GCF_000001635.26. NCBI lineage: Eukaryota > Metazoa > Chordata > Mammalia > Rodentia > Muridae > Mus > Mus musculus. Next base: position 128,765,585 of record NC_000068.7, read on the forward strand.
AGGGAGACCAGAAGCATAGCACCTTGATGAACACAATCTAAGAGCCACCATTGATTGATTGATTGATTGATTTGCCAGACTGCTCACTGTTCTCTGTAGGGAACATGTTTAACTCCTACATACTGTGAAAAAGACAGACACCTCCGTTTTCACCCAAGGAAACAAGCTTAGAGGTGTTGAGTGTCTCACCCAGGGTCAGAGAGCCCAGGCCTGGAGGCTGGGGATGAGAGCACAGGCCTGGCTGTCTGTAAAGCAGGCACTTCCTCAGAACCCTCTGCTGCTTCCCAGCAGCCTTTGGCTCTCTCACACCCAGCTCCATGGTGTGGATCCTCAGTAGAAGTGATGACAGGAAGGTATATATGGGTTTATCCTCAGTGCTTATGAAGCTGAGCGAGCACCTTTAACAAGTGACCTTTGCTACTTCATGTGACACATTTTTATGTTATACTTCTTTCCTCATTGAAGTCATTGCTCTTTGGAGCTGGAAATAGGCCATGTTTTTAGATGCAGCTATCAGTTACAGGGTGTAATTCTTATACAATATTTAGTGATGTTAAAGTCATTTGATAATAATTAAAACAAAATACCACAGTTGCCCTGTCTAACCCCAAGCCACGCCCATGAGGAAAAAAAAAATTCTTTCCAAAGTTGTACTGTTACTTTCTTGTCCCCCAAAAGAGTATAATGTCACTTTTTAAAATAATTATGGGAAAGTGCATTTAAAAGCCATATGAAGTAGATTTCATTTCCTGAAATAAAATGTTAGTTGATTTTCAAGTCCTTATGTTGATGAGCAATGAAAGCTCACTAAACGAGAAATACGCAGTTGGCCCATGGCACACATTTCATGGATAAACCATTGCATGCTGGGAAATGGTTCTGCTCTGCATCCTGACAACCCCAAGACTGGATATGTACGGTAGATACTTAGTGATCCAGTCTTAAGTAGATTTCACAGTGTCCAAACTCAGACTTAAAAGGACTCGAGATTATGGGTATGAGCACATCCAAACAACAAGACTACATTACATCCTTTGGGTTTTTTCCTAGTATTGTTTCCCTGTGTTTCCCTGGCTGACCTGGAGTTCACTGGGTAGACTAAGCTGGATTCAAATTTACAAAGCTCTTGCTTCTGCTCCCGGAGTGTTGGGATTATAGGCATGAACTACCACACTACTATATTCATGTTTTGAGGTGTTTTTTTTTAAAGAATGTATGTGGGTACACATCTGTGGAAATGTGTGCCTTGTGTGTGTGCACTTGAGGAAGGAAGACAGAAGAGGATGCTGACGTGAAGCACCCATCATGGCCGCTGGGAACCAAACTCCATTCCTCTAACAGAGCAGCAAATGCTTTTAACTGCTGAACCATCTCCCCAGCCCTACGTTCATTTTGGAGTTTTTTGGTTTTTTAAACATGAGATTTAAAAAAAAAATAGATGAGGCTTTTGCCATGTGATTATATTTTCTCATTTGAGCTTTTGATATCCATCATGGTGCCCAGCTTTTAAGGTATGAATGCTTTTTAAACTACATTTGAATTACCATTTAGGGGTATGTATAGAGAAAATTGTTAAATCTGCTCTAAAATGTCTACCAGATAGCTTTCTGATCATCATGTTAGTGATATATACTTCCACCCCTAAAATGGGATAATCAATGACCTGTTTCCCAACTGCTACCAGTTGCCCTGGCAACATTGTTATCCTTTGAGAGACAGAGCAATGACAGTTATATACAGTGTCTCATTTGCCAGGCTAGACCCTGTTCCATGCACTTTACCCAGGTTAGCTCTTTGTCTATGTTAACTCCTCTTGGGACTGGAAGGTGGAAATGAAAAATAATCTCACTGCTTTTTCATAATCAGCTATAGGCCCCAGGTAAGTAGGCGTTGTAACCATCGTGGGTCTTCCATGTCTATGACTTGCACATCTGTGGAGTCCATTAATCACAGATTGAAACTGTCCAGAAATTAAAGCACGCCTCTTGGTAAGTGTTTTGTTTTCCTAGCCCAGTGTGGTTGGATGGACTGGAATGCTAGCACTGAGGTACTGTGGTTATGAAAACTGCTGTCAGTTCAAGTCCAACCTGGTCTGCATAGTGAGTGCTCAGTCAGGCAGGTCTAAATAGTGAGACTCTACCTCACTAGTTGTCTTTGTTTTCTTTAAGACAGGACCTTGCTAGGTGGCCCTGGCTGGCCTGGAAATATTAGCATCCATCCCTCCAGCCTCTGCCTTCTTCTTGCTGAAATTATATGTGCATACCACCAGCCTTGTTTTGTTTTCTTGAGGCCAGGAATATATTTGGTCCTAGAAAACATGTTCATCATGCACAAGATCATGAGATTGATCCGTAGGAAAAAAAAAAAAAAAACAAAAACCCAGTCAATAGTCCCCAAACAGTCTAACAACACTAGCAATACTATATAGCCATATTGTTAAAAACAAAGTAACTAATACAGGGGCTGTTAACACTTATCAGTTATTACACCAGTTATTACACGTTACCCAAGGATTTACACAGGCCACCGTGAGTTGGGGAAATCTCACAAGGCCCCACACCTAGATGAAGAGCTACAAGCAATTAATAGCGGCTGAGAGAGGGAGAATTAGTTTTCTCCAGGGAGGGTCCATGATAGGTGATCCAGTCCTGGGTGGTTAGCCTGCATGGGCACAGCAGATTGTATTTGTATGTGTGTGTATGAATTTGAGAGGGAGTGGGGGAGGTGATGTGAATACTGTGTCTACACACCGAGGATGGAAACCCACCCAGAGCATCCCTTAAGCTAAGTGTGTGCCCACTACTGAGCATGCACCCAGCCATTTTTGCTTGGGCACCAACCCTGTACAGATCCCAAGGGATAAATGCACTGTTACATTTATTCTCCTCCCTCACCACACCCCAAAATTCATTTCTGTTAGGATTCATATTGATCTGAGCATGTCATTTTTTTCTAGTTGGTATTTTCTTTTTACTTATAGGTAATTTCTCTTATAAATGATGGACATATGGCCTTTGAATCCTTGCAGGAAAGAACAGTGTATAGCCAGAAGTAGGCCCAGGTGTCTATTTAGCATTAGTCTGATGCTTTGAAGGGTGATCAGGCTGAGAGCTATGCTGTATACTTTTTGTCAGTGAGAAGCCAGAGTCACTCCAGGTCTCTGAGACTCGTTCAGGGTGTGGCTCAGGGTGTGCACCGTGGAGTTACACTACCTGATGATTTTCAGTACCATCTACCCCCAAATTAAATGCACAATTACAAACTAAGCCACTATCAAAATAAAACACTTTCTTTCTAAAAAGGATCAACCCAGGATATGCAACCCCACCATGACTAACTTTTCATTTGTTTGTTTAACAACAAGCAAAATCTCTGGCAAATATCATGAGCTCAGAGCTTGGGGCAGAAAGGAGGGGGGCGGAGTATCCCCACCCTTTTTTCTTTCTTTCCCTCCTTTGACTAAAGGTCACTTCCAGTTTAGACTTGGAAGCAGCTCCGGAAGGCCAGAAGGCCAAACTGGAAGGCCTCAGTTATGAATGACTGGCCTGTAGTTAAACCACTACTTATCCCCCTCTAGCTTAGACATGAATGAGACTTAGACTGTGGTTATTTTATTTAGCTTGACAATTACTGGGGGTAACCCCTAATCTATTGTTCTAACCACTGGCTTGCCTATGTCTCCAGCCATGTACCCCAAATACTTTCTGTTTCTCCTGATCATGTGCTCAAGGTTCACCTCCTCTCTTGGCGGCTTCCTCCTTTCTCCTGTCCTTTCTCCTCCTCCTCCTCCTCCTCCTCCTCCTCCTCCTCCTCCTCCTCCTCCTCCTCCTCCTCAACCTCTTTGCCACCCCCCACCAGGTAACTCAAAACCTACCTACCTCTAATCCCTTTAATTGCTTGTAGCCATTTTTATTTAACCAATATTTTTAAATTAAGGAAGAAGACTTGCACAACAAAACCTGGTGGTAAGTGTGAGAATTTTCTCTGACCAGTACCTTCCCATACAGAAGTTTGCATTACAGTACATAGCAATAGACCAAACCTTACACAGTCCTTGAAGCTGAGCTAGCTCAGTCCTGCACCATTTCTAAAATTGACTGATTTGAGACCTAGCAAACCCAAGATGAAGTTACCACCAACTACACCTCCAGTCCAGAGATGGCCTATGGTACCTGTGCCCCACATGACCTGTGATTTCTGTCTGAAGTCAAACTTCCACCATCCAGAGAATGAAGGCAGGTTTCCAGAGCCTCATTTCAGAATGACAGCGCCACAAGTGTCAATTCAAAAAGCTGGGCCCATTTTGGATTACCAATCGGTGTTTCTCCCATTCTCAGCATTCATTATGTGTGCAGTTCTTTGTGTAGGGCAGAGTCTCATCTGCTTTCCCCATTCACTTTGTCATATATATTGCTGTCAACTTTGGCCCTGAAAACATGTGTGTGTGTGTGTGTGTGTGTGTGTGTACATACATATACATATATATGTGTATATAAAATATTCTCTTTGAAGGCAACCAAGGAGGGATATATAGGAGACTTTAGAGAGAGGAAAGGGAAGGCAGAAATGTTGTAATCATAATATGATCTGAAAAAAGTAACAAAAGTAAAAAATCCAGGCCCACCTACATTTCACATAAGAGAGAGCGCAGTGACCGTGCAGGTCTGGAAAGCCCGAGGAATGTGTCAGTGTGTGTTGCGGTTACCTCTCTGCCTGGGTCTGAATGGCTCCCTGTTGCATGGCAACGGCTTTAAAACACCAGCAGTAAAAGTAAACCCAGGCCCCCAAAACTACACAGATGGAGGCTGGAGAGAAGTCTGAGCAGTTAAGAGCACTGACTGCTCCTCCAGAGGACCCAGGTTCAATTCCCAGCACCCACATAGTATCACACAACTGTTCCAGGAATCCAACACTCTCTTCTGGCATCCACAGTGCAGGCATGCATGTGGTGCACAGACATACATACAGGCAAAATACTCGTGCACATAACATTAACAAATCTAAAAAAGTTTTTTTTTTTAATCACCCAAAATTGTCCCTTTGTCAAGCGTAAGTGGGAAAGTGCTCTCAGTTTTCCCTCTATCTACCCAGAGCGTTCAGTCAGAATCCCCAGGACTTCAGAGAAGAGAAGCTGGGCTATAAAGCAAGGGTGCTTGACAGGTGCATAGTGCCAAGGAACAGAGTGAGTCTGTGGCACTGTGCACATGGGCTCTCAAGAGTTCAGTCCTGCTCGCAACATCTAAAACCGTGGGTCTCAACCCGTGAGTCACAACCACTTTTGGGGAGTTGTATATCAGCTATCCTACATCTCAGATATTTATATTATGATTCATAACAAGAGCAAAGTTATAGTTATGAAGTAGCCATGAAATAATTTTCTGGTTAGGGGTCAGCACAGCATGAGGAACTGTATTGAAGGGTTACAGCATTAGGAAGAGTAAGAACCACTGATCTAGAAGCATCCACTACATGTTCCCTCTGTTCCAGAAGTTTCTGGAATAACTATAAGTGCCATGCCTTTAGGGGCTTAGTTTCCCAAGAACTGAAACTGCAAACACCCCCACCCCCAGCCCCATGATGCACCCTGCAGAGTTACTGGCAATGGCCCTGTGAAGAAGGAACTTTGTGGAAACATGACCTCTGTGCATGGAGAATAGGTGGCTTCCCTCAGAGGGAACTGTGGGCAATGTGGGTAGCTGTCTAGTGAGCCACCTCCCACCATGTCTCAGCGTTTCGTTTCCTTTTATCTTCTCTATTTCTAGAAAGAGCTTTCTGAAGAAGTCAGCCAGAATGGCAGCTGGGCTCAGATTCCTGTCCAAATCCACAATGCCACCTGCACAGTGAGAATCGCGGCCATTACTAAAGGGGGCATCGGGCCCTTCAGTGAGCCAGTGAATATCATCATTCCTGAACACAGTGAGTGGGGCGGGGCGTGTTGACTGCAGAATGTGAGCTCAGACTGCCTAAGTGGGACCAGTGCAAGGGTGGCTGATTGACAAGTGCAGAATAAGGACCGAAAAGCATTGTGCAAGAACTCCAACACTCCTGCCATTACTGAAGATCAGTCCTTTCCAAATACTGAATTGGGCTCTACCTGTTGAATTTGGTTTAAGGCCCATGACACCATATTTTAGACAGGCAATACCGCTGGTCTGTAGCTCCCTCTCACTGGCACAGTTGGTTTGCAACATTTGTTTCTGCTCTGTTTGAAGCTATTGCTTGCCTTGTTTTTACCCAATCAACCCTCTGGTAATGTGCTCTGTGACTCAGTCTGCATTGGCCATCAAGTGTTTCCTTCGGGTGCCATCCTCATGCTGCCATGGCTGGCTGAGCTAAATGCCCAACCATGCATATTACCTCTTGCCTATTGCCAGAATGTTCTTTGGCAAGAAGCCACCATGATGCCTCACATAGGCGAAATGCTGTTCGTGCTTCTGTAAATCAGGGGAGCCAGCTTTGTTCTGACGCCAACCCATCCTAGGTTGAGCAGAATTGAACCTTTATTGTAAAATCCATAGCCAACCATCTTCTCAGCATGACTTACTTGTTTACAAGTTCTTGCCTAACTCCGCCTTTGCACCCAATAGCAGATGAGACTGGATAGCAGATGACTCATTTATGTCTGTTTCTTTCCCCATGATCCTCAAGCAGGCTCTCCTGTTTAGTAGATTACCTTAGCAGCCAGGAGACTCAGTACCTGGGAAATGTAGTTTCTGATGCTCCGGAGACTAAGGGCGTTTATCTGGAAGAAACTCAAAGGCCCAGCTTTACAAACCAAAGTTTAGGACAGACGATAAGAACACCTGCTGCTCTTGCAGAGGACCAGAGCTTTAGTTTCCAGTGCTCACATCAAGAAGCTTACAGCCACTGTAACTACAGCTCCAGAGGACCTGATGCCCTTTTTTCATCTCCATGGTTACCCACATATGTGTGCATTCATGCATTGTCAAGCACACTGGCAAACATGCATATCAATAATGGTCCATCCTTCTTAGAAATCAGAATTTGCGACCACAGAAATTCCATTTTCATGTTGTACTGGCTAGTTTTGTGTCAACTTGACACAGCTGGAGTTATCACAGAGAAAGGAACTTCATTTGAGGAAATGCCTCCATGAGATCCAACTGAAAGGCATTTACTCAGTTAGTGATCAAGGGGGAAAGGCCCCTTGTGGGTGGGACCATCTCTGGGCTGGTAGTCTTGGTTCTATAAGAGAGCAGGCTTAGCAAGCCAGAGGAGGCAAGCCAGTAAAGAACATCCCTCCATGGCCTCTGCATCGGCTCCTGCTTTCTGACCTGCTTGAGTTCCAGTCCTGACTTCCTTGGTGATGAACAGCAGTATGGAAGTGTAAGCCGAATAAACCCTTTCCTCCCCAACTTGCTTCTTGGTCATGATGTTTGTGCAGGAATAGAAACCCTGACTAAGACAAATTGGTACCAGTGGAGTGGGGTATTCCTGTGACAAACTGACCATGTTTTGGGGAGGACTGTGGAAGGACTTTGGAACTTTGGGCTTGAAGATCCATCCGTTGTTAAGAGCTCTGTCAGATGTTGTGTAGGAGCTTGGAAGATAATGTTGAGAACACTGCAGAAGATGGAGCTCTGGTGTGTGAAATTTCAGAGGGAAAATTAAAGACTCTTTTCAGGGCCATTCCTGTTTTGATTGTGAAGATTCTGTAGTTCTGGTTAGCTGGGGCTGAAGAATCAGCTGTGATTAACAAGATACCAGAACTACTAAAGCAAAAACTTTGCATTACTGGGACTATTGATGCTGGTTAGCTGGAGCTAAGAAATTAGCGGTGATTAAGAAGAGACCAGCATCATTGAGGTGACATCTTCTGGGAAGTGTTTTCTGAGAGCACAGTGGCTGTGTTCCAGATATAGCCAAAGTTGTACCTTGTGCTGTGGCTGGACTTGGTAATGTGTAAGGGTCATTCAGGTGGTACTGGTTTTGAAGGCATGAAGGAGTTGAGCAGAGCAGCTGAGGCTTGGCACTATGAGAGGCCATGGAAGGCCATTGGTGAAAGTCCAGCCTCAGTTGCAATTGATGGCCCAGGACTGAAGGGGTCATGCAGTGTTTTGGAGATGCCAGTACCATGAGATGACCACCAAGAGCAGCAGCAGCAGCAGTGGAGTACAGGCATCTGGAGCCTAGAGGATGACACGTGTGCTACAAAGGGCATGGCTGGAGAAGTGACCCAAGCCCTTGGAGGAGCCCAGAAGATCGTAAGTTGGATCCCAGACATTGGACGGTTGGCGATTGACTTTTGCTTTTGATTGTGGCTGTGCCCTGATATTTTCCCTCTTGAAGGAAGAAACTGTTTTAGTGGAGCCCACAGTTAAGAGACTTTTAATTGTAAAAAGACTTTGGATTTTAAAAGAGATGGATATTTTAAAGAAATTGAAATTTTAAGAATATGTAAAGACTGTGGGACTTCTAAAGTTATTTAGATCTTGGGGATGAATAAGAATGTAAGGGCTGAGGCTTACTAGTGATGTGTTTGTGTGTCAAGTTGACAAGGGGTCAATTGTACTGGCTAGTTTTGTGTCAACTTGACACAGCTGGAGTTATCACAGAGAAAGGAACTTCATTTGAGGAAATGCCTCCATGAGATCCAACTGAAAGGCATTTACTCAGTTAGTGATCAAGGGGGAAAGGCCCCTTGTGGGTGGGACCATCTCTGGGCTGGTAGTCTTGGTTCTATAAGAGAGCAGGCTTAGCAAGCCAGAGGAGGCAAGCCAGTAAAGAACATCCCTCCATGGCCTCTGCATCGGCTCCTGCTTTCTGACCTGCTTGAGTTCCAGTCCTGACTTCCTTGGTGATGAACAGCAGTATGGAAGTGTAAGCCGAATAAACCCTTTCCTCCCCAACTTGCTTCTTGGTCATGATGTTTGTGCAGGAATAGAAACCCTGACTAAGACACATGTGTAACAAGCTGTAAACAATCCTGAAGTTTTGCTTCATAGGCAGAATCACTTTGCAATGCTCCATCCAATATGTAAAAAACACCCAGCACTGCAGTCTAAATAACACCAGTTCCTCCCAGCAACACGTTTCAAATTCTAGTTACCCTCCTGTGAGAATCATTATACAAAACATAACACTGCCACTGGTCACTGTAAGTGACAGATGCGCAGGGTCTCCAGAGTAGTCCTATCATGTTTCCAGGCTTGTTGGTGACTGACCTGTCATTCACTTCATACACTTGGCAAAGACAAATGCCCACGTGACTTCCTTGCCAAATCCAAATGACTTTTCCAAACATGGATAATTGACAGAAGCTATTAGTGAAAATGTGAAAAAGTAGCAGGGGTGGGGGTGGGAGTTGGGGGTGTTGGAAGGTAAGGAATGGAAGGTAAGTGGAGCAGGGATATTGGCATCATTGTTGCTTGAAAAATTTATTGTTGCTGGGCGCGGTGGCACACGCCTTTAATCCTAGCACTTGGGAGGCAGAGGCAGGTGGATTTCTGAGTTCAAGGCCAGCCTGGTCTACAGAGTAAGTTCCAGGACAGCCAGGACTATACAGAGAAACCCTGTCTAGAACAAAACAAAACAAAACAAAACAACAAAAGAATGTATTGGCTTGAGCACAGTTGTGAATGATTTATATAAGCACAGTACGTGACAGAAACAATGATAGTGTCCCAGTTAAAGTGTCCCTGCAAAGCCCTTACTTTAGAGGCTGGGAGCATAGCTTAAGGCTACAGCACTTGCTTAGAATTCAGGAGGCCCTGGGTGCCATCCCACACAACAAAAGCTTTCAGAGATACTTGACAACACCAAGAGCAAGAAGACAAAATGCTGAAATTACAGTCCGACATGACAGCTCCCTGCAACGCAGAAGGTGTTTCCATGTGCTCAAGGATTGTTTAAATGTCTCTTGGTTTGTTTGGTTTTTTTTCTTTTTTGTATAAAGAAATAACTCTGATTTCTACAGTTTTGGTTTACTTTGCACAAGCCAGGTATGGTGCAAAGGACTGTGATCCTGGAAGAGGCAGGAGGAAAAAGAGCAGGAGAGCAGCATAGACTGTAGGGAAACCCTGTGAAAGAAGCTAAAAAGGGAGATAGAGGAGGAAGCAAGGAAGGAAGGGAAAATGCCGTGCACCAAACAAATGCTAGCTTTACTAATTTTTCCTTTTCTTCTGCACTTATTGCCAACATTTGGTTATTTTTTTTTTAATTGACAAGTGAAAGTTATATATATATTTGTGCAGTTCAGTGTGTCGTTTTGACAGGCACTTACTGTGGAATGATAGAATCTAACTAGTCTCATTGTCTTCTTAAGTTTTATTCGTTTTGTGTGTGTGTGTGTGTGTGTGTGTGTGTGTGTGTGTGTGTGCATTGTCTGCCTGTCTGTGTCCCATGAGAGCACATCTCACTGCTCTGCAAGGGAGAGCAGTGTCCGCAGAGGCCACATAAGCTGTTGGAACCCTGCAGAGCTGCCATTTCAGGCAGTTCTGAGCCACCCAGTGTAGGTACTAGAAACTGAACCTGCATCTTCTGCAAGAGCAGCGCTACCAACTCCTGAGCCATCTCTCCAGCCCCTACTTTCACTAATAGGTAAAGCTCAGAATCATTTCACCTTGCACAAAGTGAGAATGATCTGCGTTCATTGCTCACAAAATGGTAAAGGATTTGCAAGTTGCTGTATTTTGAATCCCAGAGAACTCTTTCCAATGCATGGTTTTGGGTTTGTTCCAGGTAAGGTAGATTACGCACCCTCGTCAACCCCAGCCCCTGGCAACACCGACTCTATGTTCATCATCCTCGGCTGCTTCTGTGGATTCATTTTAATCGGGTTAATTTTGTGTATTTCTCTGGCCCTCAGAAGGAGAGTCCAGGAAACAAAGTTTGGGTAAGTTGGTAACTGTGAGCAGGCATGGTGGAGCACACCTTTAATCCCAGCAGAGGCAGGGGCAGGTAGACCTTTGTGAATTCACAACCAATCTGGTCTACATAGAGCTGAGATGGAGGAAACCCTGCCTAAAAAAAAAAATAATAACCTCATGGTATTGATGACATTGTTGTAACAGATAATAGCGCCTCTCTGGCTGGGCTTCTTGCCTTGTCCTATCTTATGCAAGCCCACGAGTCAGGTGACTTCCCTACTTGGACAGGTTCAGTGACAGCAAGAACAAGTCCTGTGGTAGGCTCTTTACAGAGAAGAGCTCTTCAGTAGGATGCACTGTGCAAACAGGACAGTATTTACTGAGAGGCTTTAAAAAGGAGACTGATTAGTGTGTGTGTGTGTGTGTGTGTGTGTGTGTGTGTGTGTGTGTGTACTTGTGTACATTTGCACTTTTCTGTGCATGCCTGTGTGGAAACCAGAGGTCACTATCTGGTGTTTTCCTTTCTTGCTCACAAGTGTTTTAAAATTTTAAAAAAATAAAGAAAGAACTTTTTTAAAACTCTGTGTGTGTGTGTGTGTGTGTGTGTGTGTGTGTGTGTGTGCATGCCATACCATGATACATATAAGGAGATCAGAATACAACTTGCAAAAAATTAGTTAATTCTCTTCTTCCACATGTGAGTTCCAGAGATTAAGCTCAATTGCCTTTACCTAACACTGAGCCACTCCACAGGCCTCCTCCAGTGTATTTTTGAGATAGACTCTCATTAAAGCTGGGTCTTACCATATTGGCTAGACTGGCTGGTTAGCTGGGGCCTCATGCCTGCTATACCATTACTCCACCCACCAAGCTATGTCCCCAGCAGGGAAATGTTCTGGCTGCAGGAGGGCCATTTATATTTGGTGACGGACACCATACTGTCCTGTGTCACGGTTCCAATGCCCTGACCTTATGGTTGGATATCTCTGTTTTGTGCAGGGGAGCATTCTCTGAGGAGGATTCCCAACTGGTCGTAAATTATAGAGCGAAGAAGTCCTTCTGCCGGCGAGCCATCGAGCTTACCTGTGAGTTGAACATCGGTTCACTTTTTGGCAAAAGTTAAAATAGTGGAGACCCAAGATAAGTCTCTAATGAACGCTAAGAGATGAGAATGGAAAACAAATACATACACATATGTGGGTTTCCAACATGTATATATACACATGTGTATGTACACACACATAGGCATGGGTTTTGGTTTTGGTTTTCTGACACAGGGTCTTGCTATGTAGTTCAGGCTGCCCTCAAAGTCATGATCCTCCTGCCTCAGCCTCCTGGAGTTAAAAAATGAATTAGGGATCCAGAGCCTCATGAATCACTGAGGAAAAGAAAAAACCCTGTGGCTGATGGGAAATGGGGCAGAGGGCAGAGGTCAAAGGTTTAAAGGAGCAGCCTCACCTCCTGTCGTCCTGGCCACTCACTCAAAGGAGATGGATAGTCTGGCAAGTTATACTGGCAGGCTTGGGTTTTGCTGAGTGGGAGTGGGGGGTTCTGGTTTGTGGGGAGGGTAAACGGAAGTTCCTAAGCGGTTTCAGGAGCAGCATGGGAAGAATGAAAACATTGTCAAGGCCGTGCTTCTGGTCGTCTGGCTTAGCAAAACACACAAAACAAAACATAGCCTCATGGAGTCCGGGCTCCTATGAACCAAAGCTTATTCGATGCATTAACTACTTTTCTAATATACATTTTTAAACATTAGATGTCTCTGTTCTTGTATTTAAGAATTATTCATTTAGACAACTTTTCCCTCTATTGGAGAACAAATTGAATATTTTTTTTCTAGGAGGGAACATCTCCCTTCTGAGGCTCTTCTCTTTGAAAGGTGACTCATGCCCCAACTGTAGTTCAGGGTGAACCATCTCCCAGCTGGTCATTAAGTGGGTCTCTCTCTCTCTCTCTCTCTCTAATGCTGCACGCCTGTTGCGTTCATTATTCTATACTACATCCTCGCTATAGACAGTCTTATTTTCCAGACCCCTGAAGTACCTGATGTCTTAAAATGAGGTGCCACATATCACATGTATGAGGACAGTTTGTTCTCTGAATATTTCCTGTGCTCCATTTATCTTCTTCCCTGGCTGGCATGGGAGGGTAGGAGACATATCCCAATGATTCTTTTCTATACCACAAATAGGCCTATAGAATCCACCAGCATGTGCTCATTGGTGTTTCCCTAACCCCTTTAAAGTCAAAAGCAGACTTCTTCTGCGTGAATCCCTGTGCAGACAGCTGCTATCATGAAAAGGGAAGGGATGTGTGGGTCTCATTTTTATAGCTGTTTGTAGACGGTCTTACCTTGAAGGATTAATGTTATTTCCCCCAACCACAGTATAAGTTGGGCAAGTGTGTTACTCTGAACAAAATGTTCCATATACATCTGCTTATGCTTACTGAAGAAAGCACACGGCTGCTTCTCTCTCACATCGTTACTCCTCTCATAGTGCAGAGCCTGGGAGTGAGCGAGGAGCTGCAGAATAAGCTGGAAGATGTTGTGATTGACAGAAACCTTCTGGTTCTCGGCAAAGTTCTGGGTGAAGGTAAGCCGCTTCAGAGTGATTCTTTAACATTCTAAAAGACAAAGAGCAGTGGAGGACTTCTTTCTTTCTTTCTTTTTTTAATGTATACTTGTTGAATAAAATATCAATTTTATGACTTGGAGTTATAATGCAAATAATTCTTTCTTTGGAGCTTAAAATGAAATAGGAGAATTTTGAAACTCAGATCTGACATATGTAAGAGGCATCTGCAGTCCCTGGAACAGAGTAAGCTTCAGAAGTATAAATTCCCTTCCCTTACTGCAAAGCATGTGATTTGTTGATTACTATTTATTACTGTTCTCTATTTATTGATTGGTATTCTACTTCCTTTAAGGTATTGATCTACTTGAGTTGATGAAAGTATATACTTAAATTTTAAATTTGTTTTAGCATGAATGGTAGTGTTATTAAATTTGTGCTTTGGGCTGGGAATGGAGTTCAGTGGTAGAGTGTTTCCCAAACGTGCATGAAGCCCTGAGTTCCATCTTTAGCACTTGGGTGGTGAAAAATGCTGTTTTGTGATCTTTGGTACACTTCCCATGTTTTCCTCTAAGTATCTTGAGTCCGTTACAATGGTTGGTGAAGTGACAACAAGCTAAGTAAAATCTGAACTACTCAAACTCACAGGGCCAGTGTGCATGCCTCGCATGCGGGTGTAAGAGGTCTGAGCAGGGTCTGCCTGCTGTCTGCGGATGACTTGCTCCAGGTCCACACACATGTGTGGTTCTGTGGCCAGGAAAGCATCTGCGCAGCACTGCATAGATACTGCTTCATTTCACAGGAGAGTTTGGGTCTGTAATGGAAGGAAATTTGAAGCAAGAAGATGGGACTTCTCAGAAGGTGGCAGTGAAGACCATGAAGTGTGAGTTCCTGGCGTGGGACCTGTTCTTCTGGGTGGACAGTCACCTCAATGTCAGGTGCTCCTTGTAGAACAGTGGTTGTGTTCTGTTCTCTGCCACCAATGGGTCAATTGGTGTGACGATCAATGTGGAAGCGTGGTCACCAGCAGAAAGGACAGGCTCTCTGTACACACAGGCATTGGATATTCTTCATGCTCAAAACAATATTTGTCAGTTCCACCAACTCTCTCTTCATCTCCCTCATCTTCCATTACCTAATAGAGCTAATGATCCCAAAGTGAGGCGTGAGTCCTGGAGGCAGAGAGATCTAGTGTTACTATCTGACCCCTGTGGGGCCACCTCCTCAGACTAGCTCCCACATGAATTACATCACCCTGGTTATCAAAGATCGAAAGAACAGCCTCTGGCTTCAGAATCTCCCTGTAGTTCAGGAGCAGAGGACTCACCTAGCAGGCACAAGGCCCTGGGTTCAATTGCAAGCACTGTGGAACATAAAATAAAAACCCGGTCATTTCAAAGAGAACTTGTTAGACTCTTGGCCAAGAGCCCTTGACATTGTGACCAAAGATTGATGTTGTCTACAGGGTGACACAGTCACTTAGAGTGTGTTTTTCTGAGGGGGGAAAAAAAACCCTGATGATGTGGCAAAATAAATATATGTTTCAAATTTACTAAAAAAAAGACTCCTGAGAGCCCATTGGCCTGGGTTTGGTCCTTGGGGAGGAGTTTACAGACAGACCTCTATCCCCACCTCCTGTTGGGTCCCCTGGTTCTCCATAGCTAAGGGCAACAGAGAGGATGCTGGTGACAGCTCTGCTGTAAATGTAAAGCTTTTAATAAGTTTTCTGTGCTGGAATGAAATAAATATAGCAAACTGTTAGAATAGTGCAGACCTGGCTAGGTACCCTCAAAGGCCATTTTAGTCACGAGCTACACCCTGTTCAAGAAATCCCTTAAGACAGGCCTTGCCTTGAGGTTTGTCTGTTTTTAATTATAGTGAGATATACATAAGATGGAATTTGCCATCTTAAACATTTGGCATTTTAGCCAGTGTCATTTCTCACCTTCCCATTGTCAAGCACTGTCCTCACCATCCAGTCTTAAACTTCCCATCTCTTCTAACTGAAACTCTCCATTCCCCACCCACTCCCGCACTGTCTTAGATAGGGTTTTACTGCTGTGAACAGACACCATGACCAAGGCAAGTCTTATAAAAAACAACATTTAATTGGGGCTGGCTTACAGGTTCAGAGGTTCAGTCCATTATCATCAAGGCGAGAGCATGGCAGTATCCAGGCAGGCATGGCACAGGAGGAGCTGAGAGTTCTATGTCTTCATCCAAAGGCTGCTAGTGGAAGACTGACTTCCAGGCAACTAGAGTGAGGATCTTATACCCACACCCACAGTGACACACCCATTCCAACCAGGTCACACCTATTCCAACAAGGCTACACCTTCAGATGGTGCCACTCTCTGGTCCAAGGATATACAAACCATCACACCCACCCAGGAAGTAGCCCTCCCATTTTCTGTATGGCTTTGTCACTCCAGGCACTGTCTAAAAGTGGATCAAACAGGATTTATTCTCTTGGAACTGGCTTGTTTCAGATAGCACAATATTGAATTTTATTTACAATTTCATTTACAATTTTATTTACTTAATTATTTGTGTGTGTGTGTGTGTGTGTGTGTGTGTGTGTGTGTGTGTGTATGCACGCTTTGTACCATGGCACATGTATAGAGATTAGAGAACAATTTGTGGCTGTCTGTTGTCTTCTTCCATCCTGTGGGTTCCCCAGGTATCAAATTCAGGTTATCAAGCTTTTGGGGCCTTTATCCACTAAGCTGTCTAGATGGGCCAATACTGAATTGCAAAATAATTCTCTTAAATTGGTCCATTTTTAAATTTTGCTATGAAAGTACTCCCAGCTCAGTTGGAAATCACTTTGGATTTGGGGAGAATATTTTTTCCTTATTAAAAGTAAAGTATCATTTTAAAGAGCAGTTTTAGGTTGACAGAACAACCAAGCAGAAAGTCCAGTCACCGTGAGTTCCCTGTCCCCTTACCCACAACTTCTCTTACATGCTATAAGCAACCATCTTTGATTAGTCTGTTGTCCAGTTGATGGACTCACACTCACATATCATCAACGGAAGCTCTTTGCTTTCACTCGTGTCTGCTGTTGGTCTTGTATAATTCTATGGTGTTGGACAAATGCGTGAATGATCTATGTCCCCTATATGGTATCGTGCAGAACAGATGGGCAGCCCTAAAAATCCCTCGGGTTTCACCACTGGCTTCTCTCCTCCCAACCCCCAAACACTGACAAGTGTTCCTTCCTATCTCTATAGTTCAGGAGTTTCTATTTTTGTTTGAAAGAAGGGTTGGTTTGTTTGCTTGCTTGCTTGCTTTTAGAGACAAGATCTTGCTCTATAGTCTAGGCTGGCCCCTTGAGTTCTTCCTCAACTTCCCCATGGTGAATGCACCCTGAAGCCCAGTGTGAATTTTAGTTTTACTAAACAAAAGTGCTGTTCCTGGTCCCCACCCCTGAGCTGACCTTGTTGGCCCTGCCTTGCAATGCTGTTGCTGCCACCCACTTCCCTTTAATGGAGTACAGTGATCACGCCTTGAATTTTCATCTGCTCCTCTAGTGGACAACTTTTCTCAACGGGAGATCGAGGAGTTTCTCAGCGAAGCAGCATGCATGAAAGACTTCAACCACCCAAATGTCATCCGACTTCTAGGTACCTCAGGGAGATGCCAGGCCGAGGCTGGGAGGGGCTTTGCTGACCCACTGTGTGCCAAAAGGGAAAAAGTTCAGGTGTAGAGAGGTTCATACTAACATTTACAACACTGGGTTTATCCTCCTTTCTGAGGCTGAGAGTAAAACCGGGTTTGTGTTTCCTGGGTGCTGATGGAGTTAACCTACTGAGTGTGCTAAGTCAAAAACACGAGAGCCACTCATGTGATTGCCTTTGTTGAGTGGAGGTTGTCTGTGAATCGAAAACTAGTGAAGTCAAACTATAAACAAAGACATCTCTCTAAAGAGTCTTTGAGAAATACTTTACAAACCAACTTCTGAGTCATGGCACATTGACTGTTTCATAGATATGACTGAATGTAATTCGGTTTTATATAAATATCTTTGAAAAAATCAACAGACATGAATGAGTATCAGTGCATGGTGTATGAGGGACATTATCCTGAGATAAACAATCTGGAAATAGTGACCTTTTTCTTTCCTGCCCTTTGCCTTAGTCCATAATACAATTTTGAGCAACCTTCCAAGTTTCTATATGGCTGATGCTGCAAAGAGGTCTGAAAGCTCAGGTTTGGGAAAAATCTCATGTCAAAGAAATAGCTATTGTTTGCAGTAGTAGCTAGGAGAGACATTGAACTTTGCTCAACAGGTTGCACTTGGAAGCCTAGAATCGGGTCACAGACTCCTTCTAGAATTCCACACTAACACTCTGCAACTTCAATCCCCGAAAGTTTAGAAAGAGAGGTTTTGCCGGCAGGCCCTCAAAAAATGCTTTAATAACTTTAAACGTCTACTTGCAGTAGGCTTTCTCATAGGAGTGTTTAGCTAATTTGTCCTCAGGTTCTCTGAGGTCTCCACCCCTCAGTCATTCAATCTAATAAAAACAGAGCACAGAATCCTTGACTTCTAGTTGTCTGTTCTTGTGACAGGTTGATTTATGAGAGTTCTCTTAGAGAGAGAGAGAGAGAGAGAGAGAGAGAGAGAGAGAGAAAGAAAGAAAGAAAGAAAGAAAGAAAGAAAGAAAGAAGAAAAAAAGAAAGAAAAAAGGAAGAAAGAAAAAGGGAGGGAGGGAGGGAGGGAGATAGAGAGAGTCATGCAGCTTGCAAGTGTTACATATCCTAGACTCCACTGTGAGAGTCCCAAGCCTTTGGTTTTCACCTCTTGGCCTGTTTGCACGTGGCTTCAATTTGGCCAGCAGCCTCCATATGTATTCATATCTAACAAGGGCTCTTTGTAACTGGTCCTGTTTTCAATTTCAGGCGTGTGTATAGAACTGAGCTCTCAAGGCATCCCGAAGCCCATGGTGATTTTACCCTTCATGAAATACGGAGACCTCCACACCTTCCTGTTATATTCCCGATTAAACACAGGACCCAAGGTAACAGGCCACTTGCGCTGCCTCTCAACTGTTTCTGAAGCTTTTATGACAACTGGGAAAACCCTGGTGTCCCTGACAATGCAGAGAAGGTCACTGGCCTTGGTTCAGAGTTCACTGTGCACTCAGGTGTTAAACTGTGGTCTCCATCCTCTCGCCAGGCCTATGAGTGGGTGTTTATCCCTGCTCATGGTGGGAGGAAGCCAGCTGCTCCAATAATCTTGGGCCAAAGTCTCCTTGACTACAGTCTATAGAGCGTTTACGCACCACCGACTGTTAGAGGCACTATCCTAAGGAGTTGTGTTTTGTTCATTTGAGATAACTTTATATTATTAGCCCAGGCCAGCCTCCTGAATGCAGGGGTGACGAGTTTATGCTTGTCGTACCCAGATCTCCTAAGGTACATTTTTCAGAGTCCTGGTAGTTGTGGGTTTCAGCCTTTGAAATGCGAAACATTCATTTGTGAATGTATCCTCTATGATCCGCATTAAGATGGGTTGCAGGTAGATGTGATGAGGTGAGAGGACCCAGCTGCTACCTTTGTATCCTGGTACTCTCTGAGTTGGCTAGCACCATGAGAACTACACAGCCCTGGCAATTCGGGACAGAGCCCATGGTGGGCCATCTCAGAGATTTGGGAGCATGAACTTAAAGGCTTGCTCTCTGTACGGTCAGTTTTTACTGTGGACTTCAAATATTGTAGATTTGGGGGCCCTGCACTAGGGACATTGCTGTGGGCCTGCTTATGAAGTGAGCACTGTGTCCCTTCTTCATGTTCCCTGTAGGCAGAGTGACTGGAGCCTGTGAGCACAAGCTGTTGTGTCCATGGCATGCTTAGCCTGGTCCTTCATCCCTATCCATCAGTTTACTCTCTGTCTGAGGTGGCGGCATTACCACAGGGCACCCACAAGGGGAAAATACAGGGCTAACCGCTATCAGAAATCGCCCTAGATTCAGACAGATTTTACTGTGGGCCAACAATGTCCCCAGACATTGTTGCCAAAAACCACAGGTTGTGGGAAGGAAATGTACCAATCAGTCGATACCTGAACATCCTCTAACACAGCTGCCTCTGTCCCCTTAGCTGCCATCAACAGCGGAGCTCTAGGGACTGTAACTACAGACAAGCGGTTTAAGTTTTCCTTTCAGGTTTCTTGCTTTGTCTGTCATGTCGTGAACTCTTACTAACTTCTTGTTTAAATTGTCTTTTTCCTGATGCTTTCTAAAAATGTTGAATTTTATATGATATATTTGGGTATTCAATCCATCTTGAGTCAATTTTTGTAGATAGAAGGTCTGAAATTTAGTTTAAGGCTTCTTCAATTCATCATCATCATCATCTTTTTTTGTCTTGGCCAGGATCTCAGGTAGCCCAGGCTGGCTTCTAACTCACTACATAGCTAAGGAAAACCTTTAGCTTCTGATCTTCATGTCTCTGTCTCTAGCTCCAGAGTTCTGGGTTACAGATGTGTGCTACCATGCCCTGCTCCTGTGGCGCTGGGAGATAAACCCAGCACTTTTTGCAGGCTTTATAAGAACTCTACCAACTGCTACATCCTGACCCCGAAGACCTTTTGATTGGTTGGTTTTGCATATCATTGGTCATCATTTATGAGATGGCCACCTTTAATCTGATAAATTGCTTTCACACCTCTATCAAAAACTTGTCAGGTTGTGGGCCTATTTCTGAGCCCTCCTTGTGGTCATTGAAATCTCTGCTCATCCTCCACGCCCACACATCCTCTTGAGAACTGAAACTTTTCTGTAAGTTTTAACACCATACAGTGTCCTCCCAGCTCTATTTGGCATTTGGGGGGCTTTTTTGTTTTGTTTTTTTGGGTGTTTTTGGTTTTGTTTTGTTTTGTTTTTGTTTTGTTTTGTTTTGTTTTGTTTTGTTTTGTTTTGTTTTGTTTTGTTTTGTTTTGTTTTGTTTTTTAGACAGGGTTTCTCTGTGTAGCCCTGGCTGTAGACCAGGCTGGCCTCGAACTCAAAAATCCGCCTGCCTCTGCCTCCCAAGTGCTGGGATTAAAGGCATGCACCACCAATGCCCGGCTATTTGGCATTTTTTTTACACACCCTCCCCTGCTTCTCTGCTTCCCCACCCCACCTCCAGTGTGTGCTTCAACAGTTCTACTTCAACCTGCAAAGGTTCTGCCATAATATTTTGTCCTTTTAAACAAAATGACAAGTAACACAAGCAAGCACACACTACTTTCTTGACTCATCATTTCCACTCGCAACAGTATCAGAGTGTCCTCAGTGGAGAATCACTCCCCAGTATTACAGAGATGAAGAAGGAGTGATTTTTTTTACATTTTGATATTTTGTAGTCCGAGATAAAGATGGAAGACACAGAGTTCTGGAGCAGCGGGGCCTCCCATGGAGATTTTATTCAGGCAGCTTCTTTGCTTCCTGTGCACTCAATTCCCAAGGCATAAAGACCTTTTGTTCCCACCCAAGATTAAGTCTCAGGGCTTGTCAATGAGCTTCTGAACAGAGCCTGGATTCTGGCTCCAAGTGTCACTGTCCTCAGCATGGACAGTGTCCCTGGAGGTACGCAAGGCAGATAGGCAGATGATCAGCACCAACCGCACTATCTCACAGAGAGCAGCATCTTACAGAGAGCGGCAGCTGGGATGACTTATGCATTTGGGGAAGGAAGGAATTCTGACTGGAGAAGCTTTAGTAGTAGTCCATGGTGCCAGCGGTGGGAATAAAAACAAGAGAGAGGGGGGAATGGGAGAGGGTGAAGGGAGAGGAAGAGGGAGTGGGGGAGAGATGGGAGCAAAAGATTGGTGAGCACAAGCATTGTAGGAACCTCTGGTTTTCTCCAAAGACAATTGTAGGGACCTTGGGGCAAGGGCAAAGCAGGGGAGGATGAACAGGGAGGAGCTACAGCAGGGGAGGATGGACAGGGAGGAGCTACAGCAGGGGAGGATGGACAGGGAGGAGCTACAGCAGGGGAGGATGGATGGGGAGGAGCTACAGCGGGGAGGATGAACAGGGAGGAGCTGCAGCAGGGGAGGATGGACAGGGAGGAGCTACAGCAGGGAGGGAGACCATTTAGGAAGTCTGAGTCTTTTAGCCATGTTCATCTTCAAGCCTGTTGAGGATATTCTGAGTTCCCTGGATTTCCATGTGGAATTTTAGAATTAACTTGTTACATTTTACCAAAAAGCAGGATGACACTGGAACAAAGTTTATGTTGAATACAAAAGCTGAGCAGTATTGACATCATAATAACAAGTTTCCTAAGCCATATGTGGAAAATAAATTCTTCTTACATTTGGATTTTTAAAATTTTCGCCAACACAATATATATTTTTTTTCAGAACGTAAGTTGTACACATCTTGTGAAATTTGTTCCTGAATATTTTTATTTTGTCGTAGTTGAGACTGTGTCATTTGTCTCACCTTCAGATTGTTCTCACTAGGGCAGAAAACTCTGTCATGACACCTGTGGTCATCCCAACACATTTAAAAATTGTTCTTTGTAATTATCTTTTAAATAACTTTTAGTCACAGGTTCCAAGAATAATGTAATTATTACAGGAAAAAATATCACAAATTAGTAGTATCTTCTACTTACTAATGACAATAGGAGTTGCTATTTCCTGGACATTAGCACCTGGAAAACTAACTACACAGAGAAGAGACAAAACTTCCAGGTTTTACTTGCTGACCTTTTTCTGTAATTCTGTTACTTAAGGGTGAGGATAATTATGGCATCGTGGTTTTCATTCATAATTGGCAGGTCATAGTTGGGAAACATGTCATTACAGATGTAATGCTCAAGCTTATAGCTGACTGGTAGAGACCTTGTCTGACACAAAGCCCTGAGTTCCATCCCCAGTACCATACGGAAGAACCAAATCCAAATGTAGCCCCCTTGTGAACACCATTTTGCAAACCTCGGAGAATGAACCGTGGCAAATCCAGTGTCATGTGGAGGGGTGATAGTGAGAGAGTAGGTACCATGGACAGACCACTCATGAGTCATGATTGCCAGGAACTTTGTGGTCAGGCTTTCTTCAGTGCCACATCTGCAGTAAGGGATTCAATTATTACTTGAAGATTTCCATTATTCATCATCCCTATAACCAATTCTAAATGCCTGAAAGGCTCTCTCTCTCTGTCTCTCTCTCTCTGTCTGTCTCTCTCTCCCCCCCCCCACTTCCTTCCCTCCCTCCCTCCCTCTCTTCCTCCCTGCCTCTTTCTTATTGTTTTTGTTTGAAGACAGGGTCTTACTTACTTTGTCTCTATCTCTGTCTCTGTCTCTCTCTCCCTCCCTCTGTGTGTGTGTGTGGTGGGGATGATGATGCTGGGGATTAAACCCAGGGTTGCAGGGTTGTGTGTGCTACATGAGTCCTCTCCCATTGAGCTGCACCCCCATCCCACTGATGCTGTGTTTATTCTCTTAGAAGTTTTATCTGATTTTTACAGCACAGAGAAAATATTAAATGGCTGAAATTCTAGAAAGGCTCCAGAGGGGCGGGGATTAGAATTTCAGAGTGCATGCTTGTATTTTAGTTCAAAGATAAGGATGAATGCTAGCCTAATTGTTGCTGTCTAGAAGAAGAAAATTATCTTTCAAAATAGCTCAAAGTAAAATCAGCTGTCTTAGCATGTGTGAGGCCCAGAGATCAATCTGTGTCACACATACCAAAAAGGAGAAAGAGAAGGAGGAGGATAAGGGAAAGAAGAGGAGAGAGGGAGGGAAAGAGAAAAAGAAGGAGAATTAAAAAATGATAGCAAGAATACAGAATTAGGGCTGGAGAGATGGCTCAGCCAGTAAGAGCACTGACTAATCTTCTGAAGGTCCTGAGTTCAAATCCCAGCAACCACGTGGTGGCTCACAACCATCCATAATGAGATCTGATGCCCTCTTCGGGTGTGTCTAAAGACAGCTACAGTATATTTACATATAATAATAAATAAATCTTTAAAAAGAAAAAGAAGAATACAGAATTAAAAACATCTCCTATCGAGTTGGTTTTTTCCCCTCCCAACATCTGCCCCTTTCCTAGAGTATCTCCTCTTCCCTCATTAAAACCCTGGACCCCATGATAGAGAGAACTGACTGTCACAGGTTGACCTCTGACCTCCAAATGTGCATGGTGGCACAGGCAACCCCTCATTCCCTCCTTCCTACATATAAAACAAGTCGGCGGATGCAAAGAGAATGAAAAACAAACAATCATGCACCCTCCCTCATCCTCTCTGCCTGGCCTGGTCCTCTGGCCTAGGGGTCTTGGGATGTGAAGGCTCACCTTTGGCCTCATAAAATGTGGAAAGATACAAAATATTTTTCACCTGAAATAGTTTTAAAAGCAAAGAGAATGTGATATTTTCCAAGAGGTTTTTAGAGTTTCCGCTTATTCCTTTTTTTGAAGCTTTTTTTTTTTTTTTAATTTCTGAGCCCCGTGTGGTGTCTCATGTCTGTCATCCCAGCACTGGGGAAGCTGAGGCAGGAGGATCTTGAGTTGTAGTCTAGTCTGAGCTGTGCAGGAAGATATTGTTCCAAACAAAGTGTCTCTCTCTCTATGTGTGTGTGTGTGTGTGTATATATATATATATATATATATATATATATATATATATATATATATATGAAATAAAAAGGAAAGATCTGTCTCTCTGTGTCACCACTACTACTTAAGAAATAAGAAGGCGTGGTGGCTCACGCCTTTAATCCCAGCACTCGAGAGGCAGAGGCAGGCAGATTTCTGAGTTTGAGGCCAGCCTGGTCTACAAAGTGAGTTCCAGGACAGCCAGGGCTATACAGAGAAACCCTGTCTCAAAAAACGAGAGAGAGAGAGAGAGAGAGAGAGAGAGAGAGAGAGAGAGAGAGAGAGAGAGAGAGAGAGAGAGAGAGAGAGAGAGAGAGAGAGAGAGAGAGAGAGAAGAACACCATTTTCAGGGCTGCAGAGATGGCTCAGCAGTTAGGAGCACTGCCTGTTCTTGCAGAGGACCCAGGTTCGATTCCCACGTGGTGGCTTACAACCATCGGTAATTCTAGGTCCCAGGGTTCTGATACTCTCTTCTGGCCTCCTCAGATGCTAGGCACACACATGGTGTACATACATGCAGGCAAAATGCTTAGACACATAAAATAAAAATAGATATAGCACTGTTTCCCTCTTGGAGAGAGTAGCTTGCCAGCTTTTCCTTCTAAATGATTAATGTCTTTTCTTGTTTCCTCCCCTTAGTACATTCACCTGCAGACACTACTGAAGTTCATGATGGACATTGCCCAGGGAATGGAGTATCTGAGCAACAGGAATTTTCTTCATAGGGATTTGGCAGCTCGAAACTGCATGTAAGAACCTGGGCCATCCTGGGGCGGCAGGGTCATTAGACTTCATAGGGTGGGAAGTGACCTGCTATTAGGTTATGGAGGGCATCTGGCTTGGGAGGGGGCAGAGTACCTTGCTTTGTATGGGGTTTCTATCCCTCTGATTCTACCTTGGGGGTTTTCTGTTTCTGCCTCCAAGAGTCTGGCTAGCATCCAATGCTCTCTCTGTGATTAGTCTCTTTTCTCCTTGTCACTAGGCTAGGGGCACTAGGCGCTTGATCTTTGGGGTCTTTTGCCATCAGCTAGCTTTGGATCCATAATAATATGTAAGTCAGCTAACCATAGTATAACTTGAACAACAGTAATGAAAATTCTAAAGACTGTTTGCCCATGCCTTTGTTAGCACACAGCTCTCTCCTCAAGGAGGGTAAGAAATGGTGTGTTCTAGAGTCAAGTACAAGTGACCATGGCCTGAGAATACAGATTCAACAACCTCAAATGTCATATTCTAAAGTGGTGACTGTTTTCAGGTTTTTATACTAACATAACAAAGAAAATCATAAGTCAACACACTTGCAAATACATTGGTGGGAACATGGGGTAGGCAGGGGTCGGCAGCCTGGGAAAACTTCTGCTATAGGCTCAGGTGCCGGGTGATGACATTCTTGGCTTTGGTTGGTCTGCTAAATTAATACATCCAGAGCGGTTTCCTCTGATGATCACTGGACAGACACAGAGGTGGGCAGAGACTTGGCAGTTAAGTGAGCTAAATATAACTCAAGATAGATTGTAGTTAATCTCTGCCCTGCAACAATCCAACCGCTCCTCCTCGATCATTGAACTTCTAACCAGATAATCGGCCTTCTAGAAGGTTCAATGGGAGGTGTAGTTCCTTTCCAGGAACTTTTGTTCATATCTACCCAACCCTTGTGATAACATTTGGTAACCTTAAATATCTAGAAGCTTCTCTACCACAGCAAGTGATGAATTATAAGGATTTACGTGAGAACTTTGGACTAGAATTTTCTCCGTGTCTTTACCTGTTTTGACAGAACCTCCTGATGTAGATCTGCAAACACCTTAACTGTTCCTTGGTTTTAGCTTGCCGGTTGTGAGAAGAGGGAGTGGCCCCTGTGTGTTTGTCTTAGTCAGAGGTTTGACTATAGACTTGGCTACTCACTCTTATCAACCACAGCCCCTTCCCCCTTTAATTTAGTCTTTAAAACCCCGAGGGAATTGGACTTTATTACTGGTTTTTGAGTGTGGATACAGAGTCATGAAATTTTATTTTTCTTTTAACATTTCCTTCGTGTTTTTCCTACCAGGTAGGAGAACTGCCTGTCTAGTTTGTCCTGAACTAAGAACGTGGGTCTTTTGGGTGTGCATACCTGTATTCCCAGAACTCGAGAGACAGGCAGAAGGGTCCACAGTTCAAAATCATCCTCAGCTGCACAGCAAGTTCCTGGCCACCCTGGGCCACCCTGTCTTAAAAAAGAAAAAGAATGGAAGGAAGGAAGGAAGAAAGAAGGGTTAATGTCAGAAAGATAAGGATACCTCTGACACCTGCCTCTTCTCCCTTCTCCTTTCCTCTCTCCTTTCTCTCTTCTTTCTCTTCCCCTTCCTTCTTGTCTAGGACCCATTTTACCGGTGTGAACTATGATTACCATTTATTTCCCTTTAATTTTCCAGTTCCTTCCTCCACAGCTGCCCACATTAGCCAGCAGTCCTTCAGCACCATCTTTCCACGTGTGCTTCCCATTCCTCTCAGACTTTGCCTCCTCTTCTGCCTCCACACCGCCTTGCTTGGTCCACAGGTCCAGCGCTGCTTCCAGACAGAGGGTGATGGCTTGATGCAATCCATGAAAGGATCAGGAGGAGCGACTTGCTGTTCCTTCTACTCCTGCTCTGCCATATCTCTGTCCTACCCTACCTTCCTGCCTCCAGCCACTGTGCCTGGATGCCTTTGCTGGGCCAGCCCCACACAGGCCAGAGTGATGGAAATACAGTAATATCTTCTCCCGATTATTTGCTATGTCTTTGACCTCAAAGCTGCTTCCTACCCCAAGCTCATGGCTCATGGGGTCCATTTCTCCTGCTCCTCCTCCTGTTCCTCCTCTTCCTCCTCCTCTTCTTTTTCCTCTTCCTCCTTTTTCCTTCTTCCTTCTTCTCCGCTTCCTCCTCCTTCTTTCCCCTTCTCTTCTTCCTCCTCCTCTTCTTTTTCCTCTTCCTCCTTTTTCCTTCTTCCTTCTTCTTCTCCGCTTCCTCCTCCTTCTTTCCCCTTCTCTTCTTCCTCCTCCTTCTTCCTTTCCCTTCTCCTCTTCCTTCCTTTTTCTTCCTTACTCTTTCCCTTCCCCCTCCTCTTCCTATAAAGATGTCCTGTATCCCATGCTGCTCTTGAACTTGACCAGCAGCTGAGGATGACCCTGAACTTCTGCCCTACATGCCCCGCTATTTCCATTTGCGCTGTGCTCGGGAATCTAACCAAGGGCTTTGTGCATACTAGCCCAGCATTTTACCAACTGATTCACATCCAAAATCTCCTCATGTCGTCTTAGTCACGTTTCATCCATTTTGAACCACATCTGGTACAGGCCTGGGATTAAATGCCCTGTTCCGCTGAGGACCAGAATTTACCTTTCACAGGTTGCGGGATGACATGACTGTCTGCGTGGCAGACTTTGGCCTCTCAAAGAAGATTTACAGTGGTGATTATTACCGCCAAGGCCGCATTGCCAAAATGCCTGTGAAGTGGATCGCCATCGAGAGCCTGGCGGACCGAGTCTACACAAGCAAAAGTGACGTGGTATGTGCATAGCTTTGATTTGATAGACAGGGGCACACTGAGAGACATGACTGAGCCTGGGGATGTAGGGAGTTACGCTCTGACTAAACGAGGGTTGGGAGCATGCTCAGAGCACGCTTTTATCTCATTTATTCACTCATTCCTCTGCTTTTTCTTGTTCTGGGGTTGACTCTGGGACCTCACACATGCTATGAGAACACTAGCTACTTTCACAACCTCTTCTTTACTTTTAAGATTGAATTTTATTTTAATGATGTGTGTAGGTATGATATCTGTATGTGGATATGGAAGCAGGTGCTCTCAGAGGCTAGAGGCATCAGACCCCCTGCAGTCTGAGCCAATCACAGCCTGTGAGCCGAAATGGATGCTGGAAACCAAACTTGGGTCTTCTTCAAGAGCAGAAAGTGCCCTTACCCACTGAGCCATTGCTCCAGCCCCTTTTACTTTTTGTTTATTTTTATGTACATGATTGCTTTTCCCACATGTATGTATGTTCACCGTGATGTGCCAATGGAGGCCAGAAGACTGTCAGATCCCCTGGAACTGGAATTAGAGATGGTTGTGAGTGTCCATATGAATGTTAGGAATTGAGCCTGGGTCCTCTAGAAGATCAGTCAGTGTCTTAATCACTGAGCCATTTCTCCAGTCTTCTCTACCTTTTATTTTTGAGGCCAGGTCTATCTGTGTCACCTAGAAAGCCCTTGAGCTCTCAATCCTCCTGCTTTAGCCTCCCCAGTAGCTAGGATCACAAATGTATGCCATTATACCTGGCTTTCATTTTTTTTCCATTAATTAATTTATTTATTCACTTTACATAGCATCTTTAATTCAGGACAACTAGTACGATGTGGTAGCGTACTCACATTTGCTTTGCATGTGACCTTCAGAGATTCCCAGGTTTCTTTGCTACAAATGAGTGACTTATTGCCCATAACTAGGATATTCACATTAAAGTGAATGAGTTCACGCAGTAGCCTTTGGAACCCAGATGCTATATAACAGATGCTGTGTAATTATACCCTTGATCCAAGCTTGGGGAGAGAAAGCACACCACAGTAAGAGCAGAGCAGTGTGCTAAGTAAGCAGTGTTGATATGGGATGAGGCTCCCGTCTGCCTTTGGCCAGGTTTCCCAGAACAGCTTTAGTAAGAACGGTTAACTATGGGGCTTCAACCCCATGTATTGCTGTGTCAGGAGAACAGTGGGCCTCAGACATAATTACCAGCTCTGTGTGCTTCGTCATCGGGGCCTTAAGGAAATGACCTTTCCCCATGAAAAAGTCCATTCAGCCTTTGTGGAAAGACTTTTGTCCTAACTTCTTGTGCCTTTGTTCTCAGTGGGCTTTTGGCGTGACCATGTGGGAAATAACAACACGGGGAATGACTCCCTATCCCGGAGTTCAGAACCATGAGATGTACGACTACCTTCTCCACGGCCACAGGCTGAAGCAGCCTGAGGACTGCTTGGATGAACTGTAAGTGTGCATCCCGGGGTCATTGGGCTTTCTGCATGGGGCAGCTACCTGGCTATGAAACGACCTGAGAAACACAGTGCTGGCTGGTACAAGTGGGGCCTGCTGTTAGCCTAGAGAGCCTGTGCAGAGAATGCCTCTACCAGAAGCCTCAGGCCAGCAGACATTCCTAATGCAGATGGAGGTGTTTGTCCAGCTTCTGTAAGCCTGCTGTGGCTCACTCATCCAAAAGGTCTCAGTCTCCACCAGTGGGCACAGTCAAGGCAAGGTACCAGTGTGTGTTTACAAACAACATGAGCATCACTAGGAAGTAGATGGTGCCAATAAATAGGCTCCCTTTGTAGTATATTAGGTTCTGGGGTCCTTCATCCTTACTCACTTTGAACCCAGTAACCCTTTTTCTCGATAGCATTTCAAATGTTATATAAAAGGACTGATCACACTTATTGGGAAACTTAGGAATCTGCACCAGTGCCTTTGAGGACAAAATGGCTCTGGGGATTGCTTGGGAAGTATTCTGACAAGGCAGTTGCTTATTCCTGTGCCTAGAGGGTGTGGTGGTATTGGTACAAAGTTAGTCTAGAAATTGTGTGTTCCCTGGAAGACTTATGCCCGGCCAGCTGTGGATTCTCCTACCTCCCATCACATCGCACATCCAACCAACACAGCCCTCTCTCAGTCTTCAATGCCAGGCATCAAAGGGAAGAGACCCAGGACTTGTGGTTGATCAGGTCAGGCCCTGTCCAATAATTATCCACATGTGTGACCATGGCAGCTGGCTTGACATTTCTGTATCTCATATCACAAGCCACATTGTATGTGTTCTTGGGAGAACTGTGGTATCTTGACAAAAGCAACTGGAGTGGTGGAGGGTTTATTTCAGCTCCAAGTTCAAGGTGCTTTCCATCATGGCAGGGAAGTCAGGATCATGGGAGCGTGACACAACTGGTCACATCACATCCAAAGTAAAGAAGAAAGAGTAAGGAGTTCTTGCTACCCCTCAGCCCCCTTTCTCATACAGCCAAGGATCCCCTGCCTAGGGAATGGTCCCACACACGATTAACATGACTGTCCCATAGTGTTAAAGTAATCAAGATCATATTTCACACTCATGCTGATAGGCCCATCTCTCTTATGATTATAGATTTTGAGAAGTTGAAAATAGTAACTATCACTGTATATTTGTTGAGGGGCAGGATATGCATGTGTGTCATGTTATTTGTCATGTGTGTTTGTTTATCTGAAGGCTGGAGATTGGTGTCAAGTGTCCTCCTCAATAGATCTCCCTTTTCTGAGACAGGGTTTCTTGCTGAACCCGGACCTCATGGATTTGGCTTGTCTGGTTAGCTAGCTTGCCCCTGAATATCCCCTGTCTTCACATTCTGGTGGCTGGAAACATAGGCCAGCCACTGAAACTACTTGGCTTCTAGATGTCTGCTGAGGATCCAAATTCTGATTCTCACATAGGCAAATGCTTTATCTACTGGGGCATCACCACAGCTTCATCCTTAGTTTGGTCTCCCTAAGTACTTTGCTGAGCTTTTTGATACAATGTTGTGCAGTTCTGTCTTCAATGGTGACTTACACTCTCTTTGGTGAGTCTCCTCCAAGGTTTGGGATATTCTCATCATATTTAACAAGAACATTATAACAACGTAGGCCTGAGCTAGCCCTGTCATGGAACAGCATGAGGGATGCTGGTGTTCTGCAAGACCTTCAGCCCCATCCCAAGCTCTTTCTCTGCTGCCTCATTCAGCACACAGGCCAGGGCACTTTGTACACAACCTCCTAAGCACTTCTATGGCTCAGACTCCAAGCCAAACACAAGGAGGATTGTTTTGTTCCCTGCCACAGCCTGCTTTGTGGTTGAAGATATTCGATACCAAACAGAAACAAAGGCTGCAAATCTCTTGAAAAATATCTTAAGGCCTTGATTAAATTAGTCCTACTGTTTCACAGTCATTTTGAAGAGGGCTGTGTTAATGAAACGTTGGCTTCTGGAAATGAGGAAGCCTGGCTGTGCCGCCACACTGCCCAGGAAGTTTTGTGGTGATTTCTTTCTCCGCTGTTCCCCCTACAGCAGCAGAGACTGACATTTGCAATGGTCAGTGTGGGCCTGAGTGAGTTCCAAGCTGTGTCACATGGTGGTTTTTATGTTTCACGTCGAACTAAAACAAGCCACTGCTGAGCTGGTGTTGTCTGAGAACACTTTTAGCTGGTGGAGTCAGCTACCGCCCTGTGGCTGGGGGCCCAGGTGGTTATAGACAGACTGTCATTCCCCTGTTTCTGATTTCTGACAAACCCTGGGCTGACAGATGTGATGTGGTCAGCAGGCTGCTGGAGCAGGCTTTATTCCTCATGGGAATGCTGACAGGCAACAGCACCCCAAAAGAAACTTCTGTACTTGACACACAAACTCATACACATACTCATATTCATATACACAAACACACACACACAAACACATACTCACACATACTTATACACACAAACACACACTCACACACAGAGTAACACCCAGCACACACTCACAGACACATATACAGACACTAACACATACTTGCACCCACAAATCCACACACATTCAGACACACAAACACA
The DNA here is from genome assembly GCF_000001635.26 of Mus musculus. Classification (NCBI taxonomy): domain Eukaryota; kingdom Metazoa; phylum Chordata; class Mammalia; order Rodentia; family Muridae; genus Mus; species Mus musculus. The sequence continues at coordinate 128,797,177 of NC_000068.7, forward strand.
CTCACTCGCACACACATACTCTCACACACACAGACACAATCATGAACACAAAATCACAGACACATGCACACTGACTATTCTGAGTGTCTCGGAGTCCAAACATGGCTAGGAAGAGTGCACTCCTTATGGGTGATTCTTTTTGGCTGCTGTAAGCTAACTGTCTGAAATGTGGCAATGTCAGTTGGGAATGTAGCTCAGTAGTGGGAACTTGTCTAGCCTGCACAAAGTTGTATGTTCAGTCTCCACTACTGTAGAGCAAAGGGCTAAGGGAGTGAGGGAAGGACACAGGGAAGGAAGGAGAAACAGAGAAAAGGATACACATATATAAATCACGGAGTTCTACCATGGAGTGACCAGACTGTCAGTCTTGCTTCCTACTGCCCAGGATGCCACCTTCTGTGGTGTATGAATCAACATCTATGGGACATCTCCCTAGCTGAGCTCTTTAAAGTCTCCCTGGCACCCTCAGAATCTTCCCTACCAGCTGTCCACAGTGGTCCTCCATGGCATGAAGAGCCATCCTTCACCCTCTGATAGGGCAGTTTTATTCCCCCACAGGGCCCTGTTGGCCAGCAGGTACTCTCCAGCATTGAGAATTCTTCTCCTCACTGGGCATGATAGCACACACTTCTAATCCCAGCAGAGGCAAGCCAATCTCTGTGAATTTGAGAGATCAGTCTAGTCTATATAGTTAAGTTTTAAGGCAGGTAGGACTACATACCAAGAGTCTATCTAAACAAAACAGAACAAAACAGGGCTGGAGAGATGTCTCAGCAATTGACTGAACATTGACTGCTCTTCCAGGGAACCTGGGTTCAATTCCCAGTATCCACATGGCAGCTCACAACAGTCTATAACTCCAGTTCGGGGGCTCTGATGTCCTCTTCTGATTTATATGGGCAATGTAAACATTTGGCACGCAGGCATATATTCAGACAAAATATCTAATATATATATATATATATATATATATACACACACACACACATATATACACACACACACACATATATACATATACATATATGAAACCCAGAATTTCCATCTTCTTTTCTCATTGCTGATACTGACAGATCACAGAAACCCAGAACTGCATTACCATCATGATGACATCATGACATAAATACTATGTTCTGTGCAGAACCTTCATCTCCCTTCCCCAGGGGTCCTCCTTCATTGCTTAGACAGCAACAAAAATGATTTCTCAAATATTATGATCAGAGCTGAGGTACCTCAGTGGTGGAGAACTTGCCTACCATGCACATGGGCCCTGGTAACACCCTAAGTACCACAGACAGATGATTACCATCATAATCTGGTCATGGATTGTTTCTGGATATCATCTTCTGTGGTTTCCCAGGCTCTTGTGATATCTTTCAAGGCCATATTTAAGATGGGCATAGTGAGGTATGCTTACGCAGGAAGGTCAAAAGTTTGAGGGCAGCCCAGGCTATATAGCAAGGTCCTATCTTATAACACACACACACACACACACAACACACACACACATATTTATATTCTCATAAAGTATTAGAAATGAAAGGATGGTACTACCACTATTCTCTATAAAGATAAGTCACTTAGCACTTTCTTCTAGGATGTGAGGTAAATGAAAGAGAAGTAAACAGCCCGGTGTCTCAACATGAAAATGCGAAGGATGTTATGTTCTTAGGGACTGAATCTCTCAAAGCCCGTTCGAGCAAACAAGCAAGGCTCTGTGCAGAGTTGGAGTCTTGCAGATTGACTGATGTGAGGAAAACCTCTAAAACAGAACCTTTCGTTGTTTGCCCAGTCTAAGCTACTGGCCACTGAGAGTGAGTTAGAGAGACTCAAAGGAGCTCCCAAGGCTAAGATGAAACCCAGGGCTGTGAGGCAGGTGTCAGAGTGGGGTCCTGTGTTGAGGTCCTGTCCCTTTGTATGTGTGTGAGTTTCCAAGTTCCAGAATCAAGTAACAGTCCTGGTTAGGGCTGCAAAAATACATCAATGAAAGGTCGTGAGCATGTCTGCACAGATGAGATCTGTGTGTTGTATATAAGGAATTAGCCCAAGGATCTATAGATTGTGAGAACTGCACATTTTTGTTCCTAAGAAAGCCAGTAATCAGCATGCATCAGATAATTCAGATTCAGCTCGGGTTTATTTGTTTATTTATTTTTGGTTTTTCGAGACAGGGTTTCTCTGTATAGGCCTGGCTGTCCTGGAACTCACTTTGTAGACCAGGCTGGCCTCGAACTCAGAAATCCACCTGCCTCTGGAGGCCCAAGTGCTGGGATTAAAGGCGTGTGCCACCACCGCCCGGCTGGTTTTATATTTTTAAGGGATTATTTATTATGCATTTACATTTTGTCTGCACATACATCTGCACACCAAAAGACGGCATTGGATCCCGTGGTGCTACAGAAATAGTTGTGAGCTGCTATTTTGGGGCTAGGAGTTGAACTCAGCACCTCTGGGAGAACAGCCAGTGTTCTTAACCACTGAGCCATCTCTCCAGCCCCTCACCTTAGTTTTCATATCCAGTGATATTAATATCAATTTCCCAAAGCAGGGAAGGCTCAAAATGAAATGCTGGTGTGAATCCTTCTCAGCCCAGCAATTTCCTGTTGTCATTTCCTTCCCATGGCCCTTAATTGTAGTCTTAGTGATACTAAATACTGGGGATGGAGTTGCTCAGAAGAGAGGCACATACCCCTATAGAACTCAGCAGAATCTCCTGAGGAGCGCTTGTGTATTGGGCTTGCCCAACCCTCACCTCATCCTGATGCTCCAGGTAAGGCCAGGGCATGGACTATAATTTACACGGAGCTGTTGGGAAGCTGGGAAGGGAGCGATACACAGTACTTACCACTCAGTCGCCCTTCATGTCCCACTCTAGCTCTGGGTCTCCCTTACTTAGTCCACTGGTCCAAATAACTCAGCGCTCTTGGTAACAACTCAGTTTAATGGTAGACAAAGGTTAGCAAACTTGTTTGGTAAGTATCTTAGTTACTGTTCTATTGTTGTACAGAGCCACTATGACCAAAACAACTTATGAAAGAAAGCATTTAATCGGGGGCTTGTTTACAGTTTCAGAGATGAGTATATGACCATGCACAAGCATAAATCAGAGAGAGAAAGGCTGAAAAGGGTGTGGGTTTTGAAACCTCCTCTATCAAGGCCACACCTCCTAGTCCTTCTCAAACAGTTTCACCAACTGCAGACTAAGCATTCACATAGATGAGCCTATGGCTTTGAGGGCCCTTTGTAGCAACCACTCAGTGTTACAATATAGCAAAAGCACAGACAGCAAATAGGCATAGCTGTGTTCTAATAAAACTTTATTTACAGAGAAGATGATTGGTTTGATTGCCAAGCCTATATAAGAAAAGGACTTTAAATCCATTTTATTTGCAAAAGTTGATAAAATTGCCAAATGCTTCTTCTATTTTTAGCAACAGAATTTTTTTTTTTGACCAGCGGCTGCTGAGATGGCTTAGTAGGTAAGAGCATTTGCTGAACAAGCATAACAACTGGAATTCAGTCCCCAGCACCCATGTAAAAAGGTTGGCATGGCAGTGATGTACCTCTAACCTCAGTGCTCTTATGGGCAGAGACGTGAGAATTCCTGTGCTTCTTGGCCAGTCAGTCTAGCCAAAACAGCAAGTCCCTGGTTCAGTGAGAGACCCTGTCTCAAAGCAATAAAATGGGCAGGAATAGAACAGTATATCAGATGCCCACCCAAGCCTCTATACACGCATGTACAAGTACATATTACCACACACACACACCTGAAACATTTTAAAACATTTTAAAAGTTGAATAACTATTAGACCATTTCTTCCCACCCACCTCCACCAAAACTCATTCATTTCCATAAAAAGGTGAAGGAAATGCTGATTAAAATGGAGTGACATTAAACATTAGTTGAGGCAGAAGGGATGGCTGCATACAGGTTTTGGGTCTGTGACAGGTAACGCTCACTTGTGTCTTATCATCAGGTATGACATCATGTACTCTTGCTGGAGTGCTGATCCCTTGGATCGACCCACCTTCTCTGTGTTGAGGCTGCAGCTGGAAAAGCTCTCCGAGAGTTTGCCTGATGCGCAGGACAAAGAATCCATCATCTACATCAATACCCAGTTGCTAGAGAGCTGCGAGGGCATAGCCAATGGGCCCTCACTCACGGGGCTAGACATGAACATTGACCCTGACTCCATCATTGCCTCTTGCACACCAGGCGCTGCCGTCAGCGTGGTCACGGCAGAAGTTCACGAGAACAACCTTCGTGAGGAAAGATACATCTTGAATGGGGGCAATGAGGAATGGGAAGATGTGTCCTCCACTCCTTTTGCTGCAGTCACACCTGAAAAGGATGGTGTCTTACCGGAGGACAGACTCACCAAAAATGGCGTCTCCTGGTCTCACCATAGTACACTACCCTTGGGGAGCCCATCACCAGATGAACTTTTATTTGTAGATGACTCCTTGGAAGACTCTGAAGTTCTGATGTGAAGCCAGCTGAGAGGAGGCATGAGAGAACCAAGCAAATACAGCTTCCTGGGATCTGGTGGTCTTAGATACTTTGTTATTGCTCTGATAAAACATCATGACCAAGGCAATCTTCAAGAGAAAGTGTTTAACTAGGTTTACTGTTTCAGGGGGTTAGAGTCTATGATTGCAGAAGGAAGTTATGATGGCAGGAACAGCTGAGTGCTTATATCTTTAAGAGCAAGCAGGAGACAGAGAGCACTCTGGGAAATGGCACCTATCTTTTGAAACCTCAAAGCCTGCTCCCAGTGACAAAAGTCCTTCAACAGGCCATACCTCCTAATCCTTCCCAAACAATTCCACCAACTGGAGACCAAACATTCAAATGTATGCGCGTATTGGGGCCATTCTTAAGCAAACCACTACACTGGTTATACCTGAGGTTTTGGTACTTGTTTTCCTTACCAAGTAGAGTTCATGGCCGGACAGCACCAGGTGAAAGCTGTCAAGTCAGGTTTGCAAATACATAACCAAGGTCTTGAGAGACAACTTTTTATAGAGATTTCTTTTATACAGTTGCCTGCAACTAAATCAGAAGGCTCACAACCACCTGTAACTCCAGTTCTAGAAGACTGATACTCTCTTCTGGCCTCTGAGGGCATCTGCACACACGAGGCATACTCTCACGCAGTCATATGAATCAAAATAAATCTAAAAATAAGTAAATCAATAGCAAGGCTAGGCGTGTGGCTCAGCAACTCTGTGCTTAACCTGTGAACTGTCCTATATTTCATCCCAAGACCCCAAAGCAGTACAGAATAAAAATACAGAGGCGAGGGGAGATAGCTTAGTTGGTAAAGTCCTTGACTTGTAAGTGTCAGGATATGAGTCTGATCCCCAGAGCCAACATAGCACAACTTTGAATGTGATAGCACACACTTGTGATCTCAGTGCTGGGGAGGTGGTCTCAGGTGGATTTCTGAGGCTCACTGGCCAGCTACCCAGGTGAGTTCCAGGCCAAGTAAGGCCTGTCTCAAAAAAAAAAAAAAAAAAAAAGGTGGACAGCACCTGAGGAGTGATATTTGATGCTGTTCTCTGTACACACACACACACACACACACACGAACATGCATTCACAAGAAAAATATAAATAAAATACATAATATATTTATTTAAAGAGAGAATATATATGTATATGGTGGAAAGAGCCAAGGAGATTATATTTTAATAAAAGATGACTTATTTCACTGACCTTGCAGAACTCAAAATGTATCCCTCAGTGTTAACATTTGTACAGAATCAATGTTGCTTTTTAAAAGTTGTTTTCTTTTCCACAGTATTAAATGTAAAAGTGTTTGTTAAGTGAAATGGCAGGTTTGCCTTCATTTTTTGACCTTCACGAGAAGCCTGGCATGTCTCCATCCATGCATCATGTGTGTGGGAGAAATGATTTACTTAATGTCCCAGGTTTTACAACTGATCGACTGAGATGACTTCCTAATAAAATGCAGATGAGGAAGGGTGTGTTCCACATGCTTCAGATTTGGGGAGAGAGCTGTCACCAGCAGCCCTGATAACCTTTCTTTGCAAAGGAGTTTCCTTAATGGCTGGCCCTCCCCACAGTTCCTCTGCCCATTCTTACCACTGCATTGAGGGACCTGGAAAAACAATCCCAGGAGTCCATAGAGGAATGGCTGGCAAGATAGCTCAGCTGGTAAAGGTACTTGTGACCAAGCTCAGTGACCTGAGTTTGATCCCCAGGACTGACATGGTGGAAAGAGGGAACCAACAAAGATGTCCTCTGACCACCACGTGGACAAACATGCACAATAAGTTAGTGGATACGTAAACAATTTGAAAAGAGTTCATGAATGAAAAATAACAATAATAAAGGAGTCAAGATTATATAGGCCCTGAGAAGATGTGGAAGCGGTTGAGCAGTGAGTTCTAGTTCCTCTGCAGAGCTGTCACTCACAGGAGGTAGGCGGGGCAGGCCCAGGGCATAAACTGTGGAGTTCTGCCATCTCAGTTCCTGGCTCAGCCACCACATGTTGATCACTTGCCTTGTTTCCAGCCCTGTATATATCTGCTCCCTTTACTGTGTGTCTTATACTATGGGTGCCAGTGTCATCCTCATGTCTAGGCCAGGAAGCCATTGCTTGGAAAGACTTCATAACCTGCTCCTGACCTGTGTCTAGAGAATGTAAGAGCCAGAATTTAGAACGTTTGAGTAACCACACGGTTTAGAGTCCATGCTAGTATGTTTCACATTACAGGACACCGCTTCGGCAAACGAGAGTTGTGATGGAATTAGAAGTACAACTCTCTTTCTTTTCTTTTTCTTAATTGTGCAGGCTTAGCCCATTAGTAAGCCCCCTGTCACTCACAGGAGGTAGGTGGGGCAATCAAGGCAGAAACCTTTAGCTAAATTTCTTATTTCTATGTAACAGCATTTTCTGAGTCAGCTTGTTATTAACTTGTATCTAACCGGCATTGAAGCTTGTTATCACACTTTCCCCTTCACCACAATGGATGGTGTTCTCAGCCATAGCCTTGAACACTTGAAAATGTAGACAACTAACTCTCCCAAACTCCCATACTGTCTTTTGCATTTACTATAAAGAGCCTTTCTCATTCTCTGTGTATACGCTCAAGTCTGCTTTCAAAGTAAAAAGCCTGAGAGAGGAAATGGGAAGAAACTAGTCAGGTCATTGTGTTCTGCTAGCTTGGAACAGGGCTGGATGCAACCGAGAGGAAGGGAATAAACAAACACCAGAGACACACCGCAGGCTGCTGGGTGAGACCTGCCTGGCGGTGGGGGTGTAGTGGGAGGGGGGAATCTTTTCTTTCTTCTTCCTCTTCTCCTCCTCTTCTTCCTCTCCTTCTTTTCTTCTTCCTTTCTTTTCTTTACTTGTTCTAGCTCTTTCTCCCCCCCCTTTTTTTTTTTTATAAATTTTGTTTGTTTTTTGTTTTGTTTTTTCAAGACAGGGTTTCTCTGTATAGCCCTGACTGTCCTGGAACTCACTTTGTAGACCAGGCTGGCCTCAAACTCAGAAATCCACCTGCCTCTGCCTCCCGAGTGCTGGGATTAAAGGCGTGTGCCACCACGCTGGGCTCTTCCCTTTCTTAATGAGAGATGTAAGGGACTTTGAGGAAAAAATAAAGTACAGACCCAGAAGTAAGGGTTGGATGGAAGCTATTCTTGGGCAAGACACCAGTATCTTCTGTTTTATCGCCCTTCATACGAAGGGGATGAGACAGGCTCTTTGTTTGTTTGTTTTTTTGGTTTTTCAAGACAGGGTTTCTCTGTGTAGCCCTGGCTGTCCTGGCACTCACTTTGTAGACCAGGCTGGCCTCGAACTCAGAAATCCGCCTGCCTCTGCCTCCCGAGTGCTGGGATTAAAGGCGTGCGCCACCACGCCCGGCAGGCTCTTTGAAAGAATGTTGTCCTTGCAAACTTGTTTGAGGTTCTGTCTAATTTGAGGTTTAACTCCCTACGCAGTGCTGACCACCAACATTTGTCATATCAGAAACGTCTCCCCTGACATATGGTCATGTTGCCTTCTAAACACTTATACTTGGGCGCTATGCTTAACCTGGCTCACAGAACTTCTTTTTGCACTGGGCAGCTGTCAACACAGTGGCTTGGAACGGTGAAAGAGCTGAGAGTAACTGTTGGGTGCTCAGTCCTATGTGGGACATTGATATCAGCTACTTCAAGCCTCAGGGAATATCCTAGAAGAAGGGGTAGAGAAATGCAAGAGCTGTGGGGTTGGGGTGGGTGGCTGTCCAGACAGGACATGGCTACATGCACTCCCAATGGGATGGTGATTACGTGCATAGGAGCAAGTCAGTCGTCTTTCCAGCTCTGGTGGGGAGGGGCTCTCGTGGCCCCACCCCTTGCTGAGGAGCCATTGGAGGAGGAGGAGGCACCAGTAGGTTGTCCATGCCCTGATGGATGGCCTCACACCAATGCACACACAGGCAGCACTAACTCGACTCTGTGTGTGTGTGTGTGTGTGTGTGTGTGTGTGTGTGTGTGTGTTTAAAGGAGAGGACAAGAAGGTTGGAAGGGGAGTGGGAGGGAAAAGAGAAGGTATGAGGATGCTATAATGATAGATATACTATATATATATATATATATATATATATATATATATATATATATGCACGCCTTTAATCCCAGCACTTGAGAGGCAGAGGCAGGTGGATTTCTGAGTTCGAGGCCAGCCTGGTCTACAAAGTGAGTTCCAGGACAGTCAGGGCTATACAGAGAAACCCTGTCTCAAAACAAAAACAAAAACAAACAAATATATATATATACATATATATATATATATATATATATGATATATATAGTATATATACATGAAGTTGTTAAAGAGCAAATAAAATATTCTTTAAAAAGAAATAAATATTTTCCTTCTTATGTTAAATTAAGAGAGACGGCAAGAGAGAGGAGGGAGGGCGAAAGGGGGAGAGAGAGAGTCACTGAGGCAGAGATGCATTATGGGGAGAGAATGTCACTAAGGCAGAGAGAGATGCCTTATTGGGAAAGTGCAGAATGAAGAGTGATATTTCTCACTCCTCACCTCAAGCAAACTACTGGATTCTGGAGTCTGCAAGTTGCTGCCTTTGCACAGATTTGGTCCAGGTTAGTCTCTTACCTCGTGAGCCTTGGTGTCCCTTCCCTGTGTGTGGAAGCTTTACCTGTAGAATACAGGGACATGAGATGCATCAGAATGTGAGCCCTGGCCGGGTGTGGTGGCGCACGCCTTTAATCCCAGCATTTGGGAGGCATAGGCAGGAGGATTTCTGAGTTCGAGGCCAGCCTGGTTTACAGAGTGAGTTCCAAGACAGCCAGGGTGATACAGAGAACCCTATCTCGAAAAAATCAAAAAAAAAAAAAAAAAAAAAAAAAAAGAATGTGAGCCCCGTCTCCCCGTACTCCTCTACCTCTAAGTCCACTAGACCAAATAGAAATTCCCCACAGGAAATGGCTCAAGCACCATCCCTGTTCTTAGAATCGAGCCCATCCTGGCTGTCCTCGTTCACAAAGTCTAGAAGCTGTAATGTCTGCATCAACGGCTTAAGCAAGTCAGGACTTCTGCTGACTCGGTGGAAAAACAGCCTCACGGTGAACTTGCTCAACAGCAGCTTCCACTTCTCCAAAGAGCTTTGCTGACTTCAGAGGATAAATGGTAAGTCAGGAAGTCTATGTCACTAACGTCCAGTGCTCCTTCATTTAGACTTCATTTCCTCTCTTTTCAATAAGAAGGGCTGCAAAACTACTCTTCTGTTTAACATAGAGCTTGTCCAATTACTTATTTTACCTACTTAAATGCGATTATTTCTAGAAATCTTAACCCACACACACACCACTACTTTACAAAGCTTTAGTGTACAGCATATTTTGTTAAAATGGGATTTGAGGGACTGGAGGTGACACTCAGTTGGTAGTGTGGTTGCCTAGGATACACAAGGGGATCTTCCATCTCCAACGTTGTATAAAATGAGCAAGGTGCACACACCTGCCGTCAGACACTTGAAGTAGAGACAAAAGGATCAGTGGTTCAGGATCATCCTTGGCTGTTTAGAGTTTGAGTCCAGCCTGAGTTACATGAGACCCTGTTGTTGACGAAGAACGTAGTGGTTAAAATTGTATTTATTAAGTAAATATCATTAAAATAAAATCCTGTTGTATAAAGTGCAAAAAAAACATACAGAAGTCATATGGGTTCTACATATAAATATTTAAAAGAAATTCAAGGATTATTTTAAGTAAGTTTAAGAATTATTCTTGGGCCTAGCAAACATAGAAGTGGATGCTCACAGTGGGCTATTGGATGGATCACATGGCCCCCAATGAAGGAGCTAGAGAAAGTACCCAAGAAGCTAAAGGGATCTGCAACCCTATAGGTGGAACAACATTATGAACTAACCAGTACCCCGGAGCTCTTGACTCTAGCTGCATATGTATCAAAAGATGGCCTAGGCGGCCATCACTGGAAAGAGAGGCCCATTGGACACGCAAACTTTATATGCCCCAGTACAGGGGAACGCCAGGGCCAAAAAAGGGGAGTGGGTGGGTAGGGGAGTGGGGGTGGGTGGCTATGGGGGACTTTTGGTATAGCATTGGAAATGTGAATGAGCTAAATACCTAATAAAAAATGGAAAAAAAATAAAGTAATGAACTTTTAAATGAAAAAAAAAAAAGAATTATTCTTAATAGCCGGGCGTGGTAGCACACGCCTTTAATCCCAGCACTTGGGAGCCAGAGGCAGGCGGATTTCTGAGTTCGAGGCCAGCCTGGTCTACAGAGTGAGTTCAAGGACAGCTAAGGCTACACAGAGAAACCCTGTCTCGAAAAAACCAAAACAAAACAAAACAAAACAAAACAAAAAAGAATTATTCTTAAATTTAAGAATTAACCTTTCAGCTGGGCATGGTGGCACACACCTTTAATCCCAGCACTTGGGAGGCAGAGGAAGGCAAATTTCTGAGTTTGAGGCCAGCCTGGTCTACAGAGTGAGCTCCAGGACAGCCAGGGCTACACAGAGAAACCCTGTCTCGAAAAACCAAAAAAAAAAAAAAAAAAAAAACCAAAAAAAGAAGAAGATTTAATCTTTTTACTCCTTAAAGATATGATTTTTTAGTTGTTTTGTTCAGAGAATACACTTATAAATAAATCTATCCAAGGAAGTGTTCCCCAGGCGGTGTTAATGAGTCCTGTACTGGGAACTCATCTATTCACACATACAGAGGAGGGAGCCCAGCTCTGAGGTCGGGATCTTACAATAACCATCCTGACCTCGTTGTCCAGTAGCCAGGGAAGGTAATGTATTGTCTCTTACAGTCATTTCTTACAGAATATTGCTCAGAACGCTCTACTTTGCATGGTTTGTTGTATCTATCAGAGGTCACAGCAAAGTGGTCAGCTTGAACCTTTGAACTAGAAACAGATAAACTTCCCCCAAAGCAAGCTCTAAGGTCCTGCCCTGTGTGCCTTAGAAGGAAAGGAGCCACACAGCTTCACACCACCAGCAGTCTAAGCAGGTTGGAGGCAGGCCGGCTGCTGCCCACCCCTGCATTTGCTAACTCCTGTTTTAAGGATCAGTTTCTCCTTCCTGCACCCAAATGTCTCTCTAGCTCTCATTCATTCTGTACTTGAAATGGCATCTGTACTGAGCTTCCTTCAACTTACTAGTTTTCTCTTCTGCCAGTTCCTATCTGATGTTAGGCTGTGTGTGTATACATGTGTATAAAGGTGCATCTGTATGTGTATGCAAGTATGCATGGTGGCCAGAGGTCAATACTTTCTTAATCGCTCTCCACTTTAGTTTTTGAGACAGGGTCTTTTGCTGAGACTGGGGCTCATCAGCTGACTAGATTGGCTGGCTGGTGAGCCCCAAGGAGCTGCTTCTGCTGCCCCAGCACAAGGACTGCAGGCACATCATAGGCCTGGCTGCTTGTTTGTTTGCTTGTTTTTATAGGCACCAGGAATCCAAAATGAGGTCTTGATGCTCACACAGGGTGTATTCTATGGACTATGCAGTCTCCATGGCCTTCTGATGAGGTTCTCATTCCAGTCGGTGGACTTCTCCCACTCTGCAACATCCATATGTTTGTTTGTCTGTTGACTGAAACCTATTTTACCAGTTCCTTTCTTCCAAACTGGGTCAGGGACACAGAGGACATTGGTACTACATGCCCAAAGACTTGCTTCTTTCCTCTTTTCTAAAGTCTGTCTGTTTTGTTTTTGTTTTTGTATTTTTGGTTTTTCGAGACAAGGTTTCTCTGTATAGCCCTGGCTATCCTGGAACTCTTTTTGTAGACCAGGCTGGCCCCTATCTCCTGAGTGCTGGGATTAAAGGCGTGTGCCACCACGCCCAGCATGAATTCTATTTATTTATTGATATTCTCCATTATAAATGTAGGTAGGTGTGGTGGCACATACCTATAATCCCAGCATTGGGAAGGTGGAGACAAGATTGCTTCAGGTTCAAAGCCAGCCTACTCTACATAAAAATTCCAGGATAGACAGGGCTACCTAGTGAGATCTTGTGTTAAAACACTAATAAAAGAATAAATAAATAAATTTAAACTTAAAAGTCATTTTCTTTCTCTGAAATTATTTACAAATACATGCCTGCTTATAATAGAGCATTTATCTGATAATTGCCAGTTAGACATCTGTAGGGACAGTTTCTACTGACTGCCTTTTCCTCCTGTGTAGAATAATATCAATTACTTCTGTGTTTTGTATTTTAGCTGAATATTTCTCTCTCTCTCTCTCTCTCTCTCTCTCTCTCTCTCTCTCTCTCTCTCTCTTGGTTTGGTTTTTCAAGACAGGGTTTCTCTGTGTAGCCCTGGCTGTCCTGGAACTCACTTTGTAGACCAGGCTGGCCTCAAACTCAGAAATCTGCCTGCCTCTGCCTCCCAAGTGCTGGGATTAAAGGCGTGCAACACCACACCTGGCTTCTTTCTTTCTTTCTTTCTTTCTTTCTTTCTTTCTTTCTTTCTTTCTTTCTTTCTTTCTTTCTTTCTTTCTTTTTTGTTGTTTTTTGGTTTTTTGCTGAATATTTCTCATCACATTATTATAGAAAATCTGGATTTCAATGTGCCCTTCTATCAAAGATGGAAATTATTGCTATAGGATTTATGACTTTCATGGATTAATTCTTTATATCATATTTTATGGTATATTTTTCCTGCAGTGTGGGACTGATGTCTTAAACCAAAACTTACAATCGCCTTTACTTTTAGGCCTGGCATCCTACAAGGTGTCGCTGGTGCAGCCTAGCTCAGCCCTGAGACGGTGCTTGCTAGGGTGATGTACTTAAATCCTTGACTTGATGTGAGTTCCACAGTTTGCTGATGGATCTGTTTGTGGCATACTGAATGCATTTTCCAAATCCAGAAAGTCTTCAAGCTAGCTCTGTGTTTTCCTCTGTCTGTCTTCCTTCCTTCCTTCCTTCCTCTCTTTCTTTCTTTCTTTCTTTCTTTCTTTCTTTCTTTCTTTCTTTCTTTCTTTCTTTCTTTCCCCTCCCTCCCTCCCTCCCTCCCTCCCTCCCTCCCTCCCTCCCTCCCTCCCTCTCTCTCTCTCTTTCTTTCTTTCTTTCTTTCTTTCTTTCTTTCTTTCTTTCTTTCTTTCTTTCTTCAAATGATGGGTAGTTCACTAATTGTGACCAGATTAAAATATTCTCCTCAAAACATAGAAACTGGATTGGGAATGTGGCTCAGTTGGCAGAGTTACTGTCTAGCATGTACAAAGCCCTGGGTTCAATCCCCAGAACCAAATAAACCAGGTTGGTGGTATATGCCTACTGTTCCAGCACCAGAAGTGGAAGCAAGAAGATCGAAAGTTCGAGACCAGCCTCAGCTACTTACTGAATCTGCAGTCAGTCTCGATTATGAGACCCTGTCTCAAAACAAAACCAAAAAAAGCAAAACGAATAAAGAACCCAACAAAATAAATCCACAGATTGTCAGGCTAAATGAAAAAGGATATGGATCCTGAATATATAAAGAACTCTTACAACTCTACAATAAGAGTACAAATAACTCAGCTTTACACAGAGCAAAGAACTTGAATTCAAATTTCTCTCAATCTGTGCAAACAGCCAATAAGCAAAAGAGGTCCAGCATCATCAGTCATTAGAGAAACAAAAGTGAATACCAGCTCGAGCAAACACTTAAACCCAGATAACCTAAAAGTCAGGCACAAACAGTGTTAGGAGCTGGGTCCAGGAATCTCAGCACTTCTGGACACAGAAGTGGAAGGTTCATGAACTGCAGGCTAGCCTGGGCTACACAGTAAGACTCTATTTCAAAAAATAAACAGCTTCCATTCTGAATGGCTATTTTAACTTCACAGAGGTTCATTGAGTTGTATAGTCTTTGAGCAGTTCATTTTGGTATATGATGTGTGTTTGTGTGTAATTTTTTAAAAATAAAGTTTAACCAGCACTTGGGAGGCAGAGGCAGGCGGATTTCTGACTTCGAGGCCAGCCTGGTCTACAAAGTGAGTTCCAGGACAGCCAGGGCTACACAGAGAAACCCTGTCTTGAAAAACCAAAAAAATAAAAAAATAAAAAAAATAAAGTTTAAAATAAAAGCAATGAAATAAAAACATGTACACAAATGTCCATAGCATTGGCATTCACAAAAGCCAAAAGTAAAAAGAAGAAAAATGTGTGTGTGTGTGTGTGTGTGTGTATGTGTGTCTATCAATAGATGCATGGATACGGGAGGTGGTGGCACATGCCTTTAATCCTAGCACTTGGGAGGCAGAGGCTGGTGGATCTCTGTGAGTTCAAGGCCAGCCTGGTCTACAGAGTGAGTTCCAGAACAGCCAGGGCTACAGGAAGAAAGTCTATCTCAAAAAAACAAAACCAAACAGAACAAAAACCAGATGCATGGATAAATAACATGAGATATATTGGTACTACAAAGCATGATTCACTCTTTAAAAGGAAGGAAATTTTGACACTTGTTATATTATGGGTGAACCATGAAGATGCTGTGCAGAGTAAAGAAGCCACCCTTCCCACAAAGGATAAATATTGTATAACCCCATGGACTCGAGGTTCCTAGAGTAGTCAGACTCAGAGAGGCAGATGAGAAAATGGTGACTGGGCTGGAGAAATATAGTGTCAGTGTTAAATGGATGCAGAATTTCATCTGGCAAAGAAGAGAAGAATCTGCAGCTGAACCGTGGCAGTGGCTGCACAAAATCGTGAATGCTGTCCATGTTATTGAATAGGTCCTTGAAAACAGCTAAAATGGTATCTTTATCCTGTATGTATTGTACCAAAATAAAAAGGTATGGACTTGGGGGCTGGAGAGATGGCTCAGCGGTAAAGAGCACTGACTGCTCTTCCAGAGGCCCTGAGTTTAATTCCCAGCAACCACATGGTGGCTCACAACCATCTATAATGGAATCCGATGCTCTCTTCTGGTGAGTCTGAAGACAGTGGCAGTGTACTCACATATATAAAATAAATACATCTTTTAAAAAAAGTATGGACTTTAATCTCAATTAGTCTATAAAAGTTAATTAAATCATGTTATAACATAAAGAAAAAAATCATGTGATTGTCTCATTAGACGTGGAAAAATTGTAAAACCAACCCTCATTTCCAAAAAAAAAAAAAAATCTCACAAAACTAGATATAGATATTATGATAGAAATTTCCTTCAGCTTCAAGAGGAAACAAAGTAAGTATGCAGGACAGGCACTCTACAGAGCCACACCCCTTAGTTCTTTCCTCTCAACAACTATTTACATAGTATTTACAACACACTAGAGGTTAAAGACCTCTAAGGCAGGCCTGATGGGTCAGAGGGTAAAGGCCCTGACTGCCAAACCTCACTACCTGAGCTTAGTCCCAGTGATCCACAGGGTAGGAGGAGGGAACCGACCCCTGAATGCTGCCTCTCCACGTGTGCACACTCCTTTCACAAAAAACCTAAGTAACAGATAAATGTAACCTTTTTAAAGTGTAAGATAGGCAAAACTGTTCAGGACGAGGTGTGTTGGTTATATGCAAATATCAGGGAAAATGAACATCCATTGTTCTTTTGTTCGGTTGTTTGTTTGATTGGTTTGGTTTGTTTGTTTGGCCCGATCAGAATTCTGAAGGACAAGGACAGTGGTAATTTCTCCATAAGCAGTATTCAGTGTCTCTGCTAAAGATTCAAGGAGGCTCCTGTGGATTTCAGAAAGTCTTTCTCTGTACCACTCTCTCTTTCCCTTGTCTCCTCCTGCATATTCCAGGGTCTTCGGTCACACTGAACTCCCAGCTCAGTCTTCTCAGAGCCTGCCTCTTCTGTCTGGATTCTTCCTTACTGTTTCACAGCCTACAAATCATAGGAGGAACCAGAGGGCTTAATCTCCACTCCCAACCCACTGCCTACTCTCCCTCCCCATTGTGTGTATGTGATGTGATGCATGTGTGTGGTGTGTGTCTGTGTTGTACGTTATATGTGGTGTGTGTAGTGTCTTTGTGTGTGTTGTGTGTTATATATGGTGTGTGTGTGGTGTGGTGTGGTGTGGTGTGGTGTGTGTCTGTGTTGTGTGTTATATATGGTGTGTGTGTATGTGTGGTGTGGTGTGTGTATTCCACTACTTCCTACTCCTTTGGAAAAACTGTCTTTTATCACCCAACGTCCAGTATCTTAAAACCTATGGTTTCATACATTTAATTGTTTTATGTAGGAGTGTAAACTTAGATCCTATTATTACATCCAGCAAAAATCTCCAATGCAACCTTATTACTATTGAAGAGCTAAACGTATATAAATAGGCAGAAGAGTTGCGTGACTGCTCATATATCCATCTCCAGGCTTTAACAAAGGAAAGGAAACCATCAATTCAGGCTTGGAGAGACACAGTTGAGTGTTTAGAAACACTGGCTGCTCTTCTCGAGGTCCCAGGTTCCGTTCCTAGTACCCACATGGAGGCTCATGGCAGCTGTAACTCCAGTTCCAAGGAGTCTGATGCCCTTCTCTGGCCTCTGTGCACACAGTGCAGACATGGCTGCAAGAGAAACACCTATATCCCTAAAAATAAAATAACAACAACAATAATAAACTTAAAAGTTAATTTATAGCTCATCTTATTTTATCCTTGCCCACTCCCAAACAAATCCCAAACACCATGTGAGTTCATCTGCAAGAGTTGCAGTGTGAGTCTCTTCAGGGGTCCTTGTGGAGGTCTTCCTGGCCTTTCCATCCTGTATGTCTGAGCTGACTTGCAGCTGTCATGCTCTGTATTTCTTTCCTTACTTCAAACTTTGGAAAAGCTATTCTGCCCTGCTCGTGGGACTTAACCTGCCCTCCCAGGGACAGCCATGCTCCAAGGCTGAACAGAGTAAGAACCTCTGCTCCTTGACTCTTGATGAGGTTATGTTTTGATACAGCCATCATAAGTAGAAAGCATTTCAAGTCAAACATGCATATCTGTAACCTGAAACTGGAGTGGGAAGCTATTCAAACATGTCACACTAGCTGGGCACAGTGGCACATGCGTGCTATCCCATGAGAGCCAATTATGAGGCAATATGGGAATGTTGGTGCACAACTTTAATCTCAGCACCTGGGAGGCAGAGACAGGTGGATCTCTGTGGAGGCCAGTCTGGTTTACAGAGCAAGTTCCAGGACAGGGAGAGGGGGATGGGGGAAGGAGAAGGGAGGGGGAGGGAAGGAGAGAGAGAGGGGGGGAGGGGGAGGGGGAGGGGGAGAGGGAGAGGGAGAGGGAGAGGGAGAGGCAAGGAGAGGGAGAGGGAGGGAGAGGGAGAGGGAGGGAGAGGGAGAGGGAGAGGGAGAGGGAGAGAGAGAGAGAGAGAGAGAGAGAGAGAGAAGGGGAGAGAGCACTAACAGTCCACAACTCGTCAGGAAGGGCTAGGGCATCATGGACATCTCCTCTATTCATAATGGATGTTGAAGGGACCAATCTGAGAGAATTAATTGGGAAGAAAATGAAGTTTAGAGGGAAAGGAAGGGAGACAACAGTGGGTAACAGGGTGAATACAATCACAACACTGTATATGTGTATGCAGTGGCAACCTTTTTCATTTTATTCTATTGCCAGTAAATAAAACCATTTCCACTATAAAGTGTGTGTGTATGTGGGGGCAGGTATAGTGATGCAGTCCTGTGGTTTTTAGCACGTAAGTGGTGGAAACAGAGGGTTGTGAGTTCAAGGATTGGGGTATATAGTGAGACCCTGTCTCAATAAAGAAGAAAGCAGCATTTTGGCGCATCAGCTGTCAAAGCAGTCACCTTGGTGTCACAGGACACAGCAGAGCTTCCACTTTGCTTGCTGACTTTAGGGTGCCCAGGACCACCAGAAAGCACCACATCAGGCATCTCCAGCCAGGGCAAGATCAAAATTAAGAACAGCCTGTGCTGGGTGTTCAGTTTGCAATACCATAAAGCTGAAAACTGTGAGTCTAACTACCATAAGCTGGGAACCATCCATGCAAACAACGCAGCTTCCTGGTGAGGTGACTTGGGGACATTGCTCACATGCTTTTCCGAAGTCTCTCCGAGATTACATGCCACTTGCCACCGCGGTGGCTGACTGGATAATTACGTTGTCTCTATTGTCCACATTCCACTCACGGTCACATTTACTCACTGTCTGGGCTGATTTGTTAAGATTGGCAAAACAAAGGAACAGAACCTGGGAGGTTTAGAGCGCAGCGTGGAGCTCCTTGCGGTTGTGGGATCAGGAAGTCCAAGATTAAGTTGTTGACACAGATTCCTCTGACTGCCTCTATTGGGGGCTTGTCGCAGCTCCTAGGGTCTACAATGTCCTCCCCAGGCTTCGAATGTGTCTGAGGCTCTTGGATAGAGATACCAATCCTTCCGGATAAGGGCCCACCCTGAAGATCTTATCTCACTCTCTTTCTCTATTCACATTTGATGAGCTGGAGATTAGAACCTTACCGCATGAATTTCAAGAACGCTAACCTATTGCCATTTATGATCCTTTCCTGATGAACTGGAGTCTTACTCCAGAGACTGCTTCTAGAAGCATCTAAATTAAAGAAATCTCTAAAATATAAGGATTAAAAAAAAGCTATAGGCTTTTTAAATTAAAAATATGTTTTAGATTTACTTATTTATGTGTATGAGTATTTGGCCTGTATGTGTTGTGGACCAGTGAGATCAGAAGAGGGCAACAGATGCCCTGGGACTGGAGCAGAGGTTGTGAGTTGCCATATGGGTACTGGGAATGGAACCCGAGTCCTCTGCAGGAGTGGCCAGTGTCTCCAGACTCTTTTATATCTACACCCCAGGATGTGACCAGTGTCCCCTGTTCCATTAGCTCTTTCTGTGGTGCTGATTGAACCAGGGTCAGGGTATATTGGGCAAATACTACATCCACCCCCTGCTGATGGCCCTTTGCTGTGTTAGGTTTGATTGATTTTACCCTGGCCCCTGGCTGAGTGTTGTGGATGGAGGAGATAACAAATACAGCCTAACTAACTCAAGGAAGCAATGCTAGTGCCACTCTTCCTTGGAAATGAAATTACCCTAGAATAAGAAGCATCTAATTAACAAAAGTAATTACTCTTTTTTTTTTTTGTGGCGGCTCGTGCCTTTATTTTATTTTATTTTTTTAAAGATTTATTTATTTATTATATGTAAGTACACTGTAGCTATCTTCAGACACTCCAGAAGAGGGCGTCAGATCTCATTATGGATGGTTGTGAGCCACCATGTGGTTGCTGGGATTTGAACTCTGGACCTTCAGAAGAGCAGTCGGGTGCTCTTAACCACTAAGCCATCTCGCCAGCCCATAATTACTCTTTTAAAATGTTAATTACATTTTACTTATGTATTGAGTGGGAAGTATTTGGGGGTTAAAGAACAACATTCCAGAGTCTGTTTCTGGGACCTTGTGGGTAGTCAGCTTTGGCAGCAAGTGCCTTTAACCTCAGGACCATCTCAATATTCCATTTGCTCTTCAATAAGGTAAACTCCCTGTTTAGTCTATTACTCGGAGATCGATACCTCTGTGAGATATTTAATGAGCCGTAAGATACAGTTCTGAATTGATTACTGGTTTAATGGTCTCTATTAAAGGTACTCCTTGTAGTGTGGAATGTTGCTAGCAGAGGAAGCTGGTGACCAGGGCGATATTAGAACTTTCTAGAGATCCATTCCTCTCGATTTTACTGTGAACTTAAATGTGCTTGAAAAATAGTTAACTATTTTAAAATAAGGAAATTAGAGGTATAAACAGTAACTCCTACTGAATCTAATCGGGACTAAAAAAACACCTTCAGGAAAGATTCAAATTCATATAAAACATCAATTTCCTAGTGCCACCTACTGGTGAGACCTGACTATTGCTCTCGAAACAATTTTTTCCCCTTAGTTGACAAGTATTTTGTTTTGCTTTTAGACAAGCTTGTGCAGCTCACGCTGGTCTCACGCTTGCTATGTGGCTATAGGCTGTCTTTGAATTCCCACGATCCTCCTACCTCCACCTCCCAAGTACTAGGATCTTCATTTCTGCAACTTGTCATTAGAGTGCCCCATTATCCTCGGGGCCCTGCTCTGCAAGCTGACCTTTCAACTGCGTTGCAGCCAGGTCTTTCCTTTCTAGTTTCCCTTAAGGCCCTGCCTCTTTTTCCTCCCCCTCCTCTCCCTGTTCTTTTCCCCGCCTCCATCTTTCTACACACAACCTTCCCCTTAAAGCAGCTTCTAGTTCCGCCCAGGTTCGGCCCTTTTAATCTTGTAGTCCCGCCTCCACACTTTGGTTCCGCCTTCCCTTCTCCCGGGAAGGCCCCGCCTCCCTACCACGCCCCGTGCCCATAGTCCCGCCCCAATTAAGGTCTTGGCCCCGCCTCCACTCCCGGCCCCACCTTCTCAGCCCCGCCTCCACCCGGCCCCACCTCCCAGGCCCCGCCCCCTCCGTGGGCGGGTTTCCCTCTGGACTCTCTTCCCTTCCCTCCACACTTCCTCGGTTCCTTCCAGGCCTGGCCCTGAAGCCCTGCTCCAGGTTTGAGCCTATTTCCTCTAACAGCGCCTATCCGCTTCAGCCCAAGACCCCCTCCGCATTCACGCCCGTGCTCTCGTTCCCCTCGTGGGCACGCCCCTTCAGGGGCGGAGCTGAGCCAGGTGCGGCCCCGGGGCGTGGCCGGGTTCCGGGAGCGCAGGTGCGGCGTCCGCGTCAAGATGGCTGCCGCCTGTCGGTCTGAGGCTGGCCTCCTTCCCAGCCTCCTCTGCCGCCGGCCCGCCGGGGCCCAGCTGCTGCGAGTTGCCCTGTGTCTCCTGTGCTGGGTCCCGGCGGCTGTGGACGCAGTCCCCGAGCTCGGGCTTTGGACGAGGACGGTCAATGACGTAAGTGCTCTGTAGGGACTGAGGCGTGGCGCTTCTTAGGCTCCAGGGCCCTGGCTGGATAGCTCCGCCTGCGGACCAGTCTGGCCTTGGGCACATTCACTAGGGCTCTCTGGGACCAGCGGTGGGTCCTCTGACGCGCTTCTTGAGCCTTTTGTCTAGAGTGGGCTCTGGGAAGGGAGCGTCCCCCTCCTCTGCCTAGGCTTCTGGGAAGAGCGGTCCCACTGTGCTTTCCTAAGACGGCTTCCCTTTCCAAATGTTGTTGCTGCTCGCGAGGCTCTCCACCCGCCTCTCACTGTCCTGACACGGTGTCTCTAGATCTTGCTTTTGTTTCTTCAGTTCAGAGCCCCAATCTCTGCATTCCCAGCGGCATCGCTGGGACCGAATACTTCGGCTAGGTTACTACTACTGGGGCCACATCCACAAGGCCACAAGGTTTGTCTAGCCTTTCTGTTAGAGCATAAATTGAGTGTGCTCTACAGTCGTGCATAAAGTCACCTCGCCTCTCTTATTTTTCTTGAGTTTCTGTATATTCCTTAGTGTTCATGACTTCTGCGCGTGTCTGTGGAACAGGGTGTTTGCTTAAGAGTGTTTAAAGGGCGAGTCTGATGGATGAAAACTTCCGTAACTGGGCAGGCCGTTAGAGAACTTGACGTCCTGTATGGTTAAGAGATGATGTGGGAAGAAGGCAGAGACCAAATTGTGCAAAGTCTTGCAAAAGAGACAGGATATCGGGAAGCGGCCTTGTCTTGAGTCCAGAGTCAGATGACTCGCCCAGATCTGCTTGGGATGTGTGGAAACAGCGTCTAAGTTCTAAAGGTGACATTTATATTTATATTCCTTCAACCAAAAGTAGTATCAGAAGGTGCACATACTTCCAAACACAAAACTGCAGAGGCTCAAGTGTAGGCTTCATTCTGTGGCCCGGCTCAGTGTATTCATTGCGTTTGAGATTCTTCTGAGTAGGTGCCCAGTATTTTTTTTTTTTTTTTTTTTTTTTTTTAGCTGTCATATGCTTTGTTCAGGCTGAGTTTATTTCCTGTGTAGCTCAGGCTGGTAGTGTCAGCAGCCTTTTTTTGCAAAAAGCAGGATGATTATTTTTTTCTTATATCAAGTTGTCAGAAATGTATCTTTTAGAACAGAGAGAATGAAACATGTCTTTGTATACTTACCACGATAGGGCCTGCCCATCTCTATGGCTGTATTTCTCATCAATAAAAAGCAATGTTTGTTGAAGCACACTTTATGGTTTCCTGCTGCTTTTTTAGTGAATGCAGTTAAGCCGGTTTCCAAACTCAAAATAAGAGCATTGTGAATCAGCTCCATGAAAACTGTTGCTTGAGCATGTACCAAAAGATCTTTGTCAAGCGTACTTCAGATAGTAAGAATCCCACTGGGAAGAATGGCAGGTTCTTTTGACAAGCAGAGAAGTGTGTTTTTTGACTGTAGTTATGCTTTGGTCAGACTGAGTTTATTTCCTGTGTAGCTCAAGCCAGCAGTGTCAGCTTTGCAAAAAGCAGGCTGATTATTTTTTTTCTTAGAATAAGTTGTCAGAATTTGTCTTTTAGAACATGGAGAATAAGACTTTCATTTATGCGGGGCAGTGGTGGCGCATGCCTTTAATCCCAGCGCTTGGGAGGCAGAGGCAGGTGGATTTCTGAGTTCGAGGCCAGCCTGGACTACAGAATGTGTTCCAGGACAGCCAGGGCTACACAGAGAAACCCTGTCTTAAAAAAAAAAAAAAAAAAAAAGACTTTCATTTATGAATTCATCAGAAGGAAAAAAAAGGTTCTTTTAGCTATAAAAATTAACAAATAGTTTGAGCATCTCCATATGCCATTTGCTAGATTGATTATTCCTCCTGCAAAGATGAATTTTAGGTACAATCCTTTCTCTCAAGGAGCTCACACAATATCAGGGGTAATATATTTATGAGTAGATACTTATATATACCATATAGCACGCTTGGGATATTATTATTCAAGTACTGATGGAGCTGGCCTGACTCTGATTTGTGGAGATGTATAGCTAGTCTGAAAAGATTAATAGGAATTTTCTTTGTAAGGAGTGGGACAGTAGCAGTGTGGGGAAATCTTGTTGTGTTTGTTGAATCAGGTTCTGGAAGGTGGGGGACTAAGGTCACCATAGGCCTCTCCCACTAGACTTCAGCCTTAAACTCCAGGACTTATAAGGCTGAGACAGATCATGTCAGAAGTGAGCTGAGCTTGGACAGCATGTCTCTCTTGATATTGGTACCTGTTATGTGACTTTCTCTCTGAGACCATTTCTAATAGCTCAGCAACAGATGAAAGTCCTTCGAAGTTCAGCTCAGTGAACCAGTGAGTACATTGGGGTGACTTTTAAGAACAAGGGTGTCCCTGGCATGGGTAAGAACCAAAAGCTATGTCACTGACGTTCTGCCAACAGCTTGTAGGCAGCTACTCCACCACAGTAATTGTTGTCTTGGTTTGTAACTTCAGGGAGGACCCTTGTCAGCCATGTAAGCTTCTTAAGCTTTAGGCTTCCCTCTTCCTCAAGAAGGAAACTTTGAAGCTAGCTCTTTTACAGCTCCTGCCATTTGGCTTCAGGGAAGGAAGCACTATGGTTCCTAGGCACAAAATTGCCAAGTCTCCTTTTAAGAGAAGCTGGAACCAAATGTTTATTATGTCACCTAAACTCAGAATTTTTTATTTTGATTTTGATTTTTTTTTTTATAATGCTTATTATGGCTTTTGGGTTTGAGTATACTCTGTGATCATCAGTTAGTTTTAGGTGCAAATAGCAGAGCGCCATTACAGGGGTTTTGGCAGAATTGCTAATTATTCTGGCTGCCATCTAAGGATAGATTGAAGGTGCAGGTCTGGAGGCAGAAGAACCAGTTCTACCATTGGGGTCAAAGCGAATGTTGAGGGGCTGCAGTACAGCCATATTGGTAGGTGTGGAGAGAGCTACGCGTGGGAAGATGTGCAGTAACTAGGCATGTGCTGGAGCTCGGGATGGAAGGGAAGCTTGGCTGACTGAAGGCTTCAGGGTAAGACTTGGTGGGAGCAGAGAGGAGTGTGCCTGCTACTGCAGTTAGTGTATGTAGTGTGCCGTTGAGCGCATCCACGGGTGTATGCATACGGAGACCAGAGGAGGGATCTGAGCTGCTGAGTTTATATTTCGGAAACTGCAGGGAAGGAGAAAGAGTGGTCTGTCCTGTTGGTGCTCTGTAATGCCTAACTGCTCTTTCACTTAGCATGGTTCCTTCCTGCAGGGTTTTTATTCTTGGGAAGAACTGTTTGACTTCAATCATGGTTAGTGTTGTGAACCACAGTGGCTGCTAGAGACTGCATAAAGGAGGTTTGGGGTCACTGGGGAGCACACCCAGGGCCTGTAGTGTGGTAAACAGACTCTCTAGTAAGCGACATACTCCCAGCCAAGGAAGGAGATTTTGAGCTGGTTCTTGAGGTAAGGGGAAGCTAGGTAGGCGGAGGAAAAGCAAGAGAGGTGTTGCAGCTTTCAGATTGCCGGCTAAGGTCCTAGCAGCAGGAGTTTTGCAGGAGTGAAGCATTGCTGGGAGGTGAGCAGGCTCTGACTGTGTGGGGTCTCCTGGATTTTAGACTGCTGTAAGTACAGTGGTAAACAAAGTCATTCTGGTCTCTAGCTGCATATGTATCAGAAGATGGCCTAGTCGGCCATCAGTGGAAAGAGATTGCTCTTGCAAACTTTATATGCCTAAGTACAGGGGAACGCCAGGGCCAAAAAGTGGGAGTTGGTGGGGGGAGAGTGGGGGGAGGGCATGGGGGACTTTTGGGATAGCATTGGAAATGTAAATGAAGAAAATACCTAATTTTAAAAAAAAGGAAAAAAAAAAAAAAAAGAAAAACAAAACAACAAAACAAAAAACCCAAAGTCATTCTGGGGAGAGATGTTATTTATTGGAAGTACTTTCACTGTGATACCAAGAGAACAGCTTGTGAATGTGCAGTTTGTGTTATGGCCAAGCAGCACTAACCGTAGTGGTCAAACCCCTTCTGTCTTGTGTATCACCAAGCCCCAACTGAGACTTTTGGAGGTCTTTGTATTCCAGACAAAGTTCACTGTGTGACCCAGACTGGCCTTGAATTCATGATCCTTAAAACTTAAAAGCAGGGCCACTACTTCTGATCCTTACATCAACTAGTGAATAGACACAGTGATACAGTTTTAAGCCAGAGATGTGATCAAGTTTATATTTTAAAGATTTTTATTTTTAATTTTTGTACAGGGTAGGAAAGAATGTGTACGTGAGTGAATGCAGGCACTTGTAGAGGTCAGAAGTGGATATCGTCTAGAGCTGGAGTTCTATGCTATGGGCACTGGGAACTGGACTCAGGCTCTCTACAAGGGCAGTAGGCATTCTTAACCACCCAGCCATCTCTCTAGCCCCAGTTTTATGTTTTAAAATGTCTTGACTCAAAGACTAAATATGGGGCTTTACAATAAAATCATCTACTCAGATAGTATCATAAGGACTAGAGTGCTGTATTTAGAAGATAAAACTATGTTTTAAAAAATAGAGAAAGTTTTAATTAAGATTTTCCTATATTTTCCACTTTAGAAATCAGGACCTTTGGTATTCAGGAAAACTATGTTTAACTCTACTGAGATCAAGTTTTCTGGTAAGTATGTTAATATTCAATTTTGATATATTATAAATAAATATATTTAAACAAATGTAAGATACATTAAGCTAATTTTTTTAAAAAAACTGGTTCAAACATTTTAGAATTTTGTTTCATTTAAGACTTAGTTATTTGCAAAAATAGTTTTGTTTTGTTTTGTTTTGTTTTTTTTAATATATTTTTTTTTTAGATTTATTTATTATATGTAAGTACTCTGTAGCTGTCTTCAGACACACCAGAAGAGGGCGTCAGATCTCATTTTGGATGGTTGTGAGCCACCATGTGGTTGCTGGGATTTGAATTCCGGACCTTTGGAAGAGCAGTCGGGTACTCTTACCCACTGAGCCATCTCACCAGCCCGTTTTGTTTTTTTCTAAAATTCTGTCAGCCTTATCTGTGGGCTTGGTTTGGATTACCATCCTTTACGACGATGCTCAGTGATCCTTGCCTTCTGGTACTCATCATCCACCACGGTCGCTCTACAGAGATGCTCTTTCTACAACATCTGAGACCGTTGTAGGAAGATAGTGTGGCTTCTCCGCCCCTTCCCTGCTCTTGCTCTGGGGAAGCCAGCTGTAGTGGCATCAGACACTCCAACAAGAGCTTTCTCTGACGGTGCCTAACCCCTTCAGGCTTAATCACACCACCTAGAACTTAAAGCATTTGGTGGTGCTTTACGGTGTTCAAACTAAAGGTCGGACTGCTTGGTCTGTTTAACTGTATCTAGGCAGTCATCCTTGGTCGGGCTCACACTTAGACAGGCTTCCTGCATCTCTACTCTCCTCTTCACTTGACGAGCTTTTTTTTTTTTTAGGTAACATGCCTTAGTCCTAGATCATGTCAGGTGCCCAGTGCCCCTTGACGCCCTGTTCTCTTAGACTTCTAAAAGCGCCCACTTGTGGACTCCTCACAACAATTTAGTTCATAAAGAGGAACTGTTCTTGTTATCTACTGTGTCCTTTCATGGTACACAGCAGAGGATTCATTCAGTGTGTTTTGGATGTGTGAGTGAGTAAAAGAAGCCGCTGCTTAACAAGCCAGGATGCTTAGTTGATTCCAACATTGGACTTATATTTGAATAATATTGTAGAAAGTCCCCGGTAGCTGTTAAAATTTAATGAATGTATCTCATTTTGCAGTGATTTAGAGAAATTAGGTAATGTTTTATTCATGTTACTATTAAAACAGCCAGTTTCAGACAGCATTCTTGAAGCTTCAAGTTTATACTAGACTGTAATTAATGTACAATAAAACTCTTTGTCTGATTAGTGAAGTCGTTCAGTTGTTCTGGACCTGTGAAGTTTACCATAGAGTGGCATTTGAAGTATCATACCTGTCACAATGATTACCCTGATCTGGAGGAGGTAAGTGAGACAAGTCTTCGTGTGTACAAAGCTGTGAAGGGAAATTATAAATACAAAGACTTAATAGCACCAGCTGAGTAGGCTACAAGTGGAGCTTATGGTTTTAGAAATGCTCTAAATTGATTTTAGAACTTAGACAATAAATGAAAGTGTGTGCTTAAACTTTGTAATCTCCATGTGAGGGATCAGGCTTGTGGGAGACACTGGTAAAGAGCTTTGATAAGTCACCTTCATTTGAGAAGGAAATTGAGCATGGTGGTGGTGGCGCACGCCTTTAATCCCAGCACTCAGGAGGCAGAGGCAGGTGGATTTCTGAGTTCGAGGCCAGCCTGGTCTACAAAGTGAGTTCCAGGACAGCCAGGGCTACACAGAGAAACCCTGTCTCGGGGAAGAGAAGAGAAGGGGAGGGGAGGGGAGGGGAGAAGAGAAGAGAAGGAAATTGAGATTTTACATCATTCAAACTGAGCGGCTAGGAACCCAGAACCTTACGAGGATGAGTAGACTTCATGAGTTCAAGTCAGTCTCCAAGGAGAGAAGAGTGGAGACATCTGAGGAAGAAAGAGGCTGTGTGGAGAATGGATGTGAGAGGCTCCTTGTGGCCTCTGGCAAGGAGCTCTTTGAGGAGTCTCACGATTGCTTAGGAAGCGTCTCTGTTGCATGCTTGACTTCTACCCTGAGTAATGTTGGGTTTCCATTTTATTAGTACTGACTTTTCATTTAGAGCAAAGGTCCCTCAGTTTGACTATCTCTGCTGCTTCACGATCAGATTCCAAGTAGGCACTGCTAGCAGGCATTCCACACAATATTGAGTTGTCCTTTGGTGATGTTAACTTAAACAGTTGATAAAGGATGTATTTGTTGATCTCTCCACTGATGAGTTAACTGTTTTTTGTTGGTGTGTGGAACAGTATTTTTAGGGTTATGTAAATGTCCTGTTTTTTTTCATCAAATATTTATTCATTTAATTTAGCAGCCTTTTATGAATCTTGCTTTATGAGTCAATTGTTATTATAATAACTGCCAAATGATGATTTTACTATTTTCAGTTTCCTTTTATATTTCTTAGCACTTTCCTTTGTGAATGAGCTGCCCTATTCTATCTTTTCTATAATTCTGGCCAACAGTATGAACACATTACTTTTCCTTTGTTTTATAGACTATTATGACTTAATTTGTTGTTGTTGTTGTTTTCATGTTTTTGTTTTTTCAAGACAGGTTTTCTTTGTAGCCTTAGCTGTCCTGGAACTGTCTCTATAAACCAGGCTGGTCTCAAATTTACAGAGATCCACTTGCCTCTGCCTCCCAAGTGCTGGGATTAAAAGAAAGAGCCACTAACCCCAGCTATTGTTTTTTTATTTTTATTTGTTTTTTATTGTACAGAGTCTCTTCATGTCCCAGGCTAGTCTTGAACAGCCATTTCTTGTGCTTTAAGCTCTGGGACTAACATTATACACCGCCTGCTCACCTACAGTAGTAACTTAATCTCTTTCCTCACAGTAAGATCATACTTGTACTTGATCGTGTGTGTGAACACACTGAAACAGCTAACCTGGTATAGTCACCTCGATTATACTTAGAATCACAGTTAATATTTTTTCTCTTTGGTATCTCATTTTACTGCATATTTTCAAATAATTCCGAACTGAATTAATTCTTGGTATTCTTTAGATATGAAGGTTTTTTTTTTAATCACCTAGGAAAAAAGATGTAGGAGTAAATTATAACTTAGAATTTTACCTTGAATAGGAGCTGTCCCAAAGACATGAACTTCATGCTGATCCAGATGTCTGTGCTTACTTCAAAAACATTGACTGTTGGACAACAAAAAGTGAAAACTTGGATTGCAGCAGTGATTCACAGGCATTTCCCTCATTGAATGTGAGTATCTGCCTGGTTAAAATCAATTATGTTAAAACCAGTTTATTTGTAGTGAATAATCAACCAAACTTGAATAATGTTTTGTCAGTATTTTCAGAAAGGGAAGTGCTTGTCTTGGTTTTAGTTTTTGTATATGTGCATTAGGATATAAGAAATAACTTGGTATCCTGTTGCTTTTTATCCTTTTCTTTTTTCCCCCCAGAGACAGTCTCATTATGTAGTCCTGACTGACCTAGAACACTATGTAGAAAGGCTGTCCTTAAACTCAGAGATACACCTTCTTCTGCCTCCAAACGGCTGGGGTTGAAGGTGTGCACCATCATGCCTCTGTTTTTTGTTTTTTTTTTTTCTCTTTTCAGCTTAATAAGAGGTTTTTATGATTGCTCTTTTCCATTTTATCTCTCATTTTCCCCACCATTCTCAGGTTTTTGCTCCCAGCATCCTGTCAAATGAGCTCTAGTCAAGGTTGCCAGTAACCTCTAGGTTGTGAAGCAATGATATATTACCCTTACCAAGGTCTTGCCTTTTCACAGGCATTTAACAATCTAAACACTGCTTCCTGTATGCATGTTCTTTCTTTCAGAAAGTGGTGTTATAAATGTTAGTAAAACAGTCATATCTGATATCCTGGTGTTTTTTGGCTGGGTGGAGAGTCAACTTGACCCAGGCTAGAATTACCTAGGAAGAGGAACTTCAGATGAGAAAATACCTCCATTGTACTGCCTTTGGCAAGTCTGTGTGGCATTTTCTTTATAATAATTAATGTGGGAGGGTCCAGTTCTCCATGGGAACAGTGGCATAGGACCACTGGGCAGGTGGTTGTGGTTTGTATAAGAATGCAGGCTGAGGGCTTGTGAAATGGCTCAATAGGTAAGAGCACTGTCTACTCTTCTGAAGGTCCTGAGTTCAAATCTCAGCAACCACATGGCAGCTCACAACCATCTGTAATGAGATCTGACGCCCTCTTCTGGAGTGTCTAAAGATAACTACAGTGTACTTACATATAATAAATAAATCTTTGGGCCCAAGTGAGCGGGGCCAGAGCAAGCAGAGGTCCTGAGTTTGATTCCCAGCAACCACATTATGGCTCACAACCATCTGTACAGCTACAGTGTACTTATATACATAAAATAAATAAATCTTAAAAAAAAAAAAAAGAATGCAGGCTGAGCAAGCCATGAAAAGCAAGCCGGTAAGCAGTTTTCCCTCCATGACTTCAGCTTCCGTCCTGCCTCTGCATCCCTGCCCTGACTTCCCTTAGTGATAGGGTGTGAACTGAGAGTTGTAAAAATCAAACTCTTTACTCCCCGGCTGCTTCTAGTCATGGCGTTTATCACACCAATAGCCGTCCTAACTAAGTCACATAGATAGGGAGGTTATTATGAATCATTGTAGTTATCTTTTTCCTGAAAATTCTAAAATGAAAATATCTTTAGTAAAATATAAAAGTTTTAAAAAATGTATATGGAAGGATAACACACACACAGAAAATTACACATATGTGCCTCAGTGGTTTTCAGGAACTGTAGACTTTGACCAAGTCCAGAACTTTAGCACCTAACGCCCTGTTTATTTTCTACACTTTCTCCAACAGCACCCACTCTCCAGCATTAGCCACACTTTAAGGTAGCATATTCTAAGAACTCTGTTAATTCATGTTCAGAGTACAGTGAGACCTGACCTCTGATCTCAACTTTTAAACCTGTTTTCTACTAATGCTTTTATCTTATTATTTTTAAAGATTGGTTTTGTTTTGTTTTTTAAGACTTATTTTATTTTATGTATGTGAGTACACTGTCTATCTCTTCAGACCCACCAGGAGAGGGCATCAGATCCCATTACAGATGGTTGTGAACCACCATGTGGTTGCTAGGAATTGAACTCAGGACCTCTAGAAGAGCAGTCAGTGCTCTTAACCTCTGAGCCATCTCTCTAGCCCCTTATCTTAATTATTAAAAGCTACTTTTCTCCATGGAAATGTAGTAATACAGAATTCGACTGTTTTACTCTTTTCCAGAATAAAGAACTAACAGGTATCAGAAACATTTCAAGCCAGGAAGGATCAACGGTAAGCCCTTTGTCTTTAAGTGCAGTAAACACAGATTACAGTAAGACTGGGAAAATCAGTCTGATGTTTACTTGGACAATGAGAGTGACTAAAATTGGGAAAGGAAAAAAAGGAACTATTTAAAACAATGTACTTTCTTTTGTTTCTCTATATATTACAGGCATTATTTCTGCTTTTGTTTAAAAATCTCTCTGAATACTAGCTCTGCAGCTGTTTTTTGTTTTGGTTTTTGTTGTGGTTTTGTTTTGAAATGTCAGTTCTCAGTGCACAAGACAGCATAGCAGTGGGCTCCTTCAGTCTCCACGGCTGTATAGTGAGAAACAGCGCAGCACAGGAAAGGGAGATTGTAGCATTTGGGGGAATTACTGAGAGGCAGAAGTCCGAGTACAAAGTACAGAAGGTTAGGAGGGGTTATGTTTAGGACTGAAATGGACATGTGAGAGCCTAAATTTAGCTTATATAGAGTGACTTTACAATTTTCTTCATCTATTCCAAATAGAAATCTAATAGGAAGACATTGACTGCAGAGGCAGGGACAGACTCCTTACATAAGCTATCTTACGTGGAGGGGTAGAGAGTGAGAGGAGAGAATGCTCATGGGTGTGAGCTGTGCCATGTTGACTTTGCAGGGCCATTGGAAGAGTCATTAGCATCATTGAGGGGAAGTTCTTAGTGGGTTTTTTTTAAATGTGTGTGTGTGTGTGTGTGTGTGTGTGTGTGTGTGTGTGTGCGTGTGTGCGTGTGCGCGTGCTAAAAGAGTATTGCATACAGATCCCTTGGAGAAGGGGTTACAAGCTGTTGTAAGCCACGTGATGTGGGTGCTGGGAACTAAACTCAGGTCCTCTGGAAGAGCATCAAGTGCTTTTAATCTCTGAGCCATCTCTCCAGCACCCACTGGACAGCTTTATTTGTTAGTGGAATAGCTGGTAGCAGAGTGACCTAAGACACTTGAATCATTTTGTCCATGTGATTTGGCCCTCAGCACTTGCAGGTTGTGTTTCCCTGAATACCACATCCATATACACAACCAAATGCAGAAAAGTAATTCTGTATTGAACATAGACAGACATTTTTTATGCCACTCCCTAGACAATCCAATACAATAGCTATTTGTATAGCATTTATATTCTATTAGTATTAGAAATAATGTAGAGATGATTTTAAGCATATAGGAGGATGTGCAGACTATGCAAATGCCTTGGTGTTTAATACAAAGGACTTGAGCATTCAAGGATTTTGTATTTTTGGGGATGGTGCAGGTACCCATCCTTGTAGAGACAGGAACAATTTTGAGGTTATATTTTGTTTTGTGACACTGTATTATTACTGCTGCCCAGACTGGCTCAGACTCAAAGCCTCTGACTGGTCTGACTTATTTTTGACATTATCTCACTTGTCATTCAACTCAATTTTTAAAAACCAATATTTAGTTAAAATTGAATGTTTGGTGGTATTAAGAGGGAATATGAGAATTCCAATATTAGATTTCTTTTTCAAGATAGATGTCACTGGGTAGCCCTGGTTGTCCTGGAACTCTCTTTGTAGAGTAGACCAGGCTGGCCTTCTAGAGGCCTCATGGAGTGCTGGGATTAAAGGCTTGTATCCCTGCCACTGGCAGATATTTTTCAGATAGGATTTTACTTTATGGTCCTGTATAGCCTGGCACTTTATATAGACCAGGCTAGCCTTGAACACACAGAGGTTCACTTGCCTCTGCCTCCTATGTGTTGGGATTAAAGGCATGTGTCACCAAGACCAACCCAGAAAAAAAATTTGAATGATAATATTAAAGGCAGCACAGAATGAGAATGCATGGGGAGCCTGTGGCAGTACAAGTGGTAGAAGACACAGAGGATGAGACCCCTTTGTTCCCCTCTCCTGTGGAGGGGTGGGTAAAAAAGAAAATGGCAGCAGGGTCTTCCTTCTACTGCCTGCCATTCCTTCCCTCTGTTTTATCTGTTCAGTTATTAAAACTGTTTAACTATGAACTGTATAACTGTATCTCATATACTAATCTGTCTCAAAGAACAAAGGCTTACTCTGTCTATTACAGGATGTTGTAGCCAGGACCCAGAAAGATGGCTTCCATATCTTCATTGTTTCTATTAAAACGGAGAAAACAGATGCAGTCTGGGATTTAAATGGTACAGTTAACCTCTAGTCATACATTATCTGTATTCTATAGTTTTTTTTTTCATTAATGTGAATCTATTTCTGTTTAAAACATATCTTTTATTTTTTAAAGATTTATTTATTTTATGTATATGAGTACACACTGTAGTTGTACAGATGGTTGTGAGCCTTCATGTGATTGTTGGGAATTGAACTTAGGACCTCTGCTTGCTCTAGCCAACTCCACTTGCTCTGGCCCAAAGATTTATTTATTATTATAAGTTCACTGTAGCTGTCTTCAGACACACCAAAAGAGAGCATCAGATCTCATTATGGGTGGTTGTGAGCCACCACTTGGTTGCTGGGATTTGAACTTAGTACCTTTGGAAGAGCAGTTGGTGCTCTTACCCAGTGAACCATCTCACCAGCCCAAAACATATCTTCAAGGATAGATTTGTTAGTTATACATTTATTTTGAAGTCCTAAAACTTAATGGTTATCTTAATACTAATACACTTTTTAAATAGATATGGAGAGATGAGCTTATGTTTAAAAATGTTACTAAAAACTTGATTATTAATTAACTCTTGGATTTCTTCCTCCCCATTCCCCTTTGCTGCTGTCACTAGTTTCTCTTTCTATGGTGGGTCCTCATGGGTACATCTCTGCATCAGACTGGCCTCTCATGATTGTGAGTATTTCGCCTCCTCATTTCCAAATTAATTTTTAAGAATTTTAAGAGTTCAGTAGTAACAATTGCTTTGACATGTCCTCTATTTCTGCTTTCAGAGAGACTAAGAAATGAAGGGTGGGAGAATCAAGAGATGTCTGCTTTCTAGAGTTAAAAGGGTCAGAGGCTCACACTGTTTCTCTCCCTGCAGTTTTATATGGTGATGTGTATCGTTTACATATTATATGGTGTCCTCTGGCTGCTGTGGTCTGCCTGTTACTGGAAAGATATATTAAGAATTCAGTTCTGGATTGCAGCTGTTATTTTCCTAGGAATGCTTGAAAAGGCAGTTTTTTATAGTGAATACCAAAACATCAACAGCACTGGACTGTCAAGTAAGTTTTGACTGTTTCTATGAGTTGTATATAGTGTATTTTAGCTAGTGTAAGCATAGCTGGAGGAAGACCTCTTTTGTACATAGGTTTGCAAATATCTGTGTTCCCAGTAAAGAGGACGGAAGCCAACAAGAGAATGTTAGGAGGCTTGGAAGGTGGCTCAGTTTGTAAAGCACTTACTAAGAAAGAAAGCATTCAGTACCCATGTAAGAGCCACATGTGGCTGCACACATACTTACAACTCCAGCCTTGGGGGCGGGGGAGTCCATGGAGCTTGCTAGCTAGCAGTCTAGCTGCAGGGTCAGTAAGAGACTGTCTCAGGGGAATGAGGTGGAGAGCAATAAATCAGGACACCAGTGTCGTCTGGTGCATAAGCATGTGCACTGCACAGAGTGACAGTTTAGAGTAGCACCCTGATCATCCGAGCTAGAACATGTGCTCTCTCCTTTTTTTTCTTTCTAATTTTCCTTTTTGGAAAAAGAAAATTTCCCATTCTCTAATTATATTAAAACAATACCAAGATATGGGTAAGGGCACCTTAAGTGTCGCCAGTGATTTTAATATTTTACTTTTCTGAGTTTTGTTTTTTTCTCTCCTTGGAAAAAAGAAAAGAAAGGCTCTTGAGCCCCAGAGAGTAAGTCTGTGGTATCTGTAGTCTGTGCTCTCCTCTTCTCTTCACCCTGCAAAAGCTTCCTATGATCAAAGGAGGTCCTACCATGGTTTGCACAGTGGGATGCTTGAAGCTGGCTAGGCTGCTGTTTCAGATATGTGCGTTGGCTTGGAGAAGATAGAGACAAACGGGTCACAGGAGTGAGCACTTGGTCTTACCACTGACACTTTGAAGATTTCAAAGGGGTAAAAATGTCCTTTTGAATGCAGTTACAAATGAGTTTGGCATCAATTATTAACAGGCATAGTGATGCTAGCCAACTCTAGGGAAAAAAACTGAATTGAAATATACATGCCACTTTGGACTCATGTTGCTATTTATTGGAGCTGAGTGGTGGATTCATAGTAATTTATCACACTAATTTCTCTCTGTTGAGGAATGTTTGAAATTTCTGAAAAAAGCATATCTACAAAAGACTAAACAAAGGCCAACATGGAGGACTACGTGGTAGAGCTGTTCCTGCTATATATGGCTTGTGTATACATGCACAGAGATGTTTGCATATGT
This sequence comes from Mus musculus, assembly GCF_000001635.26. Lineage (NCBI taxonomy): Eukaryota > Metazoa > Chordata > Mammalia > Rodentia > Muridae > Mus > Mus musculus. Next base: position 128,832,811 of record NC_000068.7, read on the forward strand.
GCTCTAAGTCAGATATCGAAGTGCTGGGGGTGTATCCCAGTGGTGGTAAATTGCCTAGCTTACATAGGCCCTGGACTCCTTCCCAAGTACTGTCAGGGTCAGGGGGAGGTCGTATAAGATGATAAAGCATTAGGGTTGGAACAGGACTGAGTGTCAGAGAAGGTAGCTCATCCCCTTTCTGTTCTGGGAAGGATCTCTTACCTAGAGAGAGCAAGGGTGGTATGGACTGAAGAATAGCAAAACCCAGAGGTCTATGAAGAAATGAAATACCACTTGGGGCCATCAGAGAATCCAAGTCCTTCATCTGAGGTGTCATCAAAGGGGTTAGCAAAGAAACTATGAGTCACTGTCAGTATGTTTGAAGAGTCCTACAAAGCCCATGTACTAAACATTTTTGACTTTGCACACCACATGATCTCTGATGACTCAGCTCTGACCTGAGTAAAACACAGCCACAGACAACAATAAGCAAGTAAGCATGTCTGTGTTATGATAAAACTTGGCTTACAGAAATATGCAAGGACAGATTTCAACATCAAGTCTGGACTCCATAACAGAGTCCCCAGAGCCACGAGTGCTCCTGGTCTCTCTGTTTTATACTCCGACATTGCACTCTACTGCATATACACTGTGCTTTCCTCTCTTTTTGTGCTTCCCAAGGGCTATATTTGCCCTTTTCTTCCTCCACATATATCCACTTAGTCTGTAAATCCTCATTTCCAGACCAGTTATGTGCCCCCCAGATGTGTATTAGGTTGCTCTTTCTCCTAGTCCCAGGGTTACTGTGTCACATGCAGCCCTCCCCGTGCTGAGTTGTGTCTGCTTACATGTCCTAGCCAGAGTTCAAAGTCTATGCAGATAGAGCTCAAGGTGCCTCTCATATATATAGCAGGAGCACAATGAATACTTGCATTTCTTTTTATGGGTTAGAGTTTGAACCCAGCGCCTTGTGCATTCTAGACCAGTACTGTAAGTATACATCTTAAGTGAATAAATGACAAAGGTACTAGAAAAAAGAGAACTTCAGAGGGCATGATGGCTTTCAGATATTTGCTGTACATGAAGAGGGATGTAGCTGGAGGGGAGCTCTGATAGGTTTCAGGTTGACATAAGAAAACTGCCCAATAGAGCTAGCTGATCACACCTGTGGTGAGTCCTCAGGAGGTAGTGTTGCCTTTCACTGAGGCCTGGAATATCAGTTGATGTCAATGTTGATGCACAGTAATTTTTTAGCGTGTGTCAATGTCACTGTACAGGTCTTCAAGAGTACACACAACCAGTTGTTTTCTTTTCTTGTTCCTCAGCTCAAGGTTTACTGATATTTGCAGAGCTGATATCTGCAGTTAAGAGGACATTGGCTCGCCTGCTTGTGATCATTGTGAGCTTGGGTTATGGCATTGTGAAGTAAGTATTGCTGTGATGAACAGCTCTCGACAACTCTCCAGTCTAGTGCTTCAGCTCATGTGTACCAGGACCTCTGTGGAACTGGGGGCTTGTCAGTTGCTACCTGAATCCCCAAGGGGAAACTCTGCGGGAACATGGGTTTAAAAAAAAAACTTGAATGGACTAGCCATTTTATATTGTCTCCAAATGAAGATCCGGAATTGAATCCCTGTAGCCAAGGTGTCCTGAGCATCCTAAGTGTGGAGATTATAAGCATTGCCACCACACCTTAACTTTAGTGGTCTATGTCTTACTGTAAAGGTGCAGCAAATCCAGACCCAGAGTTTGGAACCGTAATAACTAGAGACCACCATTTATTTTCTAGTGGACATTCCATCCTCTTTTGCCCTACAGACCACAAGGCCATGAAGTTCTGGACACCCTGTTCTAACATGAGGTCTACTAAGAGAGCTCCATAAAAGGTCCAGAAACTGAGAGAGTGAAGGCAGGGGGATTGGTCACACCACACTGCATCTTCCCTTCTCAGGACCCCATTTACCTCTGTCTTGATTTCTCTGTTTCAACAAGCTTGCAGAAGAGGCTTGGGGCTGATATAAGAACCACACATTGAATAAGGTGTACCTAGGTATGCAAGAAACATGGGATGGGCCCAACTTGCAGGGATTCCACTGGTAACAGTGATGGTAATAGCAGGAGACCAGTGCTCCTAGCCATCCAGGTGACGATACTGTTACTGTCATAAAGCAATCTGAGGGATGTACCTAGAGATGAACTCAGTGCTTGGGAGGGCTGTATCCCACAGGGACACCTATCCTTCTTTTGTGGGTGACCTCTGGTAGGTGAAGGTAGTCACCATCTGGGTCACTCTAATCTACAGGATTCATTAGTGGGCTGTAGAATTGCCCTGCTCAGGGAACCAGGAGGGGTCATGCACTCCCAGAGTAGTCCTCCCACCTGAGACTAACCATACCACTCAGCAAGGCACAGGCAGCTTGGGAGAGGTGAGAGGAAGGACATTTTGAAGTCAGCTGGTCTCTTTGCACAGTAGTGCGATTGTTTGGCAGGTGCTTTAAGTGCATGTCTAAGGATATTTTCAAGTTAACCTAGGATCACTGGGGAAGCAGCATTGATGTTAGCTAATATAAAAAATACTAGGAGAAATTTAGGAGCTCTAAAGTGTCCACGGCAAGAGCAGAGGTAGAAGAGTGGTACTAAGTGTGGCTGCAAGGATCTGCATTCCTTAGGCCTTCTTTTTGCGTCTCACTGTGTTTGAGAGCACAGCTAGAGCCAAGATGTCAGGCTTCCAGGCTCTTCATGAAGGGGAGACAGGGGAGAAGTGAAAATGAGTGATGGCGTTGGGTCGACTCTGGAATCCAGATGATTTTGATGTAGCTGGTGTTTCATTCACAAGGGCAGTAGAGACTGTTTGGAAATTGCTATCTAAGCCCAGATGCAAACATGGAAACCAAGCTATGTCTTTGAATTACAGATCTTCCTTTATAACTGTCATAATTGTGATCTGCCACTCCCTGTGGTGTAAGGAAGATTCTGGCCCCCATGAGGACTATAAGTTTTATTTCAATTTAAACTCCAATTTCTCACATATTATTGGCTAATTTAACTCATACATGTCTTGGAGTTCTGGTCACTTTTGTAAATGTTTTTTATTCAACTTCATTTCTAATTGAATGTGGCAGGTGCATACAAACAATGCTACAGAGTAAAGATTAGCCAAGTTGCTTACCTCTGAGTGGTGCTGAAAGCCAGCCTGTGATTTTGTTGGCTTTCTGGTAGGGGCTCTTTATTCACAGTTTGCTCTGCCCAGATCTTTCCATTCTAAAGGCAGGAAGGTAGGCAGGATCTGTGCTTCTCAGCAGCTTGGGTTTCCTGGAGGGTTCTGTTACATAGAGCATTCTGAAGGTAATGAGAGTGCTCTTCTCCCTAAATGCGTTGGGTTATTGCTAGCTATAAATGGTTTTTTCCCCTAGTTTTTGACAATAATGGTAAAGCTGCCATAAGTGCTGTCAAACAAGCTTTTAGGTAGACATGTTCTGTTTTTCTTGAAAAAATGTTGTGGAGTAGACTTGTTAGGTCCTAGCTAGGTCTGTCGACACCTGTATTCCTAGCACTTAGGACATGGAGTCCAAAGGATCTCTAGTTCAAGGCCAGCCTGGGCTGCATTCCAAGCCCTTCCTTGCCTGAACCTGAAGGGGGCCACCACCCTGATCTCCTTTTCCACACCCAACACTTAGCTCCTTGCCTTAGATTTTGTTTTAACATGACTTTCTTAGATAGGTTTTCAAAGCCATTTTTTTCCTTCTAATTACTCTGAGAAGTGGGTTTTTAAAGTATTTTAAAATGTATGTGCAATCAATTCTGATTTGTAGATCTCATCTATATTCAGATTGTTAATTGTAAAGGAAAATATATTTTCCCCTACTTATCATTTATAAGACTCAAAACTTTTTTTTTTCTTTTTTTTTTGATTTTTTGAGACAGGGTTTCTCTGTGTAGTCCCGGCTGTCCCTCGAACTCAGAAATCCGCCTGCCTCTGCCTCCCAAGTGCTGGTATTAAAGGCTTGCGCCACCACGCCTGGCCAAAACTATTACTTTTAAGTTTAAAGATTAAAAACCAAATTATGTTATCAGCCCTGCTCTGAGAGGCAGGAAACTAGAGAGAGGGTGCTGGTGTCCTTATGTTCATCCTGCTCTGTGCCGGTCACAAGGAGAGTCGGCCTCTCTAAGGCGGTGCTTTGTGTGGTTTCCAGTTAATAGAAGTTATAACCTCTATCAGCCCCTAGAAGCTGGTAGATCTCTTCCTAGGCTTACCACCCCATTCCTCCATACTAATTTCAAATCCTCTGGCACCTTTGTGGCCAGCCACACAGTTTCTTCACTGGCACCTGTACAGGTTCAGGTCCTAGAGGGCAGACTGGGTGGGTATTCCTGGCTTCTGATTGTGTCCTGTGAAATAGAACTCAAGCACTGCCATTCGACAGATCGGTGTATTGATCCCTTGGATTCTGTGTTCAGATGCACTCTGCTTACGAATGCTCTCTCCCCGCCTCCCCTTCTTGCTTACTCCAGGCCTCGCTTAGGAACAGTGATGCACCGGGTGATTGGACTGGGACTGCTTTACTTGATCTTTGCAGCCATTGAAGGCGTCATGAGAGTCATCGGGGTAAAAACCACATTAACTCACTCACCCCTTTTGTTGCTGTGGAATACTATCATACTTTGTCTCTTCATTTTTCTTTGTTTTTAAAGATAAAAGCATATGGAAAAGTCCAATCTGAGCTTTTTTTAGATGGAATAGGCTGCCTTTTTTTCATACTTTGTAAAGGGTGAGCCCGGCAGAGTACTTCCTAAAAGGGCTGATGGTGAAAGCGCTATTGATGTTGCTTTTGGAGGCAGCTCTATGCACAAGTGTCTGCTCATCAGGGACATATGTCTCTGCCCTTACATCGTTTATGCAGACATATCTTCCTTAATCCTGGGCTTAGAAGCGGATCAGATGAGCAGGATAGAAACGGATTACATAGGCAGGAAGGTATAAACTCTTCACTGGGATGCGCAGCCGGCCTCTTCTCATCACCTCTAACTTCACTCTGACTGTACTTGCTGTCTGGGGAGTCAGCAAGGTCCACTGCTGGAAGAACCAGGAGAAGGTCACGTTCAGGGAAGACTCTGATCATGTGGGCAGCAACACTTGGTCATCTGAGGAAGTGTTGGTATTTTCATCTCTGAAAACCTCTAAGGAAAAAAAAGCAAAGCAAGCCAAAAACTCCATGAAAGGAGTGTGGGTTCTTCTTAGGAATTCCATAGAGGGCCAAGTGCTTAAGGAGCTAGTATATTTGTCTGATCCAAAGAATCTTGCATTTTATCCAAAACATACTTGAATTCAGTGGGAAGGTCAGATCATTGTGCACAGAGCAGTTAATCTGTGTGTTGTCACTAAGTTCACCTCACATAATTTTGTTTGGCTCTTAGAAGAGGACATTTTTCAAAGTATTAAAAAAGCTTTATTCCAGTTGTCTTGATACATTTGCACTGTGTGTTTCCAATCTGTTCTTTAGTTCTCTGAGCATATTTATTCCTTTGCATAATTATGAATCCTTCCTATAATCTCAAATATGTGTGTGTATAATTCATAGGAAATTAATTTTTTCTAAAAAAAACTAGGAAAAATACTACCCCACATATAAACACAGTATTACACATTTTAAAATTTGCATATTCAGCAGTTAGATACTGGCTGTTTTGAAACAAGTGCTTAAATTATAGTTTGTTTCTCCCTTCCCACGGTCTCCCACCTCCACTCTGCTTTTTTTGCACGAGTATGTCCCTTTACCATTAGGGGAGGTCAGGAGCTAGTTTTTCTGATAGTCCCAGTTCTAGGTTTGGTGTAAAAAAGGAGACTGAAATAATAGGTCTGGGTGAGACTGGGGCATGAAGAGCATTGTATTTATTTGCCAATCCATTTATTTCTCTGTAACAGTGAATCATTAATCCACTCTAAGATCCTTTTGAGTGTCCCACTCAAGAACTCTGGATTTTAAACCAAGAATACCAGAGGGGAGTGTGTACTAGCCTTAGGGAAGTTTGGAAGTGCTCAGCCATTGAGCTAGTCAGGGCACATCAAAATTAAGAGCTCTTGAGCAGGTGTAGAGCCTTGTGATCACCTGCCGGGAGCTGAGAGCGGATTAGCGATTCACTGCTAGATTTCTAACATAAAATAAAATTGGTAAGAAATTACATTTATTGTTCCCAAAACAGATGATTTCTATGTGCTGAACACATTCATTCCATAAGGTATAAAACAGTACAAAGTTGGAGGTGATGAAAAGCAAAGCTGTTTTTCTTCATCAGATGATACTTTTATACTGCAGTGAAACTTGTGTAAACTTAGGCTCTCCATACTTTTATCTTTCAGGGTTCTAAACATTTAGCTGTTGTTTTGACTGACATTGTTTTAGCAGTTATTGACTCCATTTTTGTGTGGTTCATATCCTTTACCATGTCCTTCCAAAATAGTTGGTGGTATCATTAAAATCAGATTACTTTTAATTCATAATAATAGTGGAATAAAATATAGTTGTACGTTATGGTTTTCTCAATGTAGGAGTTTAGTTAAAGGCAAGAAAGAGCTAACTCGCCAGACAGGAATGTCTCTATTTTTTTGTTAATTCATGAAGTATGTACACTTAAGTGCGCACCTCACACAGTGAGGCACAAAAAGAGTACTGTCTCTATGTTTGCAGAGTTCACACCTGATAAAGAGACAAGTGTGTGACTTCATTGAAGCAGCATAGATGAAATCGCCATTTTAGAGTGCTGGTGTGAGACTAGAGGCAGGAGGAAAACTCTGGCAGAAAAAGTAAAGATGTCACATGTCCTAGCTTAGGTTTATTGTGTGTAAATGTGGTGAGGAGTCATGGCAGATGAGGTCATAGGGAAGATATAATGGCATGGATGAGTCCTGTGTAGCCTCTGCAGTGGCTTCTCAGAGATACTTGCCTTCCTGTGGTGAATGGACAGGAAGTAGATACCTCTGGAGCTGGAACAGCAGAGCTGCAGTAGAGATGGAGGCAACCCCTCCCTTAGCAGTGCCTCTCTGTCCTGACGGCCTGGCCTCTGCCTTGGTGCATTTACAAAGGAGCCCAAGCTACCTCTTTTCCAAAGTGGTTTGTGCTTGGAACTTTTGAGAAGTCAGGGAATAGATCTTGCATTAAGCAATTGAGCTTTAGACTTCATCCTAAAGAATTTTATAGCCAGTTGTGGTGGTGCACACCTTTAATCCTAGTACTTGGGAGGCAGAGGCAGGTAGATCTCTGAGTTGGAGGCCAACATGAACTATAAAGAGAATTCAGAGACAGTCAGGACTATATAAGGAGACCCTATCTCAAAACAAATAAACAAACAAAATGTGCTGTTTTCTCATGGGAACTTAAAGATAACATTCAGAGATTTCTTCTTAATTATCCACAGAGGGACTTAGTGGGAAGCACTCAGGTTTAGGTAACTGTAGAAGACAAGTCTCCTTTGGACAGCATGGACTTTGTTACTTTCCAGTACATTGGGGTGGGAATGTGAGGAAAGCAAGGTGAAAGGTTTAATTTACTCAGTGGTCATAAAGAAACCCAGAAATTAAAATAGTTCTGGATGGTATTGAGGGTGACCAGAAGTAAGGTACTGTAGTACTCCTTTCCTTTGAACTTGAGTGTGTAAAGTTCCCTCTCAGCTGCTCTTTGGTCATTTTTAGTACTATAAAGTGAGAAATGGGTTTTCTGAATGGTTACAGATGATAAGCAGATAGATACAAGCAAGGGTAGATATAAAATTGATGGGTTTGGATAATGGCTTTGTTGACTTTTATTTCAGTGAACCTAACACAAAAGCAGTTAATCCTGTAAGAATCTAACTTACAGGTTCAGAGTTGGTAGCCTTTCTATGTCTCCCCATGTCCCCGCCCCACCCCCTTTCCTGCTTGGTTATTGTTTTTGCTGTTTTGCTGCAGGCGAATGACTCTGATCTTGTTCTTCTGGCCAGCCTGCCTCTCTCTCTCCTTGACTCGGGCTTGTGCTGGTGGATATCCTTTTCCTACTGCAACAGCATGCTGGGCTGGCTCTCTCCACCTTGTGGAGCCTGTGCGCTTTGTCACTGCTTTCTCTTCTGCAGGGGGTGGCCGTAGGTGACTTAAACTTGACCTAAACAGTGTCCTGGTAAGTGAAGGTTTAGGCAGTTTCAAATTTGCTTCTGTGTTTTTAATCCCTTAGCTTTTAAAGAACACTTTCGGATGATTTAGCAAGAACAGATTTGTTTGTTTATTTGATACGTGTAAGGGGTACAGTGTGTTTGCATTTTTGTAGGCTCTCACAGTAGGTCCTAATTAGCTGGATTGTGTTACTTTAGAAGCTAGTCTTGCCAGGCCTGGTGATGCACACCTTAATCCCAACATCCTACGTTTTCTTTTAACTATACTTTGCCGTTTGCCATGTTTTTCCTTAACTGGTTTTTCACATTTTTATAAGTTTGGCACAGACTATGAAGACTCTAAGGCTAAGAAAGAACACAGTGAAATTTTCATTGTATAGGCATTTTACAAATACACTCATCTTTGCAGTGCTGGGTAAGCCATCTATACCTTTTTCAGAAATAGCCCATTTTAGAATTGTATGTTCTCTCATGGGTGACTTTCTCTGTCTTTCAGCTTCTATAGTGTTTATGGTGTGGACAACAAAGACCTTCAGGATCGCAAAATGCCAATCAGTAAGTAAAGTCTTAAATGTCTTAAGATTTAATTAAATTATTGATTAGATAATTAAAGTGGTTAATTAAATTATTACAGAATTAAAGCATTTAATTAAATTAATTATTTAAGCAGTTGTTTTTATTTATACTGTTTTGTGGAATTTCAATGAGTTTAGTTTGTAAAATAATTTTATTGGGCATTTTAAAAATCTATTTTCTGTAGAGTTTTCAAAACTTGTTTTCTATTTTAAATAACTCTTAAGCTGGAGGTAGATCTCTGTAGAATGCTTGCCTCAAAGCACAAACCGTAGGTTTGACCCCATTGTCACATAAACTGTCAGTAGTACAAACCTTTAATTGCAGCCCTCAGAGGTAGAGGAGGCAGGAGGATCTAAAGTTCAGGGCAAATTTGGGCTATGTTTGACCCTGTCTCACAACACCAAAAGTAAATAACTATTTGAGCAAGTTTCTCTCAAAATTTTTATCCTTTTTTCTGAACTTCTTTTATACATCTTGAAAAATAATTTTGTGCCTTTTTTTCTTTCTTCTTAGCTTTCGGTGATAGAGATAGTACCCAGCTCTTTGCGTATGCTTTGCCTCACTGAGCTATATCCCCAGCCTGGCTTTGTCCCTAGGTGGGACTAAATACCGAAGTCTGGTGTGTTGCTTTGATGTTGCACTCAGCACTGGCTTTGGGGAGATGTCTGGTGCTTACTCTAGCTGGAAGAACACTGTTTCACTTAGCCTGGTTCTTGAGACCATAGGTGTGCTCACTAAGTGCCCGGAAGCCTAAAGCTGCTGCAGTGTAAGAGACAATTGACGGAAAGAAGCTGAACTTCTGGTTTTTCCCCCTCTTTAATATTTTCTGCTTAAAGTTCTAAGTCCCAGTTTTGATTTTTTTCCCTAAATCTTTCTGTTGGTCCTAAAATTTTGTAAAGGGAAATATGCATGCTTTTTAGAAACAATGCTTACAACGTAGGTTTCCTTAGAAGAAAATTATTGCAATTTTATTTACAAGGAAGAGGTTTGCCAGCTGGAGAGGTCTCAGTCCTGCCTGTGTACGGTTTGGGTGGGACACTTGTACCTTATCAGAAGGTTGATGTTCTGTGTTTGGATTATCCTCACCCTAGGACTGGATGGAGCTGTGGGTTGACGATGCGTTTTGGAGCTTCCTCTTTTCAGTCATCCTTATTGTGATAATGTTCTTATGGAGGCCGTCAGCAAATAATCAGAGGTAACCAACATGGGGGTACCGCCTTGGAAGCACTTGCTGGTTGTCTTCTGTGCTGTTGAAAACAGTAGGAGGCACAGCGCACAGAAAGCATTAGAAAATCCAGAATTGGTAAACACGAGACTTTTTTTTAATTCTTCAAAGGAAGAAAATGACTGACACCCATTTACCCAGGAAGCTGCAGTAGATGCTAACAACCTGGTGATGTTTTTGTTATTCTAGTGGAGCCAGTGTTCACTTGAATTCCCCCCAAATCCTGAGCATTGTTTAGGCCCTATAAAAGAGGTCCCATGTACTTTGCATCTTCCATCGATTGAATCTGTCTTTTGTCTGTTATCCTGAACGCTGCTTATTGTAAAAGTTATAGATGCTTTACTACTTTGATGTAGCCATCCCTAAAGCTTTGTTATGATAATTGTCATGTGGAGACTTTTTTCCCCTAAGTTTTACTGTGCTTAAATATGTGAGAAAAATAAACCTTAAGGTCAGACTCTGAAAGTGTTGACCCAGCACCTGCTAAAGTAATCCTGCCCCAAGTCATTCTCCACCTCACACCTCAGGGCAGGGAACTGCTGGCCTTGATAGTTGTAGGGACCCTGACAGAACACACAGACAGAGACTGTCAGGAAGCGCTTTGTTTTTAAGCAGTTGTGTAGTCAAGTGAGACAACCGGCATAACGGATAGAAGACTGTGAGATAGAAGCATTAAGTAAGCAGTCCTGGAGGTAGATGAGGACTCTGTGAAGAGCTGGAATTTACAGTAGAGCTCTAAGATAGAGTTAGCACCTGACAGACTAGGCTAGGAAAGAGTGTGCACTTGGGGGGACGTGTGGAAAAGTCATGGTGCATAGCACCCAGGACGGTGTGCTATTCTGTTAGTGCAGCAGGGGCAGTGCTCTTACCACATACTTAGAAGTGCTTTGGGTTTAGTAGTTTTTCTTCAGAGTTTAGAATATTTGCATAGACTTTACTAGCTAAGTATCTTAATCTGAAATCCAGAATGCTCAGAGTCAGAAAGTTCTAGCGTGCCTGACTGATGCTCAGACAGGTATACAGTTTGGGACTCTAGATAATCAGGCTTTTTTTTTTTTTTTTTTTGGTTTTTCGAGACAGGGTCTGTCTGTATAGCCCTGGCTGTCCTGGAACTCACTCTGTAGACCAGGCCGGCCTCGAACTTGGAAATCCACCTGCCTCTGCCTCTCAAATGCTGGGATTAAAGGCGTGTGCCACCACTACCCGGCTCAGTCTATTTTTTATTTCAGGAAATCTGGGCAGGGAGAGCAGGACTTTATGTCACAGGGCTGAATGTCAGTTCAGAAAGCTGTACTGTAGACTGTAGTGGCCAGCCCACCTTCTCTTTACCTTCTCCAAGGCGTTAACTACTGAGTTTACTGAGTTCCTTATGTATCCCTCTAGGGGAAATGAAATGGGCATTCTAGGACGTGTGTTTCCTTCTGCTTTCAACGAGTAGTCTATTAGGCCAGTAGTAGTTCAGCTGGTGAAGGTCTTGTCCTCAAACTTGTAGACCCGAGTTCACTGCCGGGACCTACATGCTGGAAGTAGAGAGACGGCTCCTGAAAGTTGTCCTTTGACCTCCAGTTGCGTGAGCACATTCATGTACATGTACACACACTACGAAATATAATAAAAATGTTTTAAATGACTGGGCATGTTGGGGCATACCTTTAATCAGACGAGGCAGAAGCAGGTGGGTCTGTGTAAGTTAAAGGCCAGCCTGGGATACATGGCAAGACCTTGTCTTTAAAAGAACTTTTTAAAAAAATAAATACTAAAGATAAAATAGTCATATATATATGTACTGTTCTGTACCTTTCTTTTAAAAATTACTTCTATCTCATACTGTGGATAGATGCATCACAGTAACCAAAGGCTGTTCAGTATTTTGTAATGTGAGTGGATATATATCTATATGTATAAGTATACACACACACACATATATATATATACATACACATATATACATATGTATGTATATTCAAAAATATTAGACATTTTGTTATCAGGAGTGATTTCTGGATTCTTTTGGAGGTACTTTTCTAGTGTGCAAAAAGGACCTTTACTTTGAAAGATATGGCCCAAAAGACCTTAGGAAAGATTGTCTCCTCAACATGCCTCACATGTGATTTATTTAATATATGTTGTATTTAATAATTAAAATACAAAAATGTCTAGAGGATTCTAAGATGTGTTTATTTAAATATAGACTCATTTGGTAATGATGAAATGAAACACCAGCCCTCTAAACACAATGCTCTTTGTTCACCTATAAACCTCTTCTCCTTGAGGGCTGGAGAGATAGCTCAGTGGTTCAGGGCGCTGGCTGTTTACCCTCTTGTGGACGATGCGGGTTTAGCTCTCACTACCCATGTAGTGGCTTACAACCACCTGTAAGTTCAGTTCTAGGGCATCTGATGCCTTTTTTCTGGCCTCTGCAGACACCAGGCATGTAGTGTACTTAAATATATGCAGGTGACACTCATAAATAAACCTTTCAGTTTCTTCCTTGCTATACTGGATACTATGTAGAAATAAATCTTGTCATCAACAGTATTTTTGAGAAAGTATTTGATCTTATCACCTTTAATATCACTAATCAAATTAGCACCCTCTTCTCATGAGGGAAAATGCTAAAATGTGGTGGGCAGGGTTCGTTATCTTAGTGCATAAGAAACTTGGACAATACCGTTTTTTATATGCAGTGACTGACAGTGATTAGGTTTAAAGCGCCTTTGTTTTTATTTAGGTATGCCTTCATGCCCTTGATAGATGACTCTGATGATGAAGTCGAGGAATTCATGGTAACATCTGAAAATTTAAGTGCGTGATATGTGGTTTTTGGTTTTTGGTGGTTTTTTTTTTTTAATGACTATTGTACATATTTTAACAGAAAGAAATTTTTACTTGAGATGCAAGGTCACATACATTTCAAATTTTTTCCTATGAGAACTAGAGAGATGTCTCAGCCTCTAAAGTATTTATTTGCCTTGCAAGCATGAGGACATGAGTTCAGTCCCCAGAACAATTTTAACATTGGTATTTAAAAAAACAAGCAAACAAAAAAGCTGGGCATGGTAGCATGTCTATGTAGTCCCCGTGCTGGGGAAGACAGATCACTGGAGCTCATCATATATGAAGAAAATAATTTCATATCATATATAATAACCATACATTGCCGCTTATATGTCAAGCAAGTAAAACATTTCCAAGATGGATGTGTGTTTGTGTGTGTGTGTGTGTGTGTGTGTGTGTGTTAGAGTGCTAGTGATGAAATCTAGGGCTTCACACATTCTAGGCAAATGTTACCTCTGAGATATATCGCAAGCCCCCAGAGATGTCTTATTTTCAAAATACAGTAAATCGTACACATTTTTAAATCCTTAAACTTTGAAGTAAATCGAATTGGGGGACACGTGTATGCCTGAGCTCTTCCACAGGTACACTTTAGAGCAGCAAGTTGAAACCTGGAGGACACTGCTCAGGTCAGGGGCAGAAAGGCAGATACCACATGTTATTATAGAGAGAGAAGCCAAAACTGTTGATCTCAGGTGCAGAGATAAAAAAAGGTTGAGGCAAGGAGAAAAGCAGGAACAGTAGTAGACAACAGTTGCTTAAAAGAGACAGAATTCTAGCTAGACAAGAGGACAAGGCCTCGTGGTTGTACAATAGGGTGACTATAGTAGCTCATTGCCTTCAAAATAGCTTCAACTCCAGTACAAAGAAATTATCATTTTGAAGTGATATAACACCCTACTGTGCACTGACACACTGTGCATTATGTAGGTCAAAGTACTACTGTACCCGTAAATTGTTGATTGTTGAATCAATTCAGAAGCCTGCCAGCTTTCCCTATGCTGCTTTTTAATTTCTGAAATGGCATATGAAGCTCCTCCTCTGGCCAAAGTGTCTAATCCTAACTTGCTTTTAAAAAATAATCATTTTTCTTATTGGGGTATTAAGTGTGAAGTTATAATTTTCTAATCTTTTATATGTCTCTGATGTTTCTCATTGTAGCTGAGGGAATAAAACTAAGAGCCTCAAAAACGGTTTCAAACGGAACAGCTAAACCTACGTCTGATAATTTTGTGAGTATCTGTATTTAGTAGTCTTTGTCTAACACTCTAGAGTCTGTTTCCATGCCAGAGTCACTGATTGTCAAGGGAGGTTTTGCTGAGGTGTGTTTTTAAATCAGCTGTTTCCACCCGAGGTGCAAGTTGAGGCCATGATGGCAGTGCTTCTCTTGTCTGTCCTCATCTGTCGGGCTGGGCTTGGCCAACAGCCCCAGCTTCCCCAGTGCTGCTGTGTCTGAGTGCATGGCTAGCCAGGGCTCTACCAGGTCCATCCCAGACTGAGGCTTTGTCTTGGTAAAAGAAAGGCAGTGGTGGCTTTTAAGCATATCCAAGCCATCTCTTTTGAAGCCTCCTTAGGTACAGTACAGATGGTTACCTGTTGGGAAAAGGACTTCGTATGTCCCATTCACTTCTTAAAGCCTTGAGAGCATGAGTAAACTGTAGAGTATAGGGCAGGGATGAGTTTATAAGTTATTTTATTTATTCTTATGTATATGTAGTATGTGTACCACATGTGTGCCTGGTGCCCTCTGGTCAGAGTCTGGAACCTCCGGAACCAGTTATGCCTGGTTGTGAGCCACCATTTGGGTAAACCCAGAGCTCACTATACAGATCAGACTTGCTTCAGTCTGTCTGCTTTGCCTCCTGAGTGCTGGGATTAAAGGTCTGCACTGCCACACCTGGCTCAGAGATGAGCCTTAGAACACCTTATAGGTGCAGGCCGTGGCAGAAGTGATGGTGATGGTAGTTAGGCAGGGTGAAGCCTTACACACTCTTACACTCTGCTGCCCTGGAATGTCACTATATAAAAAGGACATGTTGTGTGGGAGTCCCCAGGGCAGGTGCTGAATGACAACACTGCCCTTATGTTTATTTTTGGCTGTCTGTGATGTGTATTCTTTGAGTGGTTTCATGGTAATTTAAAAGCTGTGGTTTTTTTCATCTGGTATTAGTGTGCAGGCAGAGAGCACCCTAATCTGAAAATTCAGAGTCCCCCAATTTGTGAGCACCAGCATGACACCACGAGTGGGAAAACTATTGTGACGCTTGGTTTCATCTTCCTGACTCTCACAAAGACTGTGTACAACTGTCCTTGGCCTCTCACATAAAGTGTCTGGGTTATAAATGAAGTTTATGTTTCACCTTGGCTCCCATCCCTGTGCTGTCTCATCATGCATGTGCAAGTACTCAGAAATACCAGACGTGAGACCTAAAATACTTCTTGCCCGGAGAGTTTTCACTGAGGGATACTTATTGTTGGACTTGTTAGGTATTTTCCTTTTGGTGATATATATCAGTTTATTTAAAGTTCACTAGTCACAAACACATCGGAGAATTTTTACTCACTTTTTTAAACTAAGGGTTGGCTTTTGATCAGAAATTAGAGGTCTTATTTTTCATTACTAATTTCTACCTGGAAACCACTCACAGAAATGGGCTCAATTGTCTTGTCTCAGTCAGCAAAGTGCTTAGTGCTGCAATTAGACCAAACCAGGTAGTCAGGTATACAGGAAAGAAAAATTGCATTTATTTTACACTCTTATTTCTCTTTTCTAAGTATAATAACTAGAAGTCAATTCTTATTAGAAAAGAAAAACATCTGACTACCCCAGCTGATTGGCTTTGGGGGGGGAGGGGGTTTACTTGTTTGTTTGTTTGTTTTTTAAGACCAGGGTTTCTGGCCTCAAACTCACAGAAATCCACCTGCCTCTGCCTCTTGAGTGCTGTAATGAAAGGCATGCACCGCCACTGCCTGACATGATTGCCTCTCTTGTCTCCTGTGGGAATATGAACACAAGCGGAGGTGCTCTGCTCAGTGCTTTACAAGGTTAGAGCATTGCCCAGTATAGTTTTCTGTTGAAAAAAGTATAAACTCAAAAATCATTTTTACAAAGTCGGCATAATGAGGGGTAGAAGCAAGAAAATCAAAATAAACCTTTGCTATTTTCGGTCTTACAAATCAATTCTGCATTTTAATTTTGCTTCTTGGGAAAAGAACAATTATGTTCTTAGCTAAAACCAAGACACAGAAAAATCAGCAATTTTCTGTCTATGTATGAAACATTGCACTTGGTATACGGTGCCTACGCAGGGTTCTAGAGCACATACAACAGACTCTATGCATCTGATGTAAGTACTTAAACTTACAGACATGATGCCAGAAACTACATTCTCAGCTAAGATGTAGCAAAAACTAAATATAAATATTTATTTCTCCAGGATGAAGATTTGAAGTGGGTGGAAGAAAACATTCCCTCTTCGTTCACAGATGTGTAAATATCCTCTGTTCAAATCTAGAATTCAGGCTCTGGCTTAAGGGGATTTCACTCAGTGTATCTTAGGGCGGGTGCGTGAGTGTGTTTGTGTGTGTGTGCACATGTGTGAGTGTATATGAACAAGTATTCATGTGTGTGTATATATGTATGTATATGTGTATATGAATAGATGGATATAGGACCCCATCACTACTTCTCAGAGAGCGGAACATGGCCTTGACCCCTTTCTCTGCCTTTCCATTGTACAGCCATTTCAAGTCACCATTTTGGTGGCATACTTAACCACTGAGCTGTTTCACCAGCCTGGGCTTTGAAGGCTTCAGAAGGAGGCTGCAGTTGTAATATCCATCCCTGTGTGTTATGTGGGCTGTGTTTTATGTGGCAGTTTTATTTGTTTATGTATTTGTTTTATCTTTCCCCTAGCTTCAAGGTTCTTTATAATTCATCCCTAAATGTTGGGAAATTTAGGTGTGTTTATGTCTGCCATAACAGGTAAAGGCGCCTGCTGCCAAGCCTGCCAACCGGAGTTCAATTGCAGGGACTCACAGGGGTGAAAGGCAGGAACCAGCTCCTGTGTAGCCCTCTGACTTCCACACCCGTGGTCCAGGCACACACACCTACTCATACAAACAATAAACCAACACATCTCTAAACAGATATTCTCCATAAAAAAGAAATACTACCTTTGAATAACGTGGTACTCTCCTCATTTTCATAAGAGCACAAAATGTGAGTTTTCTAGTTAAATAGCAGATCATCACTCAGATACCAGTAGCAAAGGGTTAAGAAATAAACGGGGTGGGGTGGGAGTGTGTGGAATACTTGTGAGTTTGTAGGCAGCTGCCCCATATGCAGGAGAACTGCACCTGTACTAGCTTGTTTCTATTTAAAGTTGAGATTTTTAAAATAGTTCTGTTAACTTTAGACTGAACATTTTTAAAGGAATACACATTCTGGAAAATACACATCCTAGGTAGATGCCAGTGAGGTTTTTAAATAAGAGCCTTTATGTAATCGAAAGGTAGAACACTGCCGGTATTCCAAACTCTGGACCCTCCCAGATGCCCTGCTGCCCCACAGCTCTGACTGTAGAGTCTGAAGGATTTTAAGTGGCTCATCTGATGCTTCTAGAGAACTCACAGTAGTGAGCCTGGGTGCTCCATTCTTGGCCATTATCCCAGTAGGTTTTCATTGACTCTCAGGCCTTGTATGAGTGACACTGTCCTTGTCTCTTTTGTTTCAGAGCTCTCCCAGTGTTAGTGGACTCAGATGAGGTAAACATTCTGTTGCTTATTTTCCTAGAGCTGTTGCTGTTTTCACAATGTATTTTAGAAGCTAATTCTAAAAATAACTTTTTGAAGAAATGACCAGCTGAGCAAGTGGCAGGAGGTAGAGCCGGCTGAGGTCGGAAGGGTTGTGGGCAAAGCCTCACTGCAGGCAAAGAAACAGGCTCAAAGCTGCTGGGTGTAATGAAGGGAAGAGGCATTTCATGAGATTTTGTTCGAAAGTCTTTTTTAAGGCTTTATGTGTCCGTTGTTTAGCTTTTGAAAATGTGTAGATAATTTATTGGAATAGTTTCTTTCCAGCTTTACTTACTAAGCATGAAATTTAAATAAAGGTTTTGGAAGGAAAAGTTAATTATGTGTCATCTGGACATTGCAGAGTAGCCCAGGGTAGGGCACACCTGCAGTGTATGGACTAAAAGATAAATGACAGAGCATTGGCTTGGTCAGAGCGGGAGCAGCTGTTAGCAGGTGGGGCACAGCACGTTGGCTGGAGAGTGGCCGTACCGAGAGGGAAGTGGTCCTGAAGCAGTGCTGTGTTCTCTTGTAGCAGGGTGGGCAGCAGGGTGGAGGATCTGTGACCTGCAGGGATGTGTGGAAGGCCAGTTAGTGGTGCACTTGCATTGGTTTGATAATAACTACGGATGCAGTAGCATGAGACAAGTTTGTCACATGAGGTCCCTGTTAGCTGCAGTTCTGCCTCTCACAGAGAACCTAAACTCATTTGCTAGGTAGAAGGAAGCTGACCTTTCCAGTCTCTGCTAATAATTGACCTACTGTATTAGTGGGGTGCAGGGGCTGGGGAGTGGCAGCATGGTTTTTATCTAATACTTCCCTAAATTTAGGTCTATTAAAAAGATTAAATAGTGACTTGTTAGAACATTTTTGTAGGTTCTAGAGCTAACACCAGCATTTGACACCTGTCTTATTTTTTTTCCAGGAAATTATGACCAGATCTGAAATAGCTGAAAAAATGTTCTCTTCAGAAAAGATAATGTGATCAGGGCCCCAGTGGGTCCGGTGTGTGCAGGAGCACAGTCAGGTGATGGGAAAAGCCTGGCTCTCATCAAAACTGACAGCTTCACTATGATACGTGTTTCCCTTTGTTGTCTTGGAGATCTGTGTATGCAGATGAAGAATTCAGGAGTGGGAGGGTCTGCCACCCTCAGAAAGCCATCTTTAAAACTAACTTAGACAGTCAGTTTCATGGCCATTAAGTTGCCTGATTTGGAAACAATTTAAGAAGTTAACAACATGTGCTCAGATGCCTCTTAGGCGGCAGCCACAGGCATGCCATGTTGTGTGTCTCAGTTTTCTCTGGACAAACGAATCTGTAGCTGGGCTGGCGGCACACTACTGGTAAATTCAAAACCACGCCTGGTCTACATAGTTCTGGGACAACCAGAGAGAGCTACATAGTGAGACCCTGCCTCAAAAAAAACAAAAACCAAAAAGGAAAAGGAAAGAGAAGAATCTATGAGCATTCCTTCCCTCGCCTTCGAGATAACGTGATTCTCCTGAATGCTAACACAGCACTGTTCATCTTTTGTAATGATAATTTTATTTGATTTTTTTATACTGAAGTGACAATATTGGAACTCGAGCATGTTCATATATTTAATCTTGTCCCTTTCATTGGTGTACACAAAGCTCTTGTTTGTAAATACCACCATGCACTACACATCACGGAGTCTGAGCTCGGGAACACGTATGGGCAAAGAGAGACGTCTTGAGGGTATGTCCAAAGACTTGCAGGCCACAGGTACACGTGCTGCTGCTACTTCTGCTGTGAACCTGGCCATGTGACTCCCCTACAGCACTTTATCTCAGCCCCGGTGCACTGTTTCTTGTGAGCCTTGTGGAGACTTGTGAGATATACAAACATCTAACCTTACCATGCATCAACATGTACTTAACCAGCTCTCAACCATATCTTACACCTTGTTGTTAAATTATGTTTATAATGTATGATTGAAAGTTTCTATTCTAATATTTTTTGAATATAGAATGTTCTAGACTTGAAAGGCACTTGAATGTAGAGTGATGAAAATGTGAACGTTTTGCCACGTTCGTGACCAAAGATACCAGGCTGTTGGACATGTAATGTGGTAATGACAGGCAGGGTCTTGTATGCCTTCTCTGGAGGACTTCTGCCCTGTGAGTTAGAATAACTTGGGATAATTGAGAAAACATGAAAATGACAAGGAAGAGCACTATCCATAGCCTATGATGATTTTTTCACTGTGGCACCACAAAACAAAAGGTTTTCTTTCAAATGCCTACTTTCTGAGTTTATTTCCTGCGTACTCGTTTCAAAAGGGTTGGTAGTGACATATTTCTATAGTTGCGTGTCCGTTTTAGGTTTGTCATAGTCCACCTTGTAACCCAGCTCTGTGAAAACTGGGGATGTCTTGCACGGGGAGGAGCATTGCAGGGTGTCACTGTATAGCTCTGGCTGAGGATGGGCTTGCGAACCTCTTGCTAAGACTCTAGGCATGCACTACCATGGCCTGCTTCACGTTTTTAGTACCCTGTCCTCACAGCATGAAGTAGCTGACTCTCAACCCACAGGTCTGCACTTGAGTATTTCTGCTTAGAGCCAGCAGGAGCTACACATTGAGCAGGGTGAGTCTGCAGTTGATGGCTGGGGAAATGCTTCTGACACCACCTCAATGGGATTTCTAAAAAGCAGGGAAGACAAATGATGCTGCCTCTGGTGTAGCTCCAGACTGAAATGACTCTCTGTCCAGAGAAAGTGGACTTCCATCTTAACCTCCTTACAAGTGTTTTTGCAAGCATGTGTGTGGTGTCTGTTGCATTTACTGATAACTGCCAGGTGCTAATGTTCAGTGCCCTAAAGTGAGTGTTTCTCGGGGCCCTTCTTAGCCCCAGCATGTGTCCCTGTGCTGCCACTGTAGCTGACAAGGACGGGAGGTGCACCCAGGACCTCCGTGCAGCTCCTCAGGCTCCTTCCCCGTCTGCCCCAAGTCTGCAGACCACACTGGGACCTCACAGGTGCTCAGCTCAGCCTCCGTTCAGGATGCTGCTGTAGGATGGCTCTGGTAATTGAGAACACTAAGGATCAGGCTCCAGTTGTATTCAAGACTTCTTGTTATACAGTTCATGTTAGATTTGGAGGCATATGAAGTTTGCTTGAGACATTTTTTTCGTGCTTTGAATTAGGTTAATATTTAAAAATCTGCCTTTGGGGGTATTTATTACATTTCAGTAAGAAACAGGAGGTGGAAATTGTAAGCTTGGGAGTTGGTAGGATACTCCCATGCATTTCCTGTTTTTTGTTTGTTTGTTTGCTTTTTTGGGTTTTGTTTTTAATCTGTCCTGTGCAGAGTGCCACCTGTATCACGGTACATCATGTTTATACTACTATGTCAAGATTAAGCTTAAAGTATACATACAGAGTTGATTTTTATACCCTCTTGAAGGTTTGGAGCTATTGCCCTGGCTGTATATGACTGAAGCTGAGAGAGATCATGCTACGTTTTGTCTCTCGTTCTGATATTTGTGTCTTTGTATGGTTGACAGCATGCAGTAAGCAATATAAAACACCAAGCCTTACGTCTATCAGAAAGAAGTTTAATATATAAAATTCTGAACATATAAATATATTTAAGTGACAATACTAGAGTTTTAAGGAAGTGTGTACTCCAGGACGGGGACTCCAGGGCGGGGACTCAATACTGTACTTAGAAGCTTCTTCAGAATTAGGGAAACATTCATTTCCTTGGGGAGAAAGTTTAGAGGTTAAAAATAGATTCTCTATTTTAAAAAGTTAAATTATAATTTGGAAGAAATTTCTTTGACTATAGAACACAGCAATTTAAAGGAATTTTGTTTGAAATTTTGTATTTTTGTGCCTTAATATTTGGTTTTTTAATAAATTGCTTTCTGACATTTGGAGATTGTTTCCTGGGATTATCTGTTAGTGCTGCCTCATGAAAATCCATAGGGGATGTGGACTCAGGAGATGGCACGAGATAGAGTTCTTTAAAGGAGAGGTGTAGCTCAAAGTCAGAAAGAAGTCCAGCCTCAGGTGTGGTACAGTAGAACGTGTCATTTACAACCCAGGCTAGCCTAAACGTGGCCTCCTGACTGTTTTTGTATGTATTAGTGTGTGTCTGTGTGTGTCTCTGTCTGTCTGTCTGTCTGTCAGCTCTCAGTGATGAAATGAGAGCATCATTCATGGTGACACCATTGACTCAGTCTTTGTGAAAAGTCCGACTATGTTTAGGACTGTTGATAATGCCAGCTCTCTCAATGTTTTTAAAGATCTTTCAAAATACAGAGCAAGGTTTCTGCACACACACACACTAAAACTAGAAACAGCGAGTGAATGGCCGCACCAGACAAGAAGAATGAGTGAGTTGTGGCTTGTCCGCTTCTTATGCAATGGTTGCCGCTTTTGAGTTAAAGTGAAGAATTTGTGACACCAGGAAAGAACATATATGAAGCCTGAAGAGGGGCACGTGTGAGACTTTGTACACCTATGGGAAGCAAAACAGGACTGAACAGCAAATTGTTGAATGGCCCACAGCCTGGGCTACCATTGAGGTTCAGCTACCATGTGATCACAGCCAGGTCCAGCCCTTCAGAAAAATATCCATGGGCTGGAAAGATGCTCAGCAGTTGAGAGCACTTACTCTTGCAGAGGATCTGGGTTTTTTCCAACACCCACGTGGCAGCTCACAACTGTCCTTAACTCTAATCCCAAGGGATCAAATGCTTTCC
Organism: Mus musculus; assembly: GCF_000001635.26. Classification (NCBI taxonomy): domain Eukaryota; kingdom Metazoa; phylum Chordata; class Mammalia; order Rodentia; family Muridae; genus Mus; species Mus musculus. The sequence continues at coordinate 128,855,090 of NC_000068.7, forward strand.
TCTGCCGTTAGAGCACTATATACCCTGTGCATGCAATGCACCTATGTGCAAGCAAAACATTCATATAATATGTAGATCTTTTTAAAAATCAGATTTTAGCCGGGCATGCCTTTAATCCCAGCACTCAGGAGGCAGAAGCAGGCAGATTTCAAAACAAAACAAAAAATCAGATTTTAAAAAGTTATCTGAGCTAGGCATAGTGGCACATACCTTTAATTCCAGCATTCTGGATACAGAGGAAGGGGGATATCTGTGAGTTTGGATCCAGCCTGGTCTACTGAGTGAGTTCAAGGACAGCCAGGGCTACACAGAGAAACCCTGTCTTGAAAAACAAAAACAAAACAAAAAGGCCAACAGTTGTAGGTGGGTGAGGTAGGAAGAGCAGCCCTGCCTGCTCTGTATGGCTCTGAGGACCCCACAGTTTATTTCCATTTCCAGCCACCCAAAGGGCTGGCAGCTTCAGAGGCTGACTCCAGAAATGGGGAACCTGGCTTCTGAGTATAGTGTCTTGTAGTCATATGGCCACACCAGTCTGTCTGCCAGTTAGTCTAGGAAGTGACATGTCATGGGCCTACCACTGTTCCAGTTCTGTAGAACACAACTAATACTAGGTTATTTAGGTTAGTAGACTATGGGCAACTTGAAGCTCTGTCCCTACTTCTCTGTGTTTTCCTACAGTTTTTTTTAAAAGGGAAGTACATTAAAAATAAATTCATAAAACATGACAGCACCTTAAGTGTGTGTGTGTGTGTGTATAAATAAAATCTGGGTGTGGTGGAGCATGTCTTTAATCTCAGCAGTCCTAAGGCAGAGGCACGTGGATCTCAGTGAGTTTAAGGACAACTTGTTCTAAAGATTTATTTATTATTTTATGTAAATACACTGTAGCCGTCTTCAGACACTCCAGAAGAGGGCATCAGATTCTATTACAGATGGTTATGAGCCACCATGTGGTTGCTTGAATTTGAAATCAGGACCTTCGGAAGAACAGTCGGTGCTCTTAACCACTGAGCCATCTCACCAGCCCTTTTTATTTTATTTTAAAGATTTATTATTTATTAGACAACTTGTTCTAAATAGAGAGTTGTAACTAGCCAGAATGACATAGTTGAGACCCCATCTCAAAAACAAAACAAAACTACAGCCAAGAAAACCCATGATACCAGAAACATGAAGAGCCAGCGTGGCCTTAGGGCACCAGGCCTAAAGTGCGTCATCTGTAAGCAGGTGCAATGTGACTGCTTCATAGCCAGCCTGGAGCTGTCGTGGGGGGACATGGAAACCTCAGAGGGAAGCACATTATTATAACTTCCCCCTGGAATAAAGATGAGAGTCATAGAGATTAACCAGCTTGCTGAGAGTCACCCTCCTGGCAGAGTGAAGAGGCTAGTATCATAGGAGCAGGCGTTGCCTGTGAAGGGTTGTCCTCAGAGTCCTGGGACGAGGGGGAGCTGTGTTTACTTGCTAGTCAGATGTAAAGATAATACAAAAGGGGCCTGGTGTGCAGCCTGTATAAAGCAGCTGAAGCTGATGTGCCGGGCACATCTGAGACTGGGCCATGGGGAAGCCACAGATTTGGCTGAGACCAGTTCCACCTGAAACATCCGAAGGCTGATGTACTCATAGAGAAAGGAAGTTACCCCAGGCAAATGACCATGGATTCACTGTCAAGGTTCTACCAAAGCCTGGCTGAGCATGAATTCAGGTGAGAATAATCTTGACAGTAGTTCCTCAAAATCAGTTTATACCCAGGCAAACATACCCAAATTACTCAGCAGATGGTGCCAAATACCAGCTCTGAAGAATTGTTTCCTTGCCTTTAACCAACTAATAAATGCAGTTTTTACTTACTAAATGTCCTTCTGCCAATTTGAAGATGAAGGAAAAGACCTTAAAGAAATTAAGCATGCTACATTTAAAAAGTGTTTATTTACTTTTGTAGACAGGTTCTCTTTACATAGCCCTGACTGCAATGGAACTCACTCTGTAGACCAGGCCGGCCTTGAACTCAGACACCCTCCAGCCTCTGCTTCCAGAGTGCTAGGATCAAAGGTGTGTGCCACCACACCTGGCCTATGCTATGGACTTAAACGTTGAACTTTTAAAATCTGTTTAAGAATAGGCATGAATCCCTAGATACAATCCCCAGTACCACAAAATAATGGAGGAAGGAGCTCTACAGAGCAGGGTAGCTGGACATAGGTGTGGGAGAGAAATGGGAAAAGGAGGTACAGGGGGAATTGACAGGGAAAGTGGTGAGAGAGGCCAATATGAAGGGAGAACAGGGAGGAAGGATAAACAGCATTAAGGGTGTTTGGAAAGCCTTAGGGAAGCATTGTTTTATATTAACTTAAAAATACATTGTGTCTACACATATTAGATGATAGATAATAGAAGATAGACAGACAGGTAGATGATAGAGTTTGAATGAAGTAATGGCACTTAGAGTGTCAGTTCTCTTCCCCAAGAACTAACAAAAACCTTACTATCCAGCCTAGGAATTCTCCCTTCAAATTGCTGGTTAGTGGAAATCTAGAAGACTCCCAAAACAATATAGGCCATTGCTACTGCCCTTTGCTCTCTTACAGAACTTAAAGATGAGACCCTATTGCCGAACACACCTGTGATGGTTTGTATATGCTTGGCCCAGGGAGTGGCACTATTAGAAGGTATGGCCTTGTTGGAGTAGGTGTGTCACTGTGGGTGTGAGCTTTAAGACTTTCATCCTAGCTGGAAGTCAGTCTTTCACTAGCAGCCTTCAGGTGAAGATGTAGAACTCTCAGCTCCTTCTGCACCATGCCTGCCTGGATGCTCTTGCCTTGATGATAACGGACTGAACCTCTGAACCTGTAAGCCAGCTCTAATTAAATGTCGTCCTTATAAGAGTTGCCTGGGAGAATAATCAGTGTTCCTGACCACTGAGCCATCTCTTTAACCCCCGGTTTAATTTGTAGTTTCATTTAAGTATTCACTCTTATACCAACAGGTAAATGTAATCCTTACCTCCCATCGAAGAAACTTCTTTTGCAGTAGATAGAGACCATTCAGAAACCCACAGCCGGTCTGAGTTCAGAGAACACCTGACAAAATGGTGCCCAGCCTTAACTTGTACAGCTACATCAGAACCCTACATCTAAAACTCAGAGAACATTGCCAAAGAAGGTGCAGAAAGACTGCAAGAGCCAGAGGTCCAGGGCATCTGCTATAGTGTCTCCTATATATGACCCATGACATCTCAACAATGTGAACACCTAAACAAGCCCTGCACAATAACACCACCAGTTGACATGCTGATGTAGATGGGGAAATTCTCACAAGACTCTACCATTAGATAAAGGACTACAGGCAAGTAATGGCTACTGAGAGAAGGGAAATCAGTCTCCTCCAAGGATGAGACTCTGGAGAGGGTATCCAGTCCCAAACAGCCTTAAACACGTGTACATACACGCAACACTAAATGGACCAAGCAGGTTGTGTTTGTGTGTATATATAAATATACATAAAAGTAATAAAAAAGAGATCATAAATTTGAAAAGGGTTGGGGGCACAGGAGGAGTTGGAAGTCGGGGAATGTAGAATAGAAATGATGTAAGTACAGTATCATATATGGAATTCTCAAAATAATATTAAATGATCTGCATACTAGGATAAGTGTGGCTGGAAGTTTATTGTGGTGTTTAAATGAGAACAGCTCTCATCAGCTCCTATGTTTGAGCCAGTTAGTGGAACTGTTTGGGAAGGACTAGGAGGCTTGATCTTCTTGGAAGAAGTATCGCTGGGGCTGAGCTAGGAGGTTTCAAAAGCCTCAGGTCATTGCCAGCATCCTCTCTCTGCCTGTGGTTGATAAGTTGCCTTGGTCATGGTGTTTTATCACCGCAATACAAACGTAACTAAGACACTACTTTTTTAAAAAAGTTAAAAGCCTTTAACTTTTTTAAAACTTAGGCTATTAACCAGGGCTATAACAGCCAAACTACCCAAAGATATTTACTCCAGAAAAATAACTGTCAGTAAGAAGAGGAAGCAGATGGTGATGGGGCTTGCCCAGCCCCCCTTGCTCTGCCCTCAGCTCTGTCGAAGCCTTGATCTTGTCAGGCTTATGGTTATGGTTGTGGTTTGTGTGTTGTAGCTGGATAGAACTATTGGATGCTTTCCCCACTTGACAGCACGCATGGCTCTAGCCAATGCTATGAGGACTAGTCCTGAGGGAAGGGTTCCAGGTCAGTTTCAACGGCATTTCTTTAAACTCTTTGTCCACGGCATGTGGTGTTTTCAGCAGTAGGTTCTTTTGGGGGAAGGCACCAAGGACAATGGCAAGAAACTATATTGTTTTGTGAGTCTCGTAGACTCTCCTGACCAACAGCTCAAAAAGGAATAAGTGTCCCATACCAGGCACTGGGGTTTTTGTTAAATACTCTATGATTTTTTTTTTTAATTTGTAGGAAGGGAATATTAGCGCCTCAAGTAAACTCTATGTACATATGTTATATATAACTTTAAGTAAACACAAAATAATTTCCTAGAGCTTCTTGAAACATCCTTAGGGTTATTTATCCTTCACTCCTTCACGTCTGGCTCTTTATTATTTAGGATGTCTTATTGGCTCTGATAAACGTTTTTATTTTCATATAAATGAGAAATGAAAAGAGGTGGAGAGCCACAAGCCCCTATTGGTACCTACTCAGGCGAGGTTTAGCTCAGCCATGTCTGACTCCAAGAATTACATCATCCACCAACTGAGCCCACTACTCTGCCCCTTCCACGTGCATTTAGACTTTACTGTAGAAAGGCATTTGTGGGTTTTCAAAGCCTCTCTTCCCTTGGCAGACACCGAATGATGTTTGTTCTGTAATTATGACACAATGAGGTCTAGTTCTTGTTTGTCTTTTTTAAACAGGCATTTGTTTTGTAAGATTGGAAGTGGCCCTCAGGGTATGGTCAGTGGTTTCTTTGGTTTGTCCTGATGTTGTACACAGCCAGACAATGTCCTCAATGTTATACACAACTGCATGGCTTGCTGACCGATATAATGTGTGAGCATAATGTAGCACCTGGCTCAGGGCCAGGCCTGGAGTTGGCACTTGATAAATATTTGTATAATGAAGGAATTGGATGAAATCATGGCTCTCCTGCTGAGTGATCCCCTCCCTCCTCTCGCCATATTATCCCTGGTCAGACTAGCATGCTAGGCTTTGTCCCTGAGACCTTCGGAATAGCTTCTTAGAGGATGATGACATTTAGAGTCATGGGCAGATGCAGACCTGTGAATGTGTCGACAGCAAGACTGGTTCATGCATGGATCAGGAGAGAACCATGATGTGGGCACCCTAAGGGACCATGAAGGCTCCATAGGACAGCCCTTTTCATTGTTTGCTGCCAGTAGACAGGTGGTCAACACAGACTTCTACAACAAATCTTTCTCTCTTAGCCAGGAGTGATGGGGTTTCTGTAATCATAGTAAGAGCCTATCAGATAAATAAATAAACGATTAAATAAATGAATAAATAAATAAATGCCAAGAAGTTGGTTCATTGAGTAAAATGCTTACCTTATAAGCATCAGGACCTGAGATTGAGCCCCAGAACCCATGTATAAAAAGCCAAGCCCTGGTAGGGTATACCTCTAATCCCAGTGTTGGTGAGGCAGAGACAGGAGGATCCTGGGGCCAACCAGCCTAGCCTATTTGGCAAGTCCCAGACCAATGAGAGCTCCTGTGTCCAAAGAAAAAGGTGTCCAGTACTTTAATAATGACACAGGAGTATGTCTCTGATCTACATGGATAGAATATTAGTAAAAATTAAGATTCAACTTTCTTCTTCTTCCTTTGCAGTCTTGCTTTCACCTCCCAAGTAATGTTACTATAGGTGAGTGCTTCCAGTGGCTTATGCAGTGCTGAAGATCCAATTCAAGTTTCACTAACATCAATCAAGGATTCTACCAACTGCGCTACACCCTCGGTTCCTAGAACAGTTTCTTTCATTAAAAAAACTGTGTTTGTCCTTGCCCCCAGAGGAGCAGGTGTGGAAGAAGGGCTTCTCTGGGTTCATGGATTGAGTCCAGCATGGTGGAGAAGACTTGGAGCTCATCTGGCTTCTGCTTTCCCACCTCTTCCTCAGTCCAGGCCCCCAGCCAAGGGGATGGTGCCACCCACATTCAAAAACTGTCATCTCGGGGAACGCCAGGGCCAAAGGGGGGGAGTGGGTGGGTAGGGGAGTGGGGGTGGGTGGGTAAGGGGGACTTTTGGTATAGCATTGGAAATGTAAATGAGCTAAATACCTAATAAAAAATGGAAAAAAAAAAAAAAAAACAAAAACTGTCATCTCTCCTAATTAAAACTCTCTGGGCACACTCTCTTTGCCAAGCCTAGGAGGTGTGTCTCCTACGTGATTTCAAACCCAGTCAAGCTGACAAAGGAGATTAGCTCCCACATTGTTTCATTCTCTTCCTCTTAGAAATCTGGTGTGTCTCAGCTTTATGATTGGGGAAGGGGTAAAAGGAGAAAAAAGAGGGCTTGCTCACATCCGCCCAGCCTCTAGTGTCCACTATGGAACCAGAACCGCTAAGAGTGCTTGGAAGTTGCCATGTAAATACGGGGTAGATTAAAAGTCAAAATAAATAGCCGCTCCGAATAGAATGAAAGCTTTCATTCACAGGAGAGGCAAGCCCAGCCAGGAAACGGGTGGCTCTCTCATAGCCAGCAGACACATTGGAGACTGACACAGAAACCCACCATCTCTAAGGGCTACCCTGGTTTGGCAGCTGTCCTTTCCTCTCTACCTGGACAGTGACATGCAGTGTTCTGACTGGGTCTCTCAGCAAGACTTTCAAAGCACAAGGACATGGACTTTGCTCGATGCAATGGATGGGAGGAAACAGCTCCGTGGTATTTGTTGGATAGCCAATCCTTGGGTGGCCGGTAGGTCCCATGCCCAGTGCCCAGTGCTCCATGCTTTCCAGGGAACTGGCTATGGTCATATTTTAAACTCCTTCCTCAGTATGGTAGTGTGATGAGATGTCACCTTAGGATATTTCTGAATTAGATAACTATAGTGTCCTTACAAAAGAGACCTCATGCTGCTGCTGGTGGCACATGTCTTTAATCCTATCACTTGGGAGGCAGAAGCAGGAGGATCTCTGAATTCAAGGGCAGCCGGTCTACAGACCAAGTTCCAGTACAGCCAGAGCTACATAAAGAAACCCTGTCTCCCCCACCACCACCACCACCACCACCCCACGCCGGAATCCTTATCGATCTCCTGTCTGTTCCCACAAGTGAGGATGAAGTAAACTTTACGGACATCAGTTCTGCCTGTGGATGCCTTGATCTTGAACCTAGCTTGCAGAGCCTCGCGGCACACATTGTATTGTTTGTACACTGCCTAGTCTGGAGTACTTTGTTATAGCATCTCTAACAGGCCAAGAGAGGACTCTCGGCTTGCCTTCTGCTTTCCATCTAAAGCAGCTCAGAACCATTCCATACAGAAGAGTGAGCTTCACAAAATGTCCTTGCAGGGAGAACTAAATTACGTTTTCCAGGAGTAGAGAGGTCCGAGACATCTGGTTCACTCATAGCCTGAGTACAGGAACCTCAATTCCATGCCTGTCACAGGGCTGTTACCTAACTAGACCCCAGGCGTGTTCTGTAGCTGGGCCTTTACTTTAAACCCTTGGGAAACAGACGGAAAACTAGAAGGAAGGCTGTAGACTCTTCGTCACGGAGCATGTGCCCTACTTAGTCACTGAGCATGCGCCCTCCTAACCTAGTCACTGAGCATGCGCCCTCTTAACTTAGTCACTGAGCACGCGCCTTCCAAAAGCCCTAGGGAGAATTGATTTAAAAACTGGCAGAGTTGTCCAAAGGGTGACTTAGTCTAACTCAGAGCCCTTTAAACTTCTTGCTCTCAGTCTCTTTTCACTGAGAAATATTTCTGCAACCTTAGGAATTCAGGCACATGAAGAAGTGTACAGATCAAACACGTACTGGTAATAAATCATAAATTTATTTTAAAGTAATTATTTGCTATAAATATAATTTTATCCTTTATTAAAATTAAAGGAAATTTGATATGCTTTATTAATTTTTACATGAAGAATTAAATCTTGGCTGAATATTTGATATTGAAGAATAAGAAGCAGTTTTGACTTTTTTCCCCCCCTAAATTGATTGTTTGGTTATAAAATTGTCACACGGAGCACACCACCTCATATAAGTAAGTAGTACAAAGTAGCAAAAAACTTAGCGTGTACAGTAAAACCACTTCATTTCGTAACATAAGTTAGTCTGAGATCTGAGCCAAGTGTCCTAGGTGTGTGTGTGTGTGTGTGTGTGTGTGTGTGTGCGTGTGTGATCATTCCCGTGGTGCCCCTGGACATCTGACCAGTAGCAGTTATGGAGACCAAGGATACCTTGGATTCATTATATTTGATTTTGAATTAATTTTTGGTTTCGTGCCTCACCATTTGCTAAAATCAGTAACTCAGCTCCCATTTTTTTCGGCCCACGGTTTAAGAAGAGACGGTCTAACCTGGTCCAATTTATGAAGGCCATCTTTCTGCCATACTAACCCTGTTCTCTGTTGTCCTAGAGGAAGATGTCCTTATGTGGGCTTTGAAGTGGGACAGTCCTAAATTTGGCTCATCAATCAGCCGCGTGTAGTTGGCAGGGGCCTAGGTCTCTCCCGGCGGGCAGTGGGGACTGCGGACAGTGGGGCAGCCCAGGGTGGACACTGGCCACCCTTGGTCGCGAGGCGTCGCACCCGTTCTTTTCCCAGAGCAGAGGATTGGGCGAGCTCCCAGGCGCATTCCAGGCTCCACAGCTCCTCCTCTCTCGCCTCCGCCACAGGGCTGGCGCCTCCCCGCGTCGTCGGGACAGTCCCGTGCAGGCGGCTGCGGACTAGTGGCCTTGGAAGCTGCAAGGGACCCGCGCACTGCGGCCAGAGAACAGCGACCTGCCTTCCCCAGCAGCAAGGCTGTGAGTGGCAAGATGGGACCGGGCTCACAGCGCGCGCTTTTCCTCCTCTTGCTGCTCCTCGCCAGCCCCGGAGCGCGGGCTTTCCAGGTCAGTGTCCCCCGCAGTGCGTCTTGGAGTCCCGCTTCCCAAGGAGGTAGCGCCGAGGCCAGGGCATGCCATGCTCCACTCCTGTGCTGGAGTTGGGACTTGGAGCGGAGTCTAGGGCTGGGGTTTGGTTGATGGAGAGAGGAGCGGGGTCCTCCATCTGTCATTGCAGGCGACCTGGGCTGCTGCAGCCCAACGGGAGAAGGTGGCTCCGCGTGGGAATCGCCAGCCCGGGAAAGTTACCCAAGGATTTCTGAGACACTGGTCTTTTGTGGGTCTTGGTGAGAACACCTGGCCGCCCAATTCTGTTAGAGAATGTTCGTGCTCTCCAAACCCAACATTTACGTTTCTAACTGAAATATTCTTGCTGCCACCACACCCTAACCACTCTCAGAAATTCTTACCAGTGGCCTGATGGATCCTCAGGTGGTCCTATCCTGAGCACCCGAAGCCTCAGAGTTGCAATTATATTTTCTTACACACCCATATGAACAGCAGGGTCTTTTCTTTTCTTTTCTTTCCCTTTCCCTTTCTCTCTTTCTCTCCTTCTCTCCTTCTCTCCTTCTTTCTCTCTCTCTCTCTCTCTCTCTCTCTCTCTCTCTCTCTCTCTCCCTCGCTCCCCCTCCCTCCCTCCCTTCCTTCCTTCTTTCCTTCCTTTCTTTCTTTCTCTTTTTTTTTTGACATTTACGTCTCCAAATCCCACTGGATTTATTTGCTTGGCTAGATTTTATAACAATAACAACAACAACAACAATAAGTATTATTATTATTATTTTATTAACCATTGGAAACTGACTTTTAAAATTGAGACTGTAAATAAAAATGTATTTGAGAGACTTTGTATTGTCAGGTTCAGGTCAGCTTCCATCAAACGCGTGTCAGCAGACAGAGGTCCCTCAACGAGAGTCCTGAAGCAGCTTCTTCAACCATGCCAACAGCAGCATAAACAGCTGCAGGATGTGCAGGGAGGCTGGGTGCCTGCTGAGTGTCCAGATCCTTCTTTAAGACCACCCAGTCAGGAAGAAGTGGTATAAATTCCCTCTCTGACTGGACTCTGACCTGATCTTTGTCCATGCTCCATGTTCTGGGGCTAAATTGCTGTGCACTGGCAAGTTTCCCCGGGGATACTGAGAAGTCCCCTGGGGTGCAGCAAGGCTTTCCGAGCCTGGAGAATTTGGTTTAGATCAGACCTGCTCCTGTTAGTGCGGAAGGTAATGAGTGGGAGTCACAGGAAGTTGCTCAACAGCCAAATGGCCAGGACCCAGCCTGGGGCTACTGTGAGCCCACCCACCAGAGCAATGGGATCTCCCTAGTTTTGCAGATTACAAAGCCAAACCAAACCTTCACCCCATGCCCAGTGCCAGAAGCACAGAAGATACATCTCCACTGGGCTCCCCCATCCCAGGCTGCAAAGGGGCAGGGCATGAGAAGAGTAGACGTTCCGGAGACCAATCATCTCGTGATAGTGGGTGGGCATCTGTCCCACGGGGCGAGGTGGGAAATAGTGAGATTAGGGCAACTGGTAATCTGGTGCAGAGGCAGCACTGAGCTTGCCTCACTTTGAACATGCTCTTGCGACACTAAGATCCAATCCCTGCCGTGCCCTGGCCAGGCTTTCTCAGCCCCTCGACGCCAAGCATAGCCTTCTTTATCTGCAAAACATTTGTAGGTGAAACCAGAGGAGGCTAAAGGACCAGACACCCATGTTTGCTCTAGTTAAACTGACCTTCAGCGAATGGTTGGGGCTCCCCCATCCTTCCAGCTCCAGGCTGGGAAGCAGAGGAACGAAGCACATTGGAAGCCTGTGTTACCTTCTTCCTTGTCATCCTTCAGAGCTCTGCTCTGAGAATAACATCTTCCCAGAACCGTGCTGACCTCCTGCTCACATAGCTTTTCACTCTGCCTCTGTTTTCCTGCTATGGACCCCTGAAGGGCAGATCAGCACTGGCCAGTGTCAGACAGTCTCTAGGCAGATCTTGGCTATGCATGACAACCCAAGGAACTTCTAGAAATTCTGATGCCAGTTTTACCTCCAATGACTCTGGTTCGGTTAGTCCAGGCTGCACCTCAGGTAGGGCTAATCTCTCTAGAAAAGACACCTGAGACCCAGAGCAATCCCAACTCTCAGAGTCACAAAGTGGAGTCAGTTACAGCCCAAGAAAAGTTTGGGGTCAGAGGAATTCTCAGTGGACACAGTATGGAACTCACAAGGACCTCAAGTAACGTGGTGTACCTGGAGTCTACCAGACAGTATAGACCCCAAGGTTCTCAGATCCATCTGAGATGAGACCTGCTGGCAAGCAGTAAGGATGGAAATTACCCTCCAGATCATCTCTTTTATTTAGGAGATGGGCTAGGATGGGCAAGGGACTTCATTGGCAGAGGCCAGTGGGCCTCCAAGTGGAGCCAGTGTGAGCTGCCCCGGAGAAGCCCTGTCTGGGGTTCCTCTCTGTCTCTAAATGTTCCCACTTTGCTGACTTTTGTGGCACCTAAGAGTGACATTATAGGTGTGTGTCTGTGTGTGTGAGTCTATGCATGCATGTGTCTGTGGATTCACAATTGCCTTGTGTGTGATGAAGGTGAGTGTGCATATATGCGTATGTCATGGTATGTGAGGGAATGTGTGTTAGTATGTGTGTGTGTGTGTGTGTGTGTGTGTGCTAGTGTGTGTATGTGTGTGTTATTTCATGTGTATATGAATGCATGGTTTTGTCTGTGTGTGTTATTTCATTTGTATATGAATGCATGGTTGTGCGTGCACCCATGCCCATGTGTCAAAGTATTTGAGTACTACAGGGTAAGTATGGATGTGCTAGTGAGTGTATCTCTATGTACATATGTCAGAGGACATAACTGTGTTTTCATGTGTACATGTGGGTGGAAGCATGTTTGTAATGGTGGTGCTCTAGTTGACATCTAGTGCTGTGACAAAACACTGAGCAAAACCAGCTTGTTGTTTTTGTATTGCCAAATACTATCTAATGTAGGGACAAGCACACTTTATCAGTTCACCTATAGAACAACGCCTTAGTGTCATTTCTAGAGTTTGCCTATCATGAGCAAACTCTATAAATCATCATGGATCAGAGAAGGGAGCTGGCCAGTAGAGAGAAGCATTTGCTACACAGAGCTGATGCTCTGAGCTTGATCGTTAGAGCACACATAAAAATCTGGATGAGCTACACCACACACACACACACACACACACTTTTTTAAAAGAGCTTTGCATAGATTTTTGCATAATATAAATTTCTTTTCTCCAGTATGAATATGTAGGCGAGGGATTGCTGAATCAAATGGAAAATGAATGTTTAATATTGCAAGGAATTTTCAAACTCGATTTTATAGCTGCTATGCCCCACCAGCTACCTAAGGAGAGACTCAGCTGCTCTGCTTCCTTGCCAATAGTAACATTACTAGGGTTTCACCCCCAAATCATTGCAACAGGTGTCTAGTGCAATCTCTGTAAGACTTGCGTTTGTTTCCCTAACGACTGGCAAATGCTATGGGGTCTTTTCTTGGGTGCTGGTGGCCACATGAATAGTTGAGTCAATCACCTATTCAAGCCATCCTCCTTTTGCTTTTGTTTGTGAGATGGAGGTCACATGTTCAATTTGTAGGTTCCCTTCCCTCCCCAGTAGCCCGGATATAGTCATGGGCTGCCAAGGCCACTTGCCCAATGGATTTGTCTTTATTCTTGTTCAGTTTGGAGCTTTTATTTTTTTTTTTTCAGATTCTAAATACAAGCGAATTAAAAATCTGTTCTCAGTTTGTAGCTTCTTTGAACTGCTTTTTTCTTTTCTTTCAAAGACAATGATCTCATGTAGCCCAGGCTGGCTTCCGGCTAAGACTGGACTTGAAATCCTAAGCCTGACTGTCTCTACCTCTCATGTGCTGTAGTCAGGTGTGCACAGCCACTCCCCACTGGGTGTCTTCTGTAGAGAAAAGTTCAATGAAGTCCTATTCATTGGCCAGAATTTTAGTAATTAAATTTGAGAACCTTTGGCTTAATCCCAAAGACAAAACATTTTCCTTCTGTTTTCCTCTAAAATGTTCATAGCTTTCTACTTTTTACTATGATCCATTTTGAACTTCCTTTAATAGTATGATATTTAAGTGGAAGATCACAGCTTTGCATGGTGATATTCAAATATTCTAATGGTATTTATGGAAACGCTACTAAATTATCATTGAGTTGCCTTAGCAAAGCCTAGCCTCTTATGAACGTGAGATTTTTTTTTCTGCATCAACAGTATACTATCTTTTTTCAAAAACGTCTTTATTCACTTCCGTGTGTGTGTGTGTGTGTGTGTGTGTGTGTGTGTGTGTGCACATGCACACTCATGCATATACTATTAGATATTTACTGAAGGGGAAAGTGAGGTTTTCATCTTTATTATTACTTTTCAAAATTGTTTTGCCTCTTTTAGGTTCTTTGTTTTTTTTTTTCATTAACAGTTTTAGAGTGAGGGCTGTTAGATGCTCAGCAGTTGGCTGCCAAGCCTGACAGTGTGACTTTGATTGGTACCCAAACAGGAGAAGGAGAGAACTGACTCCTAAACCTTGGCCTCTGAGCTCAGCCACACATTGGTGGCACGTGTATGAAAATGCACATGTGCACAAACACACACACAGAGTATATAAACAAATATAACAGAAATTTTAAAACTTTCAGAATAAGCTCTTCTTTATATATAAAAACTCTACTACAATTTGATTGGTATTGTATTATATTTGTAGATCAATTTTGGGACAGTGGGCCTTCAAATCTGTGAATACAGTATACCTTCCCATTTACTTAGATATTAATTGATTTTTCCATCAGCATTTTTTTAGACAGGGTTTCTCTGTGTAGTTCTGGTTGTCCTGGAACTCACTTTGTAGACCAGGCCTGCCTCTGCCTCCCAAGTGCTGGGATTAAGGCATGTGCCACCACTGCCCGTCCATCAGCATATTTTTAAACAGAAACTTGTTTTTGTTCGAGTTTTATCTAATTATTTTAATTTGGGGTCATTTAAAATGCTTTTAGTTGGGTTAGAGAGATGGCTCAGTGGGTAGTGACAACAAGAAAGTCCCTAAATCCCCATAAATATGGCAGGGGTGGTAGCCTTCTGGTGGCCTCCGCACATGAGAGGCAGTCTGACATTTAAATATAGAACTGCCACAGCTAGTTCACAAGAGAGCAGACATCTCAGTCAGGGTCCAGAAAGCATTGTGCTTCCCAGCACCTTGAAATACCCAGGAGGCCACTCTGTATGTCTAAGACCCTCTGTCTCCACAGGTGGGCACTTTCTTCTGTGGGTTGCCACAGGGCCAGGGGGTCTGCTGTGGCTAACTTCCTGTCTTGCTAACTTTCCGAGTTTGCTGGTCTGTTACCCTGCTGCTGAGTCTGTTATGGACGTTATGTTACCATGACTACTTCCTTTTGCTCTTTCCAATTAGCCATTCAGCCAGGACATCTCTTTGGAGGATTGTGCATCCTGGCCCTCTACTTTGGCTGGGCTTGTGGTCCTGCCTGCTGACCCGGGGACTTGGAAACAGGGCCTCTCTGCTCTCATAAACGCTCTGAGGTCCTGCTCATGCTCCTCCATGGTTCACCAAGTCAAAACATCTCTGACATCACTTCCTGCCTGACATGCTTGCTTGGACCTGTCTGCTGGCCATTTGCCCCACTGAGCATGTCATTGCCAACACACACACTTTAAAACTATGAGATGGGGTTTTGTGGCCCATGCTAGTTTCGAACTTGTAGCCATCCTGTCTCAGACTTCTTTATGCTGGGTTTATGATCTGTAAGTATAAAGGGGCAGCCTGTGCAGCCCCAGAGTTCGGAGAACAGAGGCAGATACTGAGTGAATAGAACTTTCATATCCTCTTCCAGAACCTATGCTCTCAGTAACCTCCTAGGACTTAAAATAAGGACAAGAAACATACATACATACATACATACATACATACATACATCTTATTATCTAACCCTTGTCAGGCCTAGACAAGCCTCTAACTAGAAGCAATCCTCTTTCCTTTGCCTCCTGAGTGCTGGGATTATAGGTATGCTCAACTGGATATATTTTATTAAGGAAAAATAGCACCCATAATTTGACAGCACTCAAAACCACCAGTTTCAGAAAATGGGCTGTACATACCATGGGTATCACCATTTGTAAGAATATATTCATCCAGAGGGAGCTCCTGGGCATGAGACTCGAGATACCTGTCTTAGGCTAAGGGTGAGCAAGGCAGGCAGGCAGGGATGGGTGGATGGAGGGAGAGAACAGGCAGGCAGGCAGGCAGGCAGGCAGGCAGGCAGGCAGGCAGGCAGGCAGGCAGAGAAGGGTGAATGGATGGAGGGAACAGACAAGCAGGCAGAGATGGATGGATGGGGGGAGGGAGAGAGGAAGGGGAGGAGAGAGGAAGGACAAAAGATTGGTTGTAGAGAAGTAGAGTCATTTAGAATGTAGTGTAAAAGCATATTAATATGTTGGTTACCTGACTGTGCCAGTATTGCCCTAGAGCATCTGTCCCTGACTTCATGAAAAGAATACACATTGCTAACCACAGCCTGGCTTGGCTTGTCACCAGCATAGGCATTGTCCCAAAAGGCAGCAGGGCCCAGGTAGTATATATAGACCATGCTGTCCTGATCAGCTTTTCTCCTGGCTGGGTAATTTGGGTATGTCTCTGTTCCTGTCAGTCAGTTTCCTTCTCTTAATAGCTATGACAGCAGATGTTCCTATGTCATGGTGCATGGTCAGGAGAAAATGCATAGAAGAGAAGCCATGTGACGTGTGTTTAGCACACGTCACAGAGAGGAAGGGATAGCATGGCTCACAGCTTGCTAAGCGGTGAGAGAGGAACAAGAGACACCACTGTTACTGTTTCCATGACTGTTTGAGAAAACAAAAAGGGTTTGGTATGAATATAAAATCACCAACAGCCAGCAAGGAACAAATTAAAACTGTAGGCTGTGTGCGTGGCTCGGCTCGGTGGTAGACAACTGCCACCAGTGTGTGGATTCCATCCCTGCTAACACATACACACACACACACACACACACACACACACACACACACACACACACACACACACACACAATATGTACCAAGGCTGGAGACTTGGCTCAGTGTTAAGAGCACTAGCTGCTCTTTCAGAAGACCTGCGTTCGGTGCCTAGTACCTACATAGTGTCTCACAAACACCTGTAGCTCACACAGCGGCTTACAAACATCTGTAATTCCCGTTCCAAGGGATGCAGCTTCCTCTTCTGGCCTCCACAGGCACTGCATACTTTTTGGTGTGCAACATACATATGGGCAAAACACCTACACACATCAAATTTAAAAAATAAACCAATCTTAACAATATAAATATGATATATATCAAATATGCATGTTGTATCTTACATATTAAACACATCCTAGTATATTAACTATGTTTAATTCCTGCTTATTTCCTGTTAGCTGTGCTTTTTCGGAGAACCCTGACTAATGCAGGGGTTGTGGGCAGCTCTTGGGATGACTTCTCGAACTTTCTCTGCTCCTGCAAGTGTGTGCTCAGTGGAGGAGTCACAGCCCTAGACTTAATCTAAGAGTGAAGCTCTAGAGAAAATGCACACAGTTTCCCCATGACTCAATGGTGAGGGCCTCGAGCCTTGGCTTAGCAAGCCCGAGTTGGCAAGTGCACTCTGTCCTCTCTGAGACCTAAAGGCATCAAAACATCTGTGTTTCCATTAAGAATATGCTGACGCGGCACATAGCTGTGGCTGAGGAGGAAGCAGGGTGAGAGGCAGTCCCTTCCAGTCAAAGGGGTCATCTGTGGCCGCCTGAGCACTCAAGGTTCTATCAGCAAGGTAACTGTTGTGGTTGCTACCCTGCTAAGACACGGTGAAGAAGTCCCCTCAGCTGCGTCCATCAAAGCCTCAAGGACCGTCCAGCCCTCACCTGACACATCTTGCCTGTGGGAGTCTTGACAGTACTGGTTTTGACTTCACTTATAAATTCAGCCCAACAGCAAGGAGGCTGGATGGGGTGGGAAAAGCTAGGACTACTAAATTCTGGGATGGAGGACAGGTAATCTTGGAGTCACACACCATCCTTAGCTGTGGGCCCCTCAGTCAGCTGGTGGGATCTGTGTATAAAGTGTGCTTGCGGACTCCTCTCTCTTGGTTGGTTCTCAAAGAAAGGTGAGCATGACAAGCCCTGAGGGGCTTTGAGCAAATACTGTGAGAGAGGCAATGACAAAGGGGTGAACAAGGGCTTCCCTGAGGAGGATGGGGCGGAAGTGGGGGTTGGGGGCGGCTAGGGAGTGTGCGCATGCGCATGTGCGCGCTTGCTCCTGGAGTCAGGTGTCCTGATCCCAAACACTCTGTCAGTGAACCTAGAGGCGGGCTGGGCCCTCGCTCACACAGGAGAGCCTTCTGCCTGCCATTTCCACAACATCAGATTGCAGATGCACTCTCCCATGCCTGGCTTTTTACCTAAGGGCTAGACAACCAACCATTCTCACCCACTGAGCCATCTCTCTAGGCCGCGGATAAGAGTGTTCTCATCACTCTCTAGAGCCTCTGGCGCCTCTGCCCAGTGCTCGGCAGTGACGTCATGTTCTAGAACCATCCATGCCTGGGAAGAGCTGACTGTGTGACCCCACTCTTCACTGAAGTCTTCATATCGGTCACTTCTGATGTCCGAGTTTGAATTAGGTGACATGTTGTCTCTTTCAAGAGTGGGATAACAAGAACGATAAACCCAAAGCCAGGCATGGTGGCTCATGCCTTTAATCCCACTGTTTGAGAGGCAGAGGCAGGTGGATCTCTGTGGGTTTAAGGCTAGCCTGGACTACAGAGTGAGTTCTATCAGAGGCAGGGCTACACAGAGAAACCCTGTCTCTAAAAAAAGGGGAAAAAAAGGAAAGAAGACAAAGATAAACTCAGGTCTTTTTATTCTCTCAGAAATGAAAATTTTCCCTATCTTGGTTTTACTTTAAATGTTATTAAAATAAATAGAGGCAATTTTTCTACAGCTTCTTGTCAGTGGCATAATCCAATTGTGTAGCCAGAGATTTTTGCTTTGTTTTGGTTTTCATTTTTGTTTCTGTGGTGATTGAACTAATGACCTTGAGCTTGCTGGTTAAGAGCTGCACCACCATCCTGCTGTTCCTGCCTCAAAATCCCAGTGACAGATTCTTACTTCAACAGAGGGGAATCTCTTCAAAAGAAAATAATAAAAACCAACCCCCAAAAAAACGAAGCCCTGAGGGTCCCGTGAGAACCTGTGAGATCCAGAGCCCAGACAGAGTGGGTTCCTTTGTCCTTCTTGGGGTGGGGAGGGCCTCCTACAGCCCTGACTGGGGCTGACCTATGCCTAGTCACAGCCTCGCTGAATTTCTCTCCAGAATGGGAGGTCTGTTGCAGAGGGTTGTGGGGAGCCTAGGGTCACCTTGTACAGATGGAGTCTGGGATCTTCCAATGAAGACTGGCCCCTTCTCACTGCCTCAGACTTTCGCTGCCCCACAGCAGCTCTTTGGGCGACCTGAGCAGAGGCTATATTTGAGAAGTAGGAAATGGTCTGTTTCCACGCCTCAGGTGTTCATGATCTGAGCAGGCAGTGGTGGTGGTGGGTAGGAGACCATAGTGATGGGGGAAGGACGCCCCCCTCCAGGCTAAAAAATTACACAGAGGGAGGGAAGCGAAGTTGAGAACAGAATTAGACACATGCTGTGTCCACTGATGTGAAAGTAACAGTGGAAGAGGGACAGACAGACAGACAGCCGTGTGGCCATCTAGCCTGTCCAGATGGCAGTGAAGATGCACATTTGTGGATGACTCAGGAAGTAACATGGAGCAGGGAGTTAACGTTGGCGCCTCTTTGTTTGGATTAGTTTTGTGTTTTGAATTGTCTTTCAAGGTGGATGCTTTCCCGGCCAAGTAAGATGATAGATACTATTTCCTTTTGAAAATGGGGAACATTCCAGCATGGCCCATTTGTCCTCAAAACTCATGTCTCTTAGCACTTGCCCTGGCTGAACAGGGGTTTCAGTCTCATCACCCCACTGTCAGGTGGGCTTAATTCTGGACTAGGGCAGGAGATTGTGAGCCTGGCTCTCACCAGCTCCATGTCCAATACTTCTGGACCAGAGAGCTGCCCAGTTAGCGGCTAGGGTCACCTTGTACAGATGGAGTCTGGGATCTTCCAATGAAGACTGGCCCCTTCTCACTGCCTCAGACTTTCGCTGCCCCACAGCCTTGCCTCTTGCCTTCAGCAGCTCCTCGGGCAACCTGAGCAGAGGCTATATTGCGGCCAGGAGCCTCAGACATCCCGTGGAAGGCATTCCTTAGCTAGCTCTGGTCTCTCTTTGATCCAGCAGAATAGCATGGAGATCTTCCTTGCACTACCTGAGGCAGGTCAGGCAGGGATGGGTCAGAGAGAGCCTTTCGGCCTTCCTCATCAAGTTATCACAAACCTTCTTCACGGACTCCCTTTTTCCTGTGTCAATACAACCTGAGACTTAGGTTTCACCCCAGTGACAGTTGAAGGGATAAAGCCTCTGGTGTCGGTTGTCCTTAGGGCCAGCACTGAGGTTAGAGAAACCTGGCTGCCCCAGTGGTCACATACAGGTTCTTTCCCCCCTCACTCTCCTCTTGTCTTACTTCCTGGGGTTCCGGGGCTCCACTCCAGGTTCTGATGTGTTCACCCTTCCCAGCACAGCCTTTGGAATGGAGAACTCTTGACTCAACACTGAGCCCTGGCGCATGGAGCTTTCTCCCAGGTGTTGTGAGCCGACATCTGTGTGATGAGGGTTACCTCCCCCACTTCCTGTTTTTATTGTCCATTGTCCAACTTTTTAGGAGTTAAAAAGTCCACTCCAGAGGTGTTAATTCCTAGTATAAATTCCCGAAAAAGGCCCCACCATATGGGGTTATGTGGGAGCAGGTGAGGAAGCTCCTTGGAGAAGGTTGGAAGGCACTGATGCCCAGACTCTACCACTCCAGGCTACATGATCTGGGTCAAATCACTTGCCTTTCAGCCTCCGTGTGACATGGGGACCAACATAATCCCAATCCTAATCACAAATAGAGGCTGCCTTCTCCACACGTGGCCGCCAGCCCGCTGCTGAAGCAGGGAAGCAACAGCGTCGGAGGAAGAGAACTTGGTCTTTGTAAGCCGAAGCACATCCCAAATGGAACTGCCACAAGCCGCAAAGACATCCGGTTCCTTTTTAGCACAGGAAGATAGGTGTGGGAGCCCAGGTCTGGAGGGGTTGGCCACGCAATGCTAGGCAGGTAAGAACAGGCCACGGCCTGGGCGCCCGGGACTTTGTGAGGAAAGGATGGCCAACCGTGGGTGAGGAAGTAGAAAAAACAAACTTCCCTTTCCAGAAGCTGCCTTTGGGGCTGTGCCTCATGGAGCCCCGGTTATGGTGGAGGCCAAGGAGCCCCTGTGGGGTCACGAATTCCAGGGGCAACTGGGAACTCAATTTTGTCAAAAGCATCCATTGAATCTAGCCCATGCATGAGTCATGTGTTTGGTGAAAACTCCAAGGTGCCGCTGCCTGGCAGTCTCTCCGGGAGAGTGGCCCATTGTGGTCACAGCAGCTCCACTGAGAGATTGGACACGGCCCAGGCTGCGGAGGCCACAGACCTCAGCTGCCCAGCTGCCCCACTGCCTTTCACACGTTTCTTTTACTTATAAAACCTACTCTTGGGGTTGGGGACCTAGGAAGACATAAACATCAACCTCTGGCCTCTACATATGTTCATGTGCACACACGTGGCCACATACATGAACATGTGCACACTACCATGCACACAACTGTTGCTCAGTGAAAAATAAAAACAAACTAAACCGTGATCCACATCCTTAAGGATGCGTGCGTCATCACAGTGTTGATGTATTTATTGCCTCCCCACCTCCCCCTTGCGTGGAATACAAGCCAGGTCAGACAGATTATGCTTTGTGACACATAGTTCCCAAATGAAGGAGAATACCTTAGCCCAGAATCAATCAGTTACCCAAGGCCTGTCTCCTCCCTGGATAGTCCTTGTCTTTGCTCCACCCCCACCCTAGCTCTTTTCTCCTTAAGATTTCTATTTCAACTTTGTGTGTGTGTGTTTGTGCGTGCGCGTATTAGTGGGGTGGGGTGCGCAGTACGTGAATATGTAAGTGAAGATGACCTCAGAATACAGAAGAGGACATCAGGTCCTCTGGGGCTTACAAGCAGTTGCAAGCTGCTCCTTATGGGTCTTGGGAATTAAACGTGGGTCCTCTGCAAGAGCAGAAAGCGCTCTTAACCACTGAGCCATCTCTCCCTGATGTCCGACTCTTAAAGCAATAGAGACAAAAGGAAGCCTTGTAACTTTTATCATCCAGCGTGATGCTTGAGTTGCTTTAAGTCAGATGGTCTTTGCCTATGTTAAGTACAATCACGATTCCCTTTTCTTAAAAAGCCCAGCAACTGGCATTGACTGTTGAACACTTCTTTTTTCTATCTTTCCCTCATTTTACTTTTTACATTTTTAAAAGCCCAGGAAGCATCATGCCTCCCTGCCTGTTCTCTGGGTCCCACTCTTCTCTTGTTTTCTGAAGTGTCCGATGGAGAAAGAAAGGAAAATTTCACCCAGCCCGGAACTCAGTGTCTTAACTTAGAGTAAGGAGGCCAGAGTTAGAGTGACAGGGCAGTCATTATAAGAAATGTTGGCTTCAAATGGTTGCTTAGCCACTCAGTCATTTAGTCACCAAGTCTGCCCTTGTTTTGTTGTGCCTAAAGGTGAAGTGGGGGTATGATGTGTGTACCTGGGCTGTCACCTAGCAACTTCACTGAGCAGATGCTGTTGTCCAGGTAGAGCAGTGGTCCTCACCCTTCCTAATGCTGCGACCCCTTAATACAGTTCTTCATGGTGTGGTGACTCCCAATCATAAAAGTAATTTTGTTGCTACTTCATAACTTTAATTTTGCTACTGCTATAAATGCAAATATTGGATATGCAGATGGCCTTAGGCAACCCCTGTGAAAGGGTTGTTCAACCCCCAAAGGGACCAAGATGCATCGGTTGAGAACCACTGAGGTAGAGTATCCAGAAGTGAGGGGTGCCTTGGAATGGCTGATCTACCAAGGTGTTTTACAGGGCACCAGGGAGTCTGAAGCCCATGGTTCAGACTTCTGCAAGCCCAGATCATGATGGTAGGATGTCACCAGCTGCAATGGCCTCTTCTCTCCCCAGAGCTGTCTCAACAAACAGCAGCTCCTCACCACCATCCGCCAGCTGCAGCAGCTGCTGAAAGGCCAGGAGACCCGCTTCACCGAAGGCATCCGAAACATGAAGAGCCGGCTGGCTGCACTGCAAAACACGGTTAACAAAATGACCCCGGATGCACCACCAGGTGGGTCCCAAAACGTCAGGTGAGGGCCAAGAACAACACCTAAGAACCTTTCCCAAAACTCTCCCCCACCAGTTTATCCTTCACGTGTGCACACAAGTGTGTGTGTGTGTATGTGTGTGCGTATTTATTATGTATATGAGAGATAAAGAGTATGAGTGAGTGAGTGCTTGTGTGTTTGAGAGAGTGTATATGCGTGTGTGAGAGTGTGTGTGTGTGTGTGTGTGTGTATGAGAGTGTATGTATGAGAGTGTGTGTATTTGTGTGTGTGTGTGTGTGTGTGTGTGTATGAGAGTGTATGTATGAAAGTGTGTGTATTTGTGTGTGAAGGAATGTGTGTGTGTGTGTGTGTATGAGAGTGTATGTATGAAAGTGTGTGTATTTGTGTGTGAAGGAATGTGTGTGTGTGTGTATGAGAGTGTATGTATGAGAGTGTGTGTATTTGTGTGTGAAGGAATGTGTGTGTGTGTGTGTGAGAGTGTATGTATGAAAGTGTGTGTATTTGTGTGTGAAGGAATGTGTGTGTGTGTGTGTGTATGAGAGTGTATGTATGAGAGTGTGTGTATTTGTGTGTGAAGGAATGTGTGTGTGTGTGTGTGTGTGTGTGTGTGTGTATGAGAGTGTATGTATGAAAGTGTGTGTTTTTGTGTGTGAAGGAATGTGTGTGTGTGTGTGTGTGTATGAGAGTATATGTATGAGAGTGTATTTGTGTGTGAAGGAATGTGTGTGTGTGTGTGTGTGTGTGTATGAGAGTGTATGTATGAAAGTGTGTGTATTTGTGTGTGAAGGAATGTGTGTGTGTGTGTGTGTATGAGAGTGTATGTATGAGAGTGTGTGTATTTGTGTGTGAAGGAATGTGTGTGTGTGTGTGTGTGTGTGTGTGTGTGTATGAGAGTGTATGTATGAGAGTGTGTGTATTTGTGTGTGAAGGGATGTGTGTGTGTGTGTGTATGAGAGTGTATGTATGAGAGTGTGTGTATTTGTGTGTGTGTGTGTGTGTGTGTTAAGGTTATTCCTCTTTCCTATATTTGACAGGCACCTATTTGCAGGGTTTTTTTTTTTTTAAATGATTTCTTTATGAGTGTTTGTACGTATGCATATGTGTGTACATGTGCCAAGGAGGCCAGAAGAGGGCACTGGATCACTGGACTTCTGCAAGAGCCGCAAGCACTCTTAACCCCTGAACCATCCCCACAGCCCTCTTGTTCCATTTTTTACCATATGTAGCTCAAGGTGCTATATAACTTGGCTTCAAACTTGCTGTGCACCCAAGGATACTCTTGAGCTCCTAATCCTCCTGCCTCTGTCTCCCGACTGCTGGGATTATGGTTTGCATCCCTAGGCCTAGTTTTGGTTTTTGATGTTTCAAGATAGGCCCTCAATACTTAGCTCAGGCTGACTTGGAACTCAAAACCCTCCCACAACTGGCTCCCAACAGCTATGGTTTGTCACCACACCCAGCCCATTTCCTCTTGTACCTTTTATTCTAGGCTTAATAGCTACATAGGTAGCAACCTACGATCCCACAAAATTGTCAAAAACACCCCTCTGCAAGCAAAGGTGCTTTCAGCTCCCTGTCCTCCGCAGAGGGCAGAGTCAACCCTGATTTTGCTTTTGGTCCTGTTTTTATTTTTAGTGCAGCAACCTATCTTTCAGACTGGTTTAAGTTCACAGCCTGGAAGGCTAGATGCTTCCCACATCTGCCCTCCACGCAGGCACACCCTTCCACCCTGACCTACCAAGCACGCTGCACTTACAGCGTTTGTTATTTTCCATAAACAAGTATGGCTATTGCTTTTCGTTCCCGAAAGTTCATTCTTCAGTGACTCCACCCAGTTCGGGTGGGAAGAAGGGCTTCAAGGGCAAGTCCTGCTTATCTGGGGTACAATGGGGCACCCCGGTTTCCCTCCACTAAGGGAGAGCTCTAACACTGGTGCATGTCTTCCTGGTGACATCTTTCACCTTCTAGGCTTAGAGGTGAGTTTCCCCTGGTCTAGGGGCTCAAGGGACAGGAGATGGAGTCTGTGGGATGTCTGACATCACTGGTTCCTATACCATAGCTTCATTTCTCTCCTTTGCTGTGTGAGGTACCATTTCCAGAGAAAGCTTTCATCAGAGGTTCAGTAAATCCCATTTTTCCAAGGCTCGTTTATAAAACATACTCTGTGTGCCAAGCTTGGCTGGGGCTGAGGCTACAGAAAGACCACAGGCCAGATTTCACTCAGGCAGAGAACACTGATAATGAATGTGAAGACCCACCCAGGTAGTCATAAAGGCTAAGAAAGCAAGGGGGTTGGGGATAGAGAAGCGCTAGCCAAGGCTTCATCTGCGAAGTGGTGGCATCTGAATGAAAACCTGAAGAGCAGGGAGAGCCGGCCTGGAGGTAGGCTGAGCCTGTCAGGAGACTTTGGACACCCAGTAGGCTGGAGATAAGAGAAAATAAAGATGGTTAAGTGAACATCTCACCAATCTGACACTCTGCTCCACACTTCAAGGCCCTGCACACACGACCCTCCAAGTCTCTGAGCCCCAGTCTCCTCAGTTGTCACTAGGCCAACAGCGTGTTCTCCTCTTCATCAACACTGGGAGGTTTCATGAGATGGGGCATCTAGAAAGTCCAGGGCCATGGTCAGCCTGCAGCAGTCATTCAACACAGAGAGAGGTCTTACGCATGATATCCATGCTTTCACACCTGCAGCCCAGGCCGGCAGTTCCTAATCCCCGCTCTTCTCCTTACAGTTTCCTGCCCAGCTCTGGAGGCCCCTCCGGATGGCAAGAAGTTTGGAAGCAAGTACTTAGTGGACCATGAAGTCTATTTTACCTGCAACCCTGGGTTCCAGCTGGTTGGGCCCAGCAGCGTGGTGTGTCTTGCTAATGGTAGCTGGACAGGAGAGCAGCCCCGCTGCAGAGGTATGGCTATTCTGTCCCGTCTACACATACCACTTGAGGATGCTGGTCAAAAAGGGTCATCTCAGAGACACTGATTCTTTCTCTTTCCAGCTGTGTGTGTGTGTCTCTCCGTGTGTGTGTGTGTCTGTGTCTGTGTGTCTGTGTGTGTGTGGGTCTGTGTGTGTGGGTCTGTGTGAGTACATGCACATGTGTTTCTTGTGTTTGAGTTAAATACACGCCACAGTGGCCAAGGATCACCTTAGATGTCAGTGCTCACCCTCAGTATATTTGAGACAAGATCTTTTCTTATTTGCCTCTGCATATGCCAGGCTACTTTGTTTGTTATTTGCCACTGTGTATGCCAGGCTAGCTGACCAGCAAACGTCCAGGGATTCTCTCTGCTTCTGACCTCATGATAAGCGAGCTAGGCTTACAGACGCCTGCTGCCATGGTCTATGGGAAGTTCTGCAGATCCAAACTCAGAGTTTCACACTTAAGTGACAAACATGACACCCACGGAGCCATGTCCCCATCCCCACGGCTCTTCAGTCATTCCTCAGCCACACCAGGGGAACATGTCAGCCTCTATGACAGGCCTGACTGGTCTCCATCATCACGAGCAGCATTTTCTCTCTTTGCTATTTTGGCGTTTTTGAGACAGGGTCTCTCTTCAGAGCCCCGGCTGTACTAGAATGATTAAAGGCATGTGCCATCCCTGCCTGGCTTGATTTTGTTATTTTTTTGTTTTGTTTTTGTTGTTGTTTGTTTGTTTGTTCTTTTTTTTAGATAAGGTCTTATAAAGCCCAGGCTGGCCTTGAACTCACTATACAGCTGGGGACAGCCTTGAAAGCCTGATGTTCCTGCCTCTACCTCTACCTTCCAAAGCCCATGGATCATATCAAGATTGGCTCTTAGAAGCCCGGTGTGGTGTTGCGCCCCTTTTAAATTATTTATTTATTTTATTGTATATGTATGGGTGTTTTGCCTGCATGTACCTCTGTGCAGCATGTACATGCAGTGCCTTCAGAATCCAGAAGAGGGCATCAGATCCCTTGGAGCTGGAGTTTCAGACAGTTGTTAGCACTCGTGTGATGCTGGGAATGTTTTGTTTGTTTGTTTGTTTGTTTGTTTTTTGTTTTTGTTTTTGTTTTTTCCGAGACAGGGTTTCTCTGTATAGCCCTGGCTGTCCTGGAACTCACTCTGTAGACCAGGCTGGCTTCAAACTCAGAAATTCGCCTGCCTCTGCCTCCCAAGTGCTGGGATTAAAGGCATGATGCTGGGAATAGAACCCCGGTCCTCTGGAGGAGCAACCAGTGCACTCTTAACACCGAGCCAGCTCTCCAGCCCCAGAAAGTGTAAACTTTTTTTTTTTTTTTTAAATTGTTTCTTGGTTATTTGAAAGAGGGTTCCTGTGTGTATCCCTGGTTGTCCTGGAACTTGCTCTGTAGACCAGGCTGGCCTTGAACTCACAGAGATCCTGCTACCTCTGCCTCCTAAATGCTGAGATTCCAGATGTGCAGCCGGGCAGTGCTGGCACACACCTTTAATCCCAGCACTCAGGAGGCAGAGGCAGGCGGATGTCTGAGTTAGAGACCAATCTATACTACTGAGTTCGTTCCAGGAGAGCCAGGACCACACACACAAAACCTGTCTTGAACAAAGATCAGCTCTAAGCTGAGTTTATTAACTCCAACTATAATCCTGGCACTTAAGAAGCTGAGCTGGGTGGGCTGCCTAGATTATCCTAGACTACAGAGAAGATCCTGCTTCAAAAACTTAAATTTAAAATAATTGAACCTTATTAACAATATCAGGTCCTGGGTTTGCCTCAGCTAGGACAAGGAACTAGAAGAGGGAACAGCTGCTCAGCCCTGGAGCTGCAGTCTGTTTGTGGGGCTCCTGGTAGAGTCTGCAGAAGAAAGTCCCCAACTGTCCTTTAGGTCTAGGCTGGGGTTCGGTGTGGACAGCTCCAGGAATGGTCGGCATGGGAATAAAAGGTTTCTCTGTGCTGGGCTTGAGAACGGAACTGTTTGACATAGAGAAAAGTGAGGCTTGGCACATGTAATTTATTGCTTTTCAAAAGCCTTTACAACACAGTTTTTAAAAAATCATGACTATCAGTCATTTGTGGGCATCCATGGAACATCTTTTGAGGCAAAATGCCCATGATTTTAGCCAGGGCTAAAAGGAGCATAAATCTCACACAAATGCAAGAGCAATGTGGAGAGAGGACCTGGGGTGTGAGCTCATTTGAGCTAGGGCCTCTCTATATTTATTGCCCAGGCTGGTCTCAAATCCTCAGTGGGTACTAGAAATCTAATCAGTGGCCTCATGAATGCTAGACCAGAGCTCTGCCACTATGCTATAATTTCTAGCCCTGAGTACTTAGATCTTGAAAACTGAGACCTCAGAAAGCATGGTACCTCTCAAGAAGACTGACAGGAGGAGCCAAGACACGCAGCAGCGTCCAAGGGCCCAGCATCTTTCCAGTCTCCTGAAAGGAATGATGATGGCTCAAGGGTTGATCACAGGTGTGAGCTCTCAGACCTCACCAGGAACCATCTAAGCAATAGAGCTGAGCCATGCAAACACAGGGAAATGCCAGTGCCTGGTCCTCACCCTGACTCTGAAGGACCTCCATCCAGTTAAACACCTCATGGGTGATAAAAATGCCATCGGAGGTGTAAACACGAGGAATTTCTTTCCATTGCTTTGGGCATCTATAGTCTTAACTTCCAGGCTTAGTTGCAGACCCCTGGTGGGTTTTTTTCTGTGTCCACTCTGCACCTTCAGGCCCTTTTCACATGGCTGCCTGTGACCTGATCTGCCTGCCTGTGCTCTGTAGCCCGGACCTTCACACCTACCTGTCTCTTGCCCTGCCATGGTGTCTTTGTGGTCCACCATGACAGGGCTGATATGGTCTTCCCCTTTTCCCACCTTGTCCCTGGACTGGGTGTCTGTGTATCTGTGGTGGAAGTCAGCACTTCTGACTGGAGACCTGAGTTCAGTCCCTTGAACCTACATGGTAGACGGAGAGAACCAACAATGCTTTCCTCTGACCTTCACAAGCATACTGTGGCGTGTGTGTGTGTGTGTGTGTGTGTACACATGAATACTTATACACATGCAGTTTCTCGAGTGCACACACGCACACACACATACGATAGATAGATAGATAGATAGATAGATAGATAGATAGATAGATGTTTGTTTTCTGAGAGGCTGGCGAGAAGGCCCAGCAGTCAAGAGCTCTCGCTTCCTGCTCTTGCAGAAGACCTGGGTTTGGTTCTCAGATCCCCCAGTTACTAAGTTCGGATCCCCAGCATCCACATAAAAGTCATGTGCAGAGATATATCCAGTAACCCCAGCACGGGAGAAGGAAGGGACAGGTTTCAGGAGATCCAACACCCTTTTCTGGCCTCCATGGGCACTGCACACACATGTTACACAGACACACACTCAGGCACACACATACTCACATACACATAAGTGAATATTTTCAAACTTCCTCCAAAATATTAGGTGATTAAAAAAAAAGACACACAGAATGAAAGCAAATAGACACATGAGCCACAAGATAGTGTGGAGCTTTTTTTACTCTGGTCAACTCTGTCATATGTATGTATGTATGTATGTATATATGCATGTATGTTTTACATGGTGGATAAGTGAATTCAAATTTCTTGATATTGAAGTAGCTAGAATCATTAAATAAATTAATTAATAGACAAAGTAATTGATAGTGAAGGTGTAGGAGCCCAAGCGAAACTCCATGTCTAACTGTGTAGACCTTCACTGAGGTGGACAGAGCCGGGGCGAGGCCGGTGTCTGAGTGGCTGCCTTAAGCTAGCTGTGCTATGCCTTATTTGTGAGTTGGTTAGAATAAAGTGATTGTATTTTTAAAAAATGTTCAAAATGGGATCTTGGATATTTTCCATCTCATTAAGTGTAAATTGGGCCTGGATGCTAACCCTGTGCTGATGGAACAGAATATTTGTATGTCACAACCCTCTGGACCGACATGCTGCTAGGCTCAGCCTCTCCCAGGTTGGCATGCCGTGCCTGTACTGGCACCCATGGATGTTGTGTTCAGCCAGAGCCCCACAGCAATGCCAGGGAGCTGCTATTGAATCTTCTCAGGGGACAGTGACAGTCCTGATGATATGAATGAGACTCAGCGTTGCTGAGCTTCAGTCTTTCCCGGGAAGATGGTGTGACAAGTTGTCAGCCTGTGTGAACCCGTGCGTCTAGGGAGATGACTTAGCAGGTCAAGTGTTTGCTATGCAAGCATAGGTCCTGAGCTCGGAGCCCCACCTAAAAGCAGGGTGTGATGGTGTGCGCTACGTAAGCCTAGCACTGGGGAGTAGAGGGACAGGTGGGCCACCAGAACCTGCTGGTCAGCTAGTCTAGCTAAATGACAAACTCTGAGTTTTCAAAACCTAAGATGAAGGGACTGGAAAGATTGCTCAAGGGATCACTTGCTGCTCTTCTAGAAGACCTGGCTTGATACCCAGCACCCACATGGTGGCTCACAACTGTCTATAACTCCAGATCCAGGGGACCCAATGCTCTATTCTAGACTCCATGGGCACCATACACACACATGTCATACAGACAAAACGTGCAGACAAAACACCATCCACATGAAGTAAACTAATCATGGATGCAGTAGAGAATACATTCAGTGATGACCTCTGGTCTCCACTCTGGTACACAACACCCTCCTCCAACATACACACATTAACATATATACATGTATCACACACACACACACACACACACACACACACCAGAGGACTACCTGCACTCTCTTCCTGGAAGACAAGTTCCTCCTCTGGCTGTCACCAGAGGAGCCTTTTCCTTTTCCCCTAGGATGAAATTCCTGGGAGAATTCGTTATTGATGTCCATTGTCTCAGTACTATGAGAGCCAAGGGGTGAGGGCGATTACAGATGTCTTCAGAACATCTCTCCTGCCAAGACAGTTCCATTAGCCCGGAGCTCGGCAATCTCATGACCGCCCCAACATCTGCTGAGTGTGCCCAGTTTAATGTCCACATCAGCAGTTCTGTAGCTGTGTGTTGTGACCACGGGGGACAATAATGTTAATTACAGCTGTTTACTTCAAGACACAAAATGTCAGTGCCAATGAAACTCTTGGCAACATTGTAATAACTGGCCAGTACCCACTGTGCAGTCAAATAACTGGAAAGAGGGTGATGAACCCTGCTTGGCAGAGAAGGAAATTATACATAATGATTCTGTTAAGGATGCAGTGGGCAGAGGCGCTCCATTAGGCTGTGGAAAGTAGCCACTTGGCTTCCTGAGTTTCCTTTTTCTCTCTGTGAAGGACGTGAGTTTTGTTTGTTTGTTTGTTTTTTTGCTTTGTGTTGTTGTTCCTTCTGAGACAGAGCCTCATGGAACCCAGGCTGGCCTTGAACTCAGTAAGTAGCCAAGGATGACCTTGAACTTCTCACTCTCTGTGATGAGCCAGACAAGCACTCCATCAACTGAGTGGCTCCAGCCCACCGACATGTATTTCAGGGTGTGCAGCTTTCTGAGCTTGGAGAAGCCATAGCCCTTCCTCTTGATCTGTTGGCCCCAGGGGCAACCAAAGGAAGTGTTTGAGCAGTAAAACCCTTTGTAGTTTACCACCATCTTGAGGCACTTCCCTACAGGGGCTATTCAGTTGCTTCACTAGGTGATCTTTCTCCTGTTGTCACAGTCAGAAAAATGCCAATCATTTTAAACATTTTTTTTTTCATTAAGAAAAAAATTCAGGCCAGGTGTGGTAGTATACACCATTAATCCTAGTACTCAGGAGGCAGAGACAGACAGATCTTTATGAGGGCAGCCTGGTCTACATAGTGAGTGCCAGGACAGCCAGAAGTACATAATAGAGAGACCTTGTCTCAGAGAAGAAGAAGAAGAAGAAGAAGAAGAAGAAGAGGAAGAGGAAGAGGAAGAGGAAGAGGAAGAGGAAGAGGAAGAGGAAGAGGAAGACAGCAGCAGCAAGACTCCTCCTCAGTGTGGGAAAGGTGGCTCAAAGGTTGCTGCTCTGGCTGCTCTGGGTTCAGATCCCAGCACCTATAGGGAGGCTCACAACCATCTGTAATTCCAGCTTCAGGAGATCCAGACGCTGCACACATGTGGTGCACACACACACACACACACACACACACACACACACACACAGAGAGAGAGAGAGAGAGGCAAAACATCCATACACATAAAACAAAAATAAACTTTACAAGAATTCAACAGGAGTTGGAGAAATGGCTCAGTGGTTAAGAGCATTGGCTGCTCTTCCAGAGGTCCTGAGTTCAAATCCCAGCAACCACATGGTGGCTCACAACCATCTGTAATGGGATCCGATGCCCTCTTCTGGTGTGTCTGAAGACAGCTACAGCATACTTATAATAAATAAATAAATAAATAAATCTTTGAAAAAAGTTTAAATTAATAAAAATAGAATTCAACATATAAAAATATAGAAGAAAGATAACCCAAAACTCCTGTAATTTTCACAAAGTAAATTTCTTAATGTCATAAAATATCTAATTGAAATTAAAATTTCCCTATTCTCTTACATATTTTTAACACTGTTTGCCTTGGAGCCCAGATCATCACCAGGACATCACCTGGCTGTCCTGTCGTTTACATCTTGGGGAATGTCACTTGTCCTCCTACTGAGGTTCTTTGGTTGACTGTTCAAGAAAAATACAGGGCCAGTTCTCTGAGCTCACACATTGTTGAAACAATCTGTTAGAGGGCAGCTTGATCGGGTATGATATGCCCATCTCCCCTTTAACTCCCCTGACTCCCTTAGATGCTATGCATCTGTTTACAGATGTGGACTACCACACCCAGTCATATGCAGTGCTGAGGACCAAGCCCAGATCCTGATGCACGCTAGGCCAGCATTCTACCAACTAAGCCATGCCCCCAGCCAGGACCTCCAATAGGAAACCTTACATATACGTATACGTATATGTATATATATATATATATACACATGCATACATATATGAATGCATACATCATTTTTAAAAAGAAAAAAGACTGTCCATCTAACCATTCACTTCCATATAGCAGTAAATACTCATGCAATAGGAGATGGAAAGATGAAAGATGGCAGTGCCCAGGCCTTGGTTTGCCAGCCTTTCTCATCATCACTGCCACTATCCTCTTCAAGTCAAAACTGAATGCCACAGCCTGGGACGCACATGAATGTGATGATAGCTATCCTTCAGTTAGGATATAGCACTTGCCAGCCTGGGCGCCAGGCCCTTGAATACCTCTGACTGCTTGTCAAGATAAGAAGTGCAGAATGCCTGTCTGGAGCCTGTGAAGAAATGGATATGCCGCGCACCTTTCGCATCTCTAGCAAGCCGATGTCACACTAGCCCCTCCCGAAGGGTCCAGGTGTAAGACCGCTCAGTGTAACCCAAGGACCAATAATGGCTGTAGGCATGCTGAGACCAAGCTGAGGGATCTAAATGCTCACACTTCTGGCTTCTTCCCCATGTCTTCAGGGCTTATTGATCTGCCCACTTTCAGAATGGGCCAGTAGGCAAAGATAGGGTTGGACCTTGAAAGACCTTGGACCACTGACTTCAGGGAGCCATTTGTGTGTGATGCAGTCTCAGACACATTCCTGGAAATTGATCACCCGAAAACAGGCTGGCTGTGGAAGCAAGTCACTGGACTGAAGTTACAGAGAAAGGGAAACGGCTCCTTCCCTGGCATTCACAGTGTTTGGACAGCCTGAATCCTTCCAGATGAAATAGAAACATTGAAAAAGTTGCAAGCAGCCTTAAGGGAAGCAAATGTCCCTTCCAACTGGCCCAGAATGAGGCCATAGTTCTCACCGGAAGCAAAGCACCTGCTTCACCCTCTTGGTAGACACAGGAAGGTTGCTGTTAGGCCAGAAAGGGGTGCGGGGGTGGGGGTGGGGCGGTGTTCTCAGGTTTCCCTCCCAGGCATTGCAGTTAAATCAGATCTACAACAAAGCTCCTCCTGGGTGGGAATGGCCTGTGTATGCATGAGTTTAAATGGAGTGAAGGTTTTACAAAATTATCTTTTCCAAAGTGAGACATCTTATAAATACTTGTTGTAGGGAGGGGACAAATACGAAAAGCATAAATGAGGAACAAGCGGACAAACAAAACATCCATGAGCCAAACAGAGAAAAGCCAAAACTCAACTCAATGGTTTCTTTGTGGGGGCAGTACTGAGGATTTGAACCCGGGGCTTCAAGGCTTCAAGTGCTCACCTGCCGAGCTACCCAGTGCTGAGAAAAATCTACTGAGCTTTATAACATTCTCTCTCTCTCTCTCTCTCTCTCTCTCTCTCACACACACACACACACACACACACACACACATCTTCTCTCCTCTCCACAGAAAGCTGGGTGTGCGCCTGGGAACTACTCCCTCTAACAGCACCATGGAACTCCCAATAGATCCCCTATGGACGGAGCCCAGGGGAGCTGAGTATAAACTTGGAGAATTAATTTTCCCCATCTCTGAATATTCCAGTGGGCCATCCTTTCTCTCCTTTTTAATTTCTTGGAATTTACCACCTGTTTAAAAGATGATCCAAGGCCAGGGACCTGGCTCAGTTGGTAAAATAAGCTTAGCATGCCTGAGGCTCAAGGTTCCAGATCTAGCATGGAAGAAAAGCTGGCATAGTGATACACACCTGTTAATCCTAGCCCTCGGGAGGTGAAAGCAGGAAGGTCCTAAGTTCAATGTCATCTTTGTCTGTATGGAGAGGGAGTTCAAGGCCAGCCTGGGGTCCACCTTGGAAGAGTTGAAGAGTAGGAGGGCTGCACTCACAGGCAGATGCCAACACCTGGCCACAACTGTGCATATCACAGCCTCATAAATTATAGCATCATCTTTATTCATGGAGCATGGCGGTCTACTGCTAGTTTCTGCACACAGAGCCTGGATGGACACAGTGTGAGGCAGATACTAGAAAAGCAATGGTCTGTGTGTCGGCCCATCGGTCCCCTTGAAGATCCCACAGGTAGAGACGGTGGGAAGTGGGAAGATTGAAAACTGGGGTGGTGACGGTGTGGTGGTACGTGTCTATACCCAGGAGACTGAGGCAGGAGGATCACAAACTAGGGTGCCAACCTGAGCATCATAATGAGACCTTGTCTCACAACCAAACCAGAACCAAGCCAGACAGGAAGCCGGAGTGGCCCTACAATGTAAGGAAAACCTCGTTGTTAGTTTTTGTTTGATTTAGCACTAGAATCTACAACCATGCGTTGGCATCCTTTCCTAGATATCAGTGAATGCTCCAGCCAGCCTTGTCACAATGGAGGGACGTGTGTGGAAGGCATCAACCACTACAGATGCATCTGTCCTCCAGGAAAAACTGGGAACCGCTGTCAGCATCAGACCCAGGCTGGTATGTAGCCACTGTGGGACTTGTTGGGGATGCTCCCTTGGGGCTGGTGAGGATACTGGTCATAGTCACCAAAGGTAGATGTGGCGGGAACTCTGTGCCTCTCATAGGCTCAAGCTTTTCCTCTCTGGTTCCCGCCCACAGGCTGGTCCCTCTAGGACCCTAAAGCTTTTTTTTTTTTTTTTTTTTTTTTAATAACTAGAGTTTTGAACCTTCTTTTGGAGAGACTGACTCCAACTTAACATTCTGCAGATTAGGGGGATGGCCAGGGAAGATGTACTGGGGTACCTTTGTCTGGTTGGTGCCTCGTCTGCCAGGATAATCACTTTTCCTTCCAATGTTCCCATTGCACCCTGCAAAGTCAGCAGTATGAGGTGTTTTAAGATACGAATGAGCAGACATTTGATTAGTGAGTCCCAGCACGTGGCAAGAAAACCCTGTGAGAAGAAACTTATGAAGGGTGGGTTGGGGGCTTCCCACTATTCCCCGGCCAAGAAATTCAACCCTAATGATGCCTGGCTATCTTTATTTCTGGGTAGACTCTTTGTGGGGGAAGGACGTTGGTGGATAGTGTAAGATCCAGGGAGTAAGAGCTGACACGCTCTTGGGGCTGGAGATGTAGCTCACTTTGTAGGTGCTTACCTCCCATGTAGGAAGCCGTGCATCTGGTTTCTAGCATTACATAATGTTGGGCATAATGATGTGCATCTATGATCCCAGCACCTGGGAAGGAGAATCGGATATTTAAGGGCATCCTTGGCTTCATAGCAGAGTCTGAACCCCAGCCAGGAACACAAGAGACCCTGCCCCAAATAAAATAAAACAAAACCTCTTTACAGCCTCTGTAGCAGTCAGCCCCAGGTCAGGTGCACCCGCAATCTTGCTGTTCACTGTGTCTTGACAAAGTGGGACTGGCTTGCCAAATCCTTTCTCACAAGGAAACTGCCCCCAAAGGCTCCCTACAGCTCTGCTGTCTGGAGTTACCTTCTGTTTAAACAGTACGGAGGCAGGGCTTTCCTGGAAGCCCCCTGTGGCTTCCACAGGTACTGCAGTGGGACCTTTGGGTCATTGCTCCTTGGGTCCTGGGATCATTTTATGAAGTATACCCAAGACTGGAGTCTTCTCTAGGAATGGAAGTAAGGAGTGAACAGGTACGCACTAAGAAATGTCCCAGCCGGCTTACCTAGAACCTTTTTCCCCATTAGCTGGATAATGCCTCTCTCCCAGTATCCTGTAAGCCTCTTCCAATATTTTTTTCTAATTGTGTGTGTGTGTGTGTGTGTGTGTGTGTGTATTTGTGCACTTGACTGCAGTACCTGTGGAAGCCACAAGGGGGCTTCTGATCCCCTGGAAGTGGAGTTATAGGCATTTATGAGCATCTGGATGTTGGTGCTCAGACTCAAATTCAAGTCCTTTGAAACAGTAGTTCTGGCTCTTAACCACTGAGCTGCCTCTTCAGTCCTCACTATTATTATTTTAAGACTGAGGCTGGCTTTGCTGCCTCAGGCTGGCCTTGAACTGGATTCAAGTGATCCTGCCTTGGCCTTGAGAATCACTACAAGAATTATTATTATTATTTTTTTAATCCATTAACCAGAGCTGGAGAGATGCTCAGAGGTTAAGAGCACTTACTGTTCTTGCAGAGGTAGGCAAGGGTTCCCAGCAACCACAAGGTCGCTCAAGGTCACCTTTAACTCTCCAGTTCCAGGGAGACAAAGAAATCCTCTCTTGGCCTCCAAGGGCATCAGGCTATACATATACATCAGGCTATACATATACATACATACATACATACATACATACATACATACATACATATATTCAGGCACACACAAAACCTTTTTAAAAACCCATCAGGCTGTGGTGGTGTACACCTTTAAACCCAGCACTTAGGAGGCAGAGGCAGGTGGATCCCCAAGTTCCAGGCCAGCCTGGTCTACAGAGTGAGTTCCAGGCCAGCCCAAGGCTACACACAGAAACCCTGTCTCATAAAAAAATAATAATAAAAATAAATAAATAAATAAAATAAAAATATTCTTTAATCCCAGCACTCGGAAAGCAAAGTAAGGTAGAGGCCCATCTGGTTGTCTGGTCTACACAGTGAGTTCCAGGATAGCCAGGATTATGATTTTGTTTGTTTGTTTGCTTTTAATCCGTTTACCTTATTTTTACTGTGTTTGGGAAACTAATTTCTGGTTTTGCAAAGACATAAAAACTGTAATAACAACTACCTTGAAGACATTGAAGCTTGTATACACACACACACACACACACACACACACACACACACACACACACACACACAAGCACGTGCTTGCATCCCGAATCGAAAAAGTGGAGGCTCAGAGTTTTAAACTCTAATGCTCACTGC
Source organism: Mus musculus (assembly GCF_000001635.26). NCBI lineage: Eukaryota > Metazoa > Chordata > Mammalia > Rodentia > Muridae > Mus > Mus musculus. The sequence goes on from NC_000068.7 coordinate 128,892,195, forward strand.
ATTGTGGGCGTTGTACAAGATTCTCAAAATGAACCTCAGACTTGACACTGCAATATGCCTGACTGTTCTGCCTTTACATTCCAATCTCATGGATCCGGTCCCGGTCGCAGTCGCTCGGTGTAAGTTAATCACTTGACATTCCTTCCCTGCTGTAGAGTACGCCCTGGGAGATAGGGTTTCGCGGGTTGTGGGGCGCACGGCAGGTGCCAGGGGTCGGGTGCTGAGGCGAGCCTGTCCTCTTCCCGCAGCGGCCCCAGATGGCGGCGAGGCCGGTGACCCCGCCTTCAGCCGCGCACCCCGCTGCGCGCAGGTGGAGCGGGAACAGCATTGCAGCTGCGAGGCGGGATTCCACCTGAGCAGCACCACGGGCGGCCACAGCGTCTGCCAGGGTAGGCTCGGGCTACGGGGGGGGGGGGGGGGGGGGAGCGGGACCACACCCGTGGGAGGAGACCCCAGTCCTGGGACAGAGCGCGAGGTTGGGACAAAAGGGCCTTTCTGGGCGTGGTCTCAGTGAGACCTGTGATTTGCCTTTTAGGTAAGGGTTACCCGGATGATCGAAATGAACAGGTAGACTTCAGAGGTGTTCTGGAGAAAAAAGTATCTATCTGTTCGACCATCTTCCTACAGTTGGGCTCTTGTAAGGTGCACCAGGGCCTTCTCTGAGACGTTATAGACAACACATGGAGTGTTGAGGGTATGCATCCAGTCTCTAGCATGCACATTAGTCCAATCCCATCATCGTTTAAACCTGGAGTGATATGGATGTAATCCCAACAACACTTGGGAGATGAAGACAGGAGGATCAGGAATTCAAGGTCATCGTCTGCTACTCATGGGGGAGGGTGAGAAGAAAGCAGCCAGGGCGACAGGCTTGTCTTCTGACATAGCTTGGAGCTACTATGCCCAAGAGGAGCCTTTTGCCCTGTCATGTGCACACACACACACACACACACACACACACACACCATACCTCTGGCAAAAACCCTATGAGCTGGTGGCAAGAGAGGGGCTCAGATCATTTATGGCAGCCAGGGCCATGGATATGGGCACAGCCTCCTTCTCTCAGTTTAGCTGACTACAGAGCAGTTCCATCCTGAGATCTGGCCAGTTGGTGCTAAGAAGTTCATTTCACAGCATCAGAAATAAAAACACTCCCCACCCCCTTTTAAAGAGGCATCTCAATATACAGGCCAGGCTGGCCTCAGGTGGAGATCCCTGCTTCGGCCTCTTAAGTGCTGAGATCACAGGTCTGCAGCGCCCCATAGGCTGCAGGGCTCTCTCACTGTTTCTCCATTGCTGAAGATGAGGAGAGCTAAGATGGGGGTCTGAATCTGGTTCTAGTCTCTGAGCCGGGTACCAGACTCACTAACCTTTGTAGAGTTTCCCCATTTACACCGAGAATCCCCTCTGGGGTTTTCCATGTCAGCTCCTCCTTTTAGCCCTCTTGGTCCTAGACTGGGTAGAGGGGTCCTCTGCTCATTGCTGTGTCCAGCCACTCAGTCACAGCTGCCAATGAGTCTGGTTGACAAAGGCTGTGTAGCCTCCTGGAATCATGGGCGCTTTTGTCCCCAGATGTGAATGAGTGTGAGATCTATGGGCAGAAAGGACGCCCCCGGCTCTGCATGCATGCCTGTGTGAACACCCCTGGTTCCTACCGATGTACCTGCCCGAGTGGATACCGGATCCTGGCTGATGGGAAGAGCTGTGAGGGTGAGTGAGACTAGGTAGAGGCAGGTGACCATGAGGCTAGAGGTCACCCTCCACACCTGGTCACCTGCTGCCGCTGTGACCCCTGCTCTCATCCCCGGTCCCCATTCAAGAATGATGAGGTTAAGAGAATCAAAGATCTGAGGACACATTTGATCCTAAAAAGGAAATTAACAAACAGGTCTTCCGAAGACCAGGCTACATATTCTACACAAACAGGTTGGTTGATCACTCAGTGCCTTCTGACCTCATGTGAGTGACGCTTCCTATTCTTCAGCAATGCCTTCAGCCAGACCTGAACCCACAGACCAAGGAGCTAGCCAGACTCCACTTTATTAGAATCTGAAGGAACCTAGGAGGTTTCATGGCCCTGTGTGTCCACGATCTAGTGTCCTTTGATGGGAAAGTTACCTTACAGGCTCTGCCGCCATGACCATGTGTGGTGGCTGTTTGAGGACACCAGAGAAGCAGAGCCACCAGGCTCACGGCTCATAAGGGCCTGACTAGTTGTGACTGGAAGGGTTCATTTACCCACTGAACTGCACCCAGGCTAAAAAGAGAGACCACTGTTCTATTTGCCAAACTCTAGTAAATGCCAGAGTCCTGCAAACAAGAGGGCCTGGGAGCCTGGGCAGATAGTCCAGACCAGTCGATCTTCCAGGAGTGGACTGGAGGGTGGGTTGTTGGTAAAAAAAGAAAAAGAAAGAAAGCACCTGGCTCAGGTTCTACCTCAGTGCTACAAATCCGTGTGGCTCCTGGAACACAGGACTGAAATCTATCTCTTTCTTGTCATGGTGCTAATAGGCACCATTATCAGCAAAGTGAGGAAGAGTCACAGCCTTCGTTGTATCTCCCGCAATACAGATGTTGATGAGTGTGCAGGCCCACAGCACATGTGCCCCCGGGGGACCACATGCATCAACACTGGAGGAGGCTTCCAGTGTGTCAACCCTGAGTGTCCTGAGGGCAGCGGCAATATAAGCTACGTGAAGACATCTCCCTTGTGAGTATATCCAGGGCTGCTCAGCTGGGCGAGCGTGGCACTTACTCAGTGTGGCTGGGCTAGATTCTTCTGATAGGTTCATGGGGGTGGGGGTGGGGAGATAATCACATCATATACAGGAAATATGAAAGACAGAGATGTTTCTCTGGGCTCTCATTTCCCCTATAACCACCAACTCACATGAAATACAGACATTTTGTTCTCCAAAAGAGATACTAGCGTCTATGGGAGCATGGCCTCTTCAGAGAATAGGTAGGGCAGCCCCTCTTGAGTTTTCCCAAGTCTAACTCTCTCCATTTGCCTCTGCTCCAGTCAGTGCGAGCGAAACCCTTGTCCCATGGACAGCAGGCCATGCCGCCACCTGCCCAAGACCATCTCCTTCCATTACCTCTCTCTCCCTTCCAAGTTGAAGACACCCATCACGCTCTTCCGCATGGCCACAGCCTCAATTCCTGGCCATCCTGGGCCCAACAGCCTGCGCTTTGGGATCGTGGGTGGGAACAGCCGTGGCCACTTCGTAATGCAGCGCTCAGACCGGCAGACAGGAGAGCTCATCCTTACACAGACCCTGGAGGGGCCTCAGACTCTGGAGGTTGACGTAGACATGTCGGAATACCTGGAGCGCTCCTTCCAGGCCAACCATGTATCCAAGGTCACCATCTTTGTTTCTCGCTATGACTTCTGAGGATGCCATGGCAGTCGGGAGGCTGGGGTTTGAGATCTGGGCTGATTTCACTTCCCCAAGGACACATTGTGGGCAAGAGCTGTGGTGGTCATTCTTTTCTTGGTCATGTTCTTACCTACTCTGCTTGTTCATTCAGGCTTCTAGATCAATGCTGTGTTCTGACCCAGGGGCTGCCACAGAAGGGAAGCCACAAACAAATGCTGTTTCTACCATCACATTACTTGTTTTTTGTTTTTGTTTTTGTTTTTTTGTTTTTTTGTTTTCTTTCTGCTTTAAGCCCCACTCCTACCCTGTTAGGAGACAGCACAGAATTTCAAAATACTATGTGAGTGACCATGTGAGTTTGAACCAGCTGAGGTGGGGGAGAAGCTCACGGTGTGTACTTGAGACAATGGCCAACGGTTCTGCATTGAGGCTGCCAAGGCTTTTCTGGCTGAGCGTGTTCTAGCTCTGCAGATGCTCTAATGGCCCTGTGAGCTACCTACCAGGGTACTTTACCCTGTGACATTCCAGCCAACCTTTTCGTCAGCAAGCTGTAAGGGAGCCTAGCAACCCCGAGTGGATCCTTCTAGACCAAGGTGTCAACATTAAATCATGGATTTTGTCAGAGTTTCTTCACTTGAGAGAAAACATGTCTCAAAAACATGACCTGGCTTTATGGCTGTGGAAACAGACTCTGTATTCTCTGCCCATCTGACTTCTCCCTGGGTGTGAGAGCACCTTCTAGGAAGGGATAGTCCTCTTCCTGCCCAGGTTGGACTTGGAGGATGGAGAGGTGATGTGTGAGATAGCTCCAATAGTTTCAATATGGATTGGTCACATGGGAGCCCAGTAAGGATGGCATCTGGCCATGGGATGTTTAGGAGAATACTCAAATTGTCTTCCATTCCATGGTTTCTTCTTTAGTTGAAAGAACTAAAGAAGAGTTGACGCCTTCCACATGAATGAATCAGGAACACTCCATTGAGCACTGAGAGCTTGCTGGGACCATCGAGTTAGAACTTAAAAGCTGGATGGGGTGAGTTGAGAGGAGTTTCGATGTCCAAATGATAATCTATGGCGAGCGTTGCTTCATACACATTTTATCTTAAAAATTATTTCTAGAGGATGGGACAGGCTGACTGAGTTTGAGGGCAGTATGGATGACATAGTAAGACTGTTTCCAACAAAATAAGACAAGAAGAGGACTAGAGCTGTAGCTTAGTAGAAGAGTTATTGTCCAGCATGCATAAAGCCCCAAGGTCATTTCCTTGCACTGCATAAAACTGGGTGCAGTTGTCCGTTTCTCTGCTATATAGCCAGTTTGAGAGTTTGTACATGGCTTCTTTTGTGAGACAAAGACCGGGGGTCCTCCCATGGCTTCAGCTGCAGTTTCTAACAACAATAAGGGCCTGAGGATTTGCTTTTCCAGGTTGTTACATGACTCATTAAAACAATGTTCAGAACCTTGTGTTTCTAGATCAGCAGTTCTCAACCTGTATGTCCATACCCCTTTGTGGTGATTGAATGACCGTTTCATCGGGATCACCTAAGACCATCGAAAAACACAGATATTTACATTATGATTCATAATAGTAGCAAAATTACAGTCATCAAGTAGCAATGAAAATAATTTTATGGTTGGGGGGGGTGGTCACCACAACATGAGGAACTGTATTAAAGACTCACAGCATTGGGAAGGATGAGAACCCCTGTTCTGGAGGGTACTATGGCCTATGACAGTGATGCTGGTGTCAAACAGGCCCTATGGTAAGTAGTAGTTTTCTCCACCAAGATCTTTCAACATTAAACCTGCCTCCCACTTAGCAAACCACTCATCTTCAGTCCCTATGGTACCAAAGTAGGAGTTCCTGGTTGCTTCAGATTCCTGTGGACTGTACTTAGGAGCCTCCTCCTGGTCTCTCTACTGTGCTAGTAGGCTTTCTGTTACTGTAGCAAAATAGCTGTGACCATCCACCCACTCATGAAGAGAAAAGGTTTATTTTATTCTCACAGATAACAGCCCATGATCCAGCGGCTCTCTTATTTTAGGGCTGTGCTGAGTGATTGGCAGGAAGCACAGTAAAGCTCACCTCGTGGCGGGGAGTAAAGAGCCCAGAAGACATAGTCAGCTTCAAGGATACACCCTCAAAGTCCAAAGATCTCCCATTAGGCCCTGCTGCTCCCCAGTGCTTCCAAATACATGGGCTTTGAGGGAGACGTTCTGGATCCAAACCACGGCAATGCTGTGTTTGCCTTCCCCTATGGACAGCCACTGCTGGATCTTCTTAAGGCTGCAGTCTATGTTAAGTCAATCTGACAAGTTGTCAACATGTATTAGTTTACACATCTTTCTGGGTAACATGGATCCAAGTACTGCAAATGTACGAACTGGAATAGCATAAGGAACCCCTTGCGTCATCATAAGCTCCAACCATCAACACCTGCCAATCACCTACTCCCACTCCACCACATGAGGACTTTGAAGGAGGTCCTAGACATGATATCATTCCATCTGTATTTTATCACGTGTTTCTAAAGCACTTCTCTAAGGCATGACCTTAACATTATCCACATTCAATATTATCTAGAACTTTACCAGCAGGGCCTGCGGGATGGCTCAGCGGGTGAATGATGGTTACTGAGACTAACAACCTGACTTCAATCCCCAAGAACTACATGGTTGGAGGAAGGGAATCAACTCCCATGGTTGTCCACCGGCCCCCACATGTGTGCTGTGGTACACTCTCATCCATGTAATACACATATGAATAAATAAACAAGTAGATAATATAATTAAAAACAACTTTAATGACAATCCCTCACTACCTCCAGCCATAAAAATCATTGTTTAAATTTATCTGAGGGACTTTTTCTTTGCTTGAATTAGGTCCATGTGGTATAATCTATGGATAAGTTTTAATATGTAGCAGGGATCTTCACATTTCAGCATATATCAGATGACCTCAAGGTTTATTAGAGGGTAGAATATTGGATTTTTTTGTTGTTGTTGTTGTTTTTGGAGACAGTGTTTCAGTGTTTCCCTGCATCTCCCAAAACTAGCTCTGTAGACCAGGCCGGCCTCAAACTCAGAGAACCATGTGCCTCTGTCTCCTGAGTTCTGGATTTAAAGGAGTGAGCCATCACTGACTGCCTTTGGATTGTTTATTCTTGTAGAATTTCTCACACTCTGGGTTTTTTATATAACCTTTGATGTGCTCCTCTGTCCCTTCTCTCTCATATATGACTGTGGATCTATTCAGAGATTTAATGAGATTTGGATTGGCTTTATTCTGAAGACTACTTTATTGGTAGTGATGGGTATCTAAATGGAAGTCACACAGTATCTGTCTCTTTAAAAAAAATTTTTTTTTCATTTTATTTGAGGCTGGAGATACGGCTCAGCAGTTAGGAACACTTGTTGCTTTTGCAGAGGACCTGGGCTCAGTTCCTAGAACCCGCAAAGCAGCTTGGAACTTCTGCAATTCTAGTTCCAAGGGATCCAATTCCCTCTTCTAATTCCTCAGGCACCAGGCATACATGTTGTTCACACACTTGCATGCAGGCCACACACATACACCACACACACACACACACACACACACACACACACACACACACACAATGTAAAACGCTTTAAAAAAAAAAGTTATTTAGGTCGGGTGTAGTCCCAGCACTCAGGAGGCAATGGCAGGCAGATTCCTATGAGTTTGAGGCCATCCTGGTCTACACAGCAAGTTCTTGGCTAGCCAAAGATACAGAGTGAGACTCTCTCTTAAAACAAAACAATATTAATTTTACATCTTGGAAAATATCTCTCGGAAAAACATCACCAGTCCTGCTAGTTACAATCATTCTTTCATGGTTTGTTTTTGTTTGTTTGTTTGTTTGTTGTTTCTTTTGCCCTTAAGTTTGTTGTCATCAAACACGGAGTGTGCTGTCGTCTGTTTGCCGTTTCAGACCACTTAAAATAACTCTTTGAGGCTGTGGCTCAGACTACAGTCGGAACAGTTATAATTCATTTTGCTAACATTTTAAAAATAGTTTTCACTTATTTGTTTGCTTGTGAGGGGGTGGTGTGTGCCACAGCATACCAGTGGAGGACACCTTGTGGGACTCAGTTAGATCCTCCAACTATATAGTGGTTCCAGGTGTCAAACTCAGGTCACCAACTTTGGCAGCAAGTGCTTTTGCCCACTGAGATGTACCATTAGCCCAAAACCTTTAGCAATTGTTTGTTTTTTAATTTAATTAAATTTAATATGTGTGTGCCCAGTGCCCACAGGGGCCCTATCTCTCTCCCTCTTAAAAGCCATTCTTTTTCCTTTTATCTTTCTACTTAATATAGTGGGGCTGGAGAGATGGCGCCATAGTTTTGAGCACTGACTGCTTTAAGGAGAACCTGGGTTAGATTTCCAGCAACACCCACACGGTGGCTCACAACTGTCTATTCTACAGTTCCAGGAGATCCAACACCCTTTTCTGTGGTACACAGACATATAGATACAACATACATATACACAAAATAAAACAATACAACTATATTATTAATATTAATATGAATAAAATTTAAAGTAGAATAATATAATGTAATGATAGATGATAGCATGATATTCAATGCATCCTTTGATCTTTTATTAAAAATAACATTGGCTATCCCTCTGCATAGCCATATCCCATGTCAGTTCTCTACTGTGAGAATTTCCCATGGTTTATTCATAGACCCTTGGGGTTGACAGCTAGGGCATACTCAGTCCTTTGTCACTGAAACTGTTACACATCAGTGTGTAGCATATATCTGACTTCATGTCTTAGGTGCCAACGTTTCCTCTGCAAGACATAGTCAACCTTCCATCCCTCCCCCGCAAAAGGCAATGCATGGAAGGCCCTGTTTCTGAACGAAGGTGGGTCCCAGAACACTGTTTCCACATTGCTCACTGTGTAGATCCTGCTTTGGAAGCAAAGGCAGGCTCGAGTGGAGGGCTGTCCTACAGCCAGCCCATCTGTCTGTCTTGGACCTCTGAATAGCAGTCAGCAGCCACCAGGAAGACAGGAGCAGCCAGCCAGATCATGAGCTGTTGAGCAATGGAAAATTAAGTAGAAGTTTGGATGCGATTTTTTTTAAACTCACTTTATTTTTAAATTGTAACATGTCCAACAGTAGCAAACAAAAAAGGAAACTATGCCAAATCCCAAAATGCCATCCCTGGGTCATCACAGTCAACCTGACAGGTTTATAGTCTGAGGCCACACTGGAATGTGTAGCTTTCCATCAGCCACTGTCCCGGCTTTGCCAAGCCCTCACTGCAGGGCTAGGAAGATGAACCCTCTGACTCTGGACCTGTTCATAAGAGCATTGCTAAGTGTCATCAATCATCTAGAATCTACATAGAGAGCCTGCATAGCCACCAAGGACTGGGTCCTGTTCGGTTTACTGAAGACGCAATGGATGATGAGACCACTGGATTCTGACCTACTGAAGCTTATAATTAGCAGAGGGGATTACAATGCATGTGAAGACAAGAAAAGTATGTGATCAAAGAGGGATGGGGGCCGCAAAAATTAAAAGCCATACAAGGTGGCTCACACCTTTAATCCCAGCTCCTGGGAAGCTAGAAGGAACGTCACAAGTTCAAGGCCAGCCTGGCTTGTATAAGTGAGTGCTAGGTTAGCCTGGACCACATATGAGACTCTGTCAAAAACAAAACAAAACAAAACAAAACAAAACAAAACAAAAAACAAAAAATACAACCAAGAATAACAATTACCAAAAAAAAGGTGTCAGAATATATTACCTTTCAGTAAATCTGCTTCAGCCTTGACTATTCCAATAAACTGAAACCAAGCTTTCTATAAATAAGTAAAATTAAAACAGTAAAGGAGGGCTGTGAGCATTCAGTAAATGTATGTGTGCTATATGTAAATACTGCATATCATGCATGCAACGCAAATGCTGTAGACATAGATCATACGTGGTGACAGTTGGATCACACATCCAAGGTGTTTGGGATAATGGCTCAGAATCTCTTGCAGGCACCAATCAAGATGTAAACCCAGGCCTGTGTGATCACATTGAGTCCATATGCACCAAAGAAAGACCTCTTGTCTGGATATAAAAACCAATGATGCTAACAAAGGAAGGGGGGTGGGGGGAGATGGACTATGCAAGCTTTGTCACTATGAGTTCAAGGCCAGCCTGGTCAACAGAACAAGTGCCAGGTCAGTCAGGGCTACACAGAGAAACCCTGTCTCAAAAAGTAAACAAAAAGCCTCCATTAGATCAGTCTGTAGGCAAGCCTTATGGCATTTTCTTAATTAGTGATTGATTACCAGCCCATTGTGCGTGGTGCCATCCCTGGGCTGGTGGTCCTGAGTTCCATAAGAAAGCAGGCTGAGCAAGCCATGAGGAGCAAGTCAATACGAAGCACCCCCCCTATGGCTTCTGCATCATCTCCTGCCTCCAGGTCTCTGCCCTGCCTTATTCCTGTCGTGGCTTCCTTCAGTGATGAATTACTCTGTGGAGGTATAAGCTGAATAAACCCTTCCTCCTCATGTTTTTGGTTATGATCTTTCATTGTAGCAGTAGTCACCCTAACAAGGACATAGAAGTTTATAAAATTGACATACAAATCAAACATATACTAACAAATCATAAAGAAACATTTAAAAGCAACTACTTGATGTCCATGTAATTTACCATCTATTAAAAATTAAAGCAAAAAAAAAATTAAAGCAAGTTTGCATAGTAATGAGATGATGTGCTGATAATCCAATATTGCAAAAAAAAATAAAATTAAATAAAGCATCTTCAATGTTTTTCAGAGTTGACTGCTATTTTAATTTTGTAAGCATCAACACTGAGAGCTCCACTTCATGCAAATACATAGTACAGGATGACGGACGAGTATATTTAGGGCCATTTCAGAAACTATTGGCAGTGCTATTCTAACCCCAAGTCAGATTTTACTTAATACTTTTAAAAACAAAACTCAAGTTAGTAATTCAAGCAAGTTTTAAAATAAAAATTCCGAGGCTGAGGAGAGGGTTCACCCAGGTCTTAGCAGCAGGCAAGACAACCTGAATTTATATCCCCAGAAACCCACATAAATACCAGGAGCCATGACAACATATCTATGACTCTGGCCTCGGAAGACATAGCTGGCTAGCAAATCCGGGGTTCTAGTTTCTTCCTTATGTTAATCCAAAGTCATTGAGGAAGGAGAAGATTTATTTGGCTTTTATTTCTAGCTCAAGACCCATCACTGAGAGAAGTCAGAGCAGGAACTCAAGTGGGGACTTGACCCAGAAACCTTGGAAGAACTCTACTCACTGGTAATTTTGGCTCGTGCTTAGCTAGCTCTCTTATACAGCCCAGGGCTACCTGACCAGCTGCCATCCATCATAGCCTAAGCCCTCCCCCATCGATTAACAATGAAGACAGTCGCACACACACACGCTCACAGGCCCCTCTGGTGTGAGCAATCCTTCAAATGACTCTAGACTGTGTCACGTTGACACATGAAGCTAAGTAGAACTATTAGTCATATTGGGCTTGACTGAAAGTCCCTGCCTTAACGAGTAAGGCAGAAGATCAATCAAGGATGACTTCCAACATCAATCTTGGGCCTCTACATACACACATACATGGACACATATATCCAAAAATGTGTACACAGATATATACCACACACGTGAAAAATGAAAAGGGGGGAATATAAAAATAATAAAATCAAGCATTTTAACACAATACAATTTAAAGATATACTAAGTTGTTTTTTTATGCTAAGAAACCAGGGTAGGAAAATATTACAAGACTTTCTTTCCATAATTAAATCATTATGTTTCTGTGAAGGCAGAAAAGCTGTAAAATGACTTGCAGTTCATAACATCACATACAACTGGTCTCAAATTTGTGCCATGTCGTTCCGGGCAGCAACCAATGGTGTTTTGTGGTTTGCCTCCATGTGCAGTGCAAAGCATGCCCAGTGCATGGATAAGTCCTGCAAGAAACACCTCAGAGTCATTAGCTGTAAGAGCACATGGGGACAGCACCCAGTTGATGAAGCTGAGAGCATTGGAATACGTGTCCACCTGGGGAAACTCTGTGCCCAAGGCTCTGGCTGCCTAAGGGTTAGCTGGTTGCTCTTGGGGTTGGTTTGACTCAGTTAAGTCAAAGGCAGACCAACGGAGGTCTACCCTTGAGGCTTCCATGTGATTTAGCCCTCTCAGAGCATGGTGGCCTCAGGGTAATTGGCCTTCAGACACTATGACTCAGAAGGGACATTTCCTGGAAGGGTCACAGAGAGTTCATGGAGAAGTTGGCCTTGAAATGGTTCTTTTTAGAGTAAATATGATGAGAAACACAGGCCAAGTCCTTCTGATATAAGGATTTCTGACAACAGCCAGCGTTAGCAGTCATGGGAATGGAAGCTGACTCACAAACATGAGAGCCTGGTTGATGCCGAGTAGGTTTGGGCTAACAAGTCTGACCCTCTCTTAACGAAAACTAAGATCTTGGCCATCCAGATCCTCATCTCAAGGAAATTTCCCAGAGACCCTATTGGAGAAAGGTGGCTCTATCATATGCCAGAACTCACAGCCACCATGGCTACACTTGTATAATAAATAGCTTCCCTTTCTGTCTCTCTATTCATGGGACTCACACTCCATGTTCAACAAGGATCGTTATGTCTTCCCATAAGCAGTGAAATCTTGGAGTGATCCCCCAGATTCTTGCACTGATTAGTGCCCCAGCCCCTGCTGATCTTCTGGCCTCAGACTGCCCATTGTTCTTGATGATGTTCATGTGCCCCTGACTCTGGCAAGCACCTTCCTGTTGCTAGGCCTTTGTATCTGCTGCTTCTCCCTTCAGATCTCCACTGGACTGAGGCTCAAAGTCTACTCAGAGAAGCCTCCCCAGCCACTCCCATCAAGTCTTCCCACCCTTCCAGGCTTTCTTGATCACTGTATTCTCCTTTTTCTTTTAAGGAAGAAAAATTTAAGGTTAAGGATGCAGCTCAGAGGCAGGGTGTAGGCATAAATATTTTACAGCCTACTTTAATGAGGGTTCAACCCTTCCTCTAGACCACCACTCACCAGAGGTAGTGGAAGAGAAAGGTTATTAGGATGTGGGGGAAATGAACCTGCTTAGAAATAGTTCTTTTTGGTGACTCCAATCTTCGTTGTACTCAGTCCAGTCCACTAGCAAACACTAAACACGAATCAGCAGCTATAGTCCAGTCTACTCAGCAGACACCACATATGAACCAGGAAGGGCACAGTTCAATCCAGAAGAAACCTCAAAGCTTGCTAATTACCTGAGTCCATGGAAGTGGCAAGAAGCCACAGGAATCTCACAGGAAGTTCTTTGGCAAGTTTCTCTCTATGAAGTCACCACAAGTGAAGCTCAGCGACACAATGTAAGGCGAACCAATACATATGGGTTGTTAGCATAAAATAGTGAGGTGGAGCAAAGTGAACCAATGCTTGAGCTCTACTGTCTGTGGTTCATATTTATATTCTTTCTAAACATCACACATCCTTTTATGTGTCTGCTATAGCAAAACATCTTTTCACCTTTGTCTACTTCAGCAAAACATTCTTTCACATGTCTGCTTTAGCAAAACATCCTTTTACCTATGTGCCTCAGCAAAACATCATTTGACATAACTGATTTCCAAAGAAATCAGAAGTTTCTACTTCAACAGAGTACTGTCCTACACACACAGAGAGACCCCGGAATTCAATCCCCACATGAGGGAAAAAAGGGCCAGTCGACGAAATGTAACTGGGCATGGTAGTCCACATCTGTAATTCCAGCACTTAGGAATGAGTTGCCATGAGTTTGAAGCCAGCCTGGATTATAAAATGAGTTCTGGGTCATCCTGGGCTACAGAATGAGTCCTTTTCTCCAAGAAAACCCAACCAACCCAACAAACCCCAAAGCACTTTTCTCTACTTGAAATTATCATAATCAAACCCTTCTCTACTTCCTGGGCCCAACCTGGGGGCTGTCCATCCAGTATTCATTTTCCTTTTCTACACTCTTTATTATTATTATTATTATTATTATTATTATTATTATTATTATTATTATCATCATCATCATCATCATCATCATCATCATCATCATCAGGTATTTATTTCATTTACATTTCCAATGCTATCCCAAAGGCCCCCACATCCTCCCACACCCACTCCCCCACCCACCCACTCCCACCTCTTGGCCCTGGCGTTCCCCTGTACTGAGGCATATAAGGTCTGCACGACCAATGGGCCACTCTTTCCGCTGATGGCCGACCAGGCTAGAGACACGAGCTCTGGGGGTTACTGGATAGTTCATATTGTTGTCCCACTTATAGGGTTACAGATCCCCCCCAGCTCCCTGGGTACGTCCTCCAGCTCCTCCATTGGGGGCCCTGTGATCCATACAATAGCTGACTGTGAGCATCCACTTCTGTGTTTGCTAGGCCCCCTTTTCTACACTCTTAAAAGAAGTGTTTGGCTCACACCATCTTCCTTCCTTGTTCTGGGCTAAACTGTGTGTTAGTTGCCCCTCCACCAAACCATATGCTGAAGTTGTAATCCTCAGTACAGCAGAATGTGATTTTATGGTGGGATGGTGTCTTAAGTCACTCGAGAGGGCATTAATCTAATAACCTGCTGTCCATGTCAGAGACTAGGACTTGAACACACCCTCCAGGAGACTGTATACAGATCTAATGAGTAGGCAGCCAGATGTAAGCCAAAGAGAGGCCTCACAAAAAAATCACCTGTAGAGATAGCCTAATTTCACACTTCTGGGCTCCAGGCCTATAAAAGAATAACTTTTGGGTTCATCATTATTATCATTATCATTATTAATTATAAGACAAGGTCTCACTGCATAGCTCTAGCTATCCTGGAACACACTCTATAGAGCAGATTGACCTCAAACCCACTACCTCCCAAGTGCTGGGATTCAAGGTGTACATCAACATGCCTGGCTCAGGGTTTTGTTTTGTTTTGTTTTGTTTTGTTTTGTTTTGTTTTGTTTTTTAAAAGATTTGTGGGGCAGAAGAGATGACTCAGCAGTTAAAACCACTGACTACCTTTCTAGGGGTCCTGAGTTCAATTCCCAGCAACCACATGGTGGCTCACAACCAACTGTAATGGGATCTGATTCCCTCTTCTGGTGTCCCTGAAGACAGCTACAGTGAACTCACATATATAAAATAAGTAAATCTTTAAAAAAAAAAAAAGCTGTGTGTGTTTGCATGCACCTGTGAAATCAGAAGATTCGTCAGATCCCCTAGGGGTGGAGTACCAGATCATCGTGAGCTGTTGGACATGGATGCTGGGAACTGAATTCCAATCTTCTGAAAGAGCACTAAATGATCTCTCTTGGGCTGGAGAGATGGCTCAGTGGTTAGGAGCACTGACTGCTCTTCCACAGGTCCTGAGTTCAATTCCTAGCAACCACATGATGGCTCACAACCATCTGTAATGGGGGATCCGATGCCCTCTTCTGGTATCTCTGAAGACAGCAACAGTATACTCATATACATAAAATAAATAGATGATTCTTGTTTGTTTGCTTGTTTGTTTGTTTGAGACAGGGTTTCTCTGTGTAGCCCTGGCTGTCCTGGAACTCACTCTGTAGACCAGGCTGGCCTCGAACTCAGAAATCCACTTGCCTCTGCCTCCCAAGTGCTGGGATCAAAGGTGTGTGTTACCACTGCCCAGCTAATAGTTCTTAAAAAACAAAACAAAACAAAAAGTGTTCTCTCTTCAGCCCTGACTTCTCTATCGTTTAGCTCATTGGTCAATGGTGCTTTGTGAAGGAAGCTAACACATGCTTACCATTTTAGCCTGTATCTCAAGGGAAGAAGAAAACTCATCTCCCACTGTCCAGACACCAAGGGGAAATACAATGAGTCATTAGCAGTAGAAACTCGGGCTGGAGCAGCTGGGAATGAGGGGTATTCCTCCTAGACAACTGCTACGTCTCTATAGGGATCGTCTTAGGCAGACTGAAGAACTGTTCTTATATGTAAATGGATGCTCTGCCTTCATGTACGTCTGTACACCACATAAGTGCCCATAGCAGCTAGAAGGTGTCAGATTCCTTGGAACTGGAGTTACAGACAGTTGTGAGCTGCCACGTGGGTTCACACGAACTCCGGTCCTCTGGAAAGGCGGCCATCTCTCCAGTTTCTAAAGGAGTTTCCTTTCTGAATGGTCTTTTTCTTTCCTACCTTTGAGAGGAAATATCTCATCACGGCTGCAGCTGGAAGCCATCTTTTTTGGCAGCAAAGGAAGCCAAGAAAGGACAAAATATCCTAGTGAGTAGAGTAGAAATGTTTCTCATCTGGACTCCCAACAATGTGAGATGACATGGGATTGATATTGTTTCAGATGACGTCCTCATCAAAGCCAAAAGCATCCTTATAGATTGAACCCACTGGAATACTTACTCCATCAGAATAGGCGGTTTGAAGCAAACAAGATGACAGATAGGCCACAAAAGAAAAGTTTGCAATTGTAACTGGCAGTGGGGAATTTGGCCACCTGTGTGCCTAATGGTGGGCTGGCCTTTCTGCCCCTTTGTGGTTGGATGCAGTGGGTGAAGAAGTGGTACATGGCTTGAAGATGCTGCAATCCCCAGAGTGCTTGCTCTCCTCTTTCATATGGCAACTGGCCCCCACCAGGCCAACTGCTAGAGTTATGGCAGTGGGGCCGCTGCTGCAGACACATACAGGGATGGGCATGTTTATTAAGTCGACTGTAGGGACTTGAGTATTGCTATCCACACAAAAACGGGGGAAATGAACCAAGGTGCCTTCCACCACTGACTGAAGGATCACACCATGAGATGCAGAAAGTACCCAATTCCTTCCACCTGCTTTATAGGGTTTTGTTTTTTTCCTTTAAAGTTTAAAACTGGAACTGGACTGAATTGGAGAAGATTCTTAAGATCGACCCCTAACTTTATCCCAAGCTTGCCTGGAGGCTATGATAGGCCTGTGCTGAAAGCCAAAGTATCCTAACTTGTGCTGTGTTTAGTCCAGATGCCTGACACCACTCTAGTGGACCTCACTTGGAAGCAGGGCTGCAGTTGCAACCAGTTAAAGTGAAGCCATCCCAGATGGTGGCAGACCCTTAATTCAGTGACTGGTGTTTAACAGAAAACAGACATAACCCAGCAGGAGAGGTGGTGTGCAGATTGGAATTGTGCTGTGATAGTTATGCAAGACTGAGGACTGCTGGAAACATCCAGAAGGCAGGAAGGAGCAAGAGAGCATTCTTCCCCGGAGTCTTCAAGGGAGCACCGCCCTGCTGATGCCTTTAAGGATCACAGCCTTCAGGCCTATGAGAGAACAGAGTCTGTTATGTTGAGCTGCCTACTCGTTGCTGCTTTGTGATGCTACAACACTAGCCCCAGATCTCCCGCAAACACCAGCTGATCTGGGAGGGTCACCCTATCCTGGGAAGCACTGGGTACCACCAACTGCTAACTACATGCAGCATCTCTTTACAGTGCCCCTTCCAACCTTTTCTTTGCCAAGAATGTGGAACAAGATGGTGACTTTATTAGTGTAATTTTTGTTAAATTTTGTTAGTCAGAGAGGCAAGCCATTTTCAGGGAGTAGGACATTCAGCAGACCAGTTTCAAACATTGTGGTCTTTTTTCTTTTTCTGAAAGAGACATTGACTAATTTTGTATTACTAATGACATAATCCTACTTACTTCAACAGTAAAAGTTGAAACTAGGGACTCCATCAGCAGATTTCATAAAGAGATTCATTGAGTTCAGGAATAGGAAGGAATCTGGACTCTTAATCCCAACCCTGGATTAGCCTAGAGCCCAGCTTCTCAAACCATAGGACTGTAGGCTGCAGCCACAGGATGAATGGTACTGAGGGAGGGAGGGCAACATTGTAAGGTTTCTGAAAGTGCAATGACCAAAACTTAATTCAAATTCTACTGTGCCATGAGTCCGAGGTACCTCCTACTGCAGGTGTGCCCGAAGCTTCAGCGCAGCTTTGGTTGTGACACACGATCATGCACTTGGCACTGTGCAGGTTGTCACACTACACTGAACCCCCAAACAATGCCTGAATTACCCAGGCTAAGACAAGGCCAGTTTATTTTCTAAACTAGTGTTTCTGCCGTACACACCAAGTTTTCTGCTCCTCTAGAAACATCATGGAAACACAACACAAAACATTTTTAAGATGCAATGTTTTCCTATTATCACTTCTCTGATTACAACTATTAAATTACTGTATCTTTAGATTGTATTGCACTGGAATGTTTGACTTTAAAAATTATTGCTTGAGTCTCTCCCTTGAGTCTCATGAGACAAATAATCAGTGAATTATGGCTTGGGATTAGTAAAAAGAAATTTCAACTATTTCTGAAATGGCCGTAGGCATATTTCTGCTCTTTTGTATTATGTTGCATGGATTAAACACATTAGTGATGAACTCTGAGTCACCAACAGTATATTTGTATCAAGAATAGAAATTACTACCCCCTTACCTTCCACCCCTCCACCCCTCACTTCACTCTCCCACACTCACTCCACCCCCCTAAATGGGCAAAAACATACCTTGGTGGTGGTGGTATTCTCTAGACACCTGAGGCAATCAGGGAGCTAACCCTGGAGTCATGAGAGCAAGTGAGCTGGCCCTGGCCCTGCCCCTGCCCCTCACCAGCTGCAGCACTTGAGAGAGCAGGCCTGAACCTTGCCTGGGCTGCACAGTAGGGCTACCCTGGTCAAAGCAGCACAGGAAAGCCAGTTCCCAAGGACAGACTGAGGGAGAGTTGGCCTTGCCAGGCAGGAGGGGGAGTGGATGCAGGGATGATGCCCTATCCCTCCACTGCAGAAGCCAGGAGAGCTGACCCTGAGGTCATGAGAGCAGGAGAGCTAACCCTGCCCTCTCACCGACTGCAGCACTGAGAAGAGTGGGCCCTGCACCTGGGCCACACAGTGGAGCTGGCTCAGATGGCAAAGGCTCGGTGAGCCAGCCCTGAGGGTGTGAGAGCAGGAGAGCTGGCCCAGCCCCTCACAGGCTGCAGCACTTGGGAGAGTGGGATCCGAACCTTGACTGGGAAGCACAGTGGAGCTGACTCTGGAGGTGTGGGTACAAGTGAGCTGGCTCCAAGGGTATGAGAGTAGTAGAGCTGACTCTGCCACTGCTGATGGTGGCACTGGCTTTAGATGGCCTAGCAGAAGCAGTAATGGAGGGCTCGCCCTGGTGGTGCAGATACAGGAACTGGCAGGGTGACAGCTCAACTACCACCCAGCCCCAGATCTAGGGCTCTGAGTTGGCCCACCCCAAAATCTATATCATCTGTGAATGGCTGGAATGTGTGAAAGGGCCAGTCCTGCTGTTTCAAAGCTGCAGGATCTCCATGACACAGGGCAACAACAGGACAACCTGGAGGAGGTTCCTATGAGGACCCAATATTGATGGTGTCATAGAAGCCAAAGATCTCGAACCGGACCAATGACTCATTGCAATGAACATTTGCAGATGAAGATGTGTGGACAGAGGGATATACTGTGGGACATATTACAGCTTCCATGATGAGATGTTCTCTCTCTCTCTCTGTCTCTCTCTGTCTCTGTCTCTGTCTCTGTCTCTCTGTCTCTGTCTCTGTCTCTCTCTCTCTGTCTCTCTCTCTCTCTCTCTCTCTCTCTCTCGTGTGTGTGTGTGTGTGTGTGTGTGTGTGTGTATTTTGGGAGGAGGTTGCAAGGGTAAAGGGTGGATATGAGGAGATGGGGAGATGAGCAGGACTGGAGTGTGTGATGTAAAACTCACAAAGAATCAATACAAAGTTTTATTTGGTTTTACAAAAAGGAACGAAAGCTGGGAATGGAATTCTCTACTTCATGCTCCCTGTGCCTTCTACCCTCTGTCTGTCTGTTGTCTGGATCTGAACCTGCCTATGTGCCTGTATCAGTTTCTATGGCGCGTGTGTGTGTGTTGTGTATGTTTGTATGAATATGTGTTTCCCATTAAAGGACTTTATATTTATTGAACAGCACAGAAAACATCTCATGGGGAAAAAATGAGATACTTTACCAAAAACTTAAACAGAGTTTTATAAGGGATTAAGTCACTGACCCCCAACTGACCCAGACAACAAATAGTATTACAAACATCATTGTTTACCATGCCACATGCAAATGTTGTGCTCAACATTAGGGTGAATATTCAGTTTATTAAGTTGCTTTCAACCTCTATTGTTGCCACTTTCTACAGATGGGTGTTAGAGCACAGGTGCATTGCAGATGGGTATTAGATAGAACACAGGTGCATTGCAGATGGGTGTTAGAGCACAGCTGCATTACAGATGAGTGTTAGAGCACAGCTGCATTACAGACGAGTGTTAGAGCACAGCTGCATTGCAGACGAGTGTTAGAGCACAGCTGCATTGCAGACGGGTGTTAGAGCACAGCTGCATTACAGATGGGTGTTAGAGCACAGCTGCATTACAGATGAGTGTTAGAGCACAGGTGCATTGCAGACGGGTGTTAGAGCACAGGTGCATTACAGATGGGTGTCAGAGCACAGGTGCATTACAGATGGGTGTCAGAGCACAGCTGCATTGCAGATGGGTGTCAGAGCACAGCTGCATTACAGATGGGTGTCAGAGCACAGCTGCATTACAGATGGGTGTCAGAGCACAGCTGCATTACAGACGGGTGTCAGAGCACAGCTGCATTGCAGACGGGTGTCAGAGCACAGCTGCATTGCAGACGGGTGTTAGAGCACAGGTGCATTACAGACGGGTGTTAGAGCACAGCTGCATTGCAGACGAGTGTTAGAGCACAGCTGCATTGCAGACGGGTGTTAGAGCACAGCTGCATTGCAGATGAGTGTTAGAGCACAGGTGCATTGCAGACGGGTGTTAGAGCACAGGTGCATTACAGATGAGTGTTAGAGCACAGCTGCATTGCAGACGGGTGTTAGAGCACAGCTGCATTACTCTGGGCCAGGGTGTGGAAGAGTGTGCAATGTAAGATTACAGCTATGCATTAGCTTAGGCTGCAAACGTTGATTAAATGGAAAATCCAAGGCGAGTTAGGTTGTTACATTGTTCTCTTAAAATCAAGTTAAACAGGGTGAGTGCACAGTAGGATAGCAGCCTCAAGTCTTACATGACTTCAAGGTATATTATTAACTGTGGCTGTGAGGTCCAGCAAAAGTTCTCCTCTTAAAATGTAAGGTTTTTTTTTTTATCACATTGCATCACCATATTACATATTTATGTGAACTGAGGTGGCGATTGAATCAAAACATTAATCAACACTGAAAACCGTGAAAGATGACATGTCCTACTCTGTCAAGTAGACAACTGACACCTAATCTTGTCATATATGTGCATGTACATGTTCATGTGTATGTACATGTGTGCAAGAGTGTGTGGAAGCCAAAGATTAACACTGAGTATCTTCCTTAATTACTCTCCACCTTCTCTATTGAGACAGGGTCTTTCATGGACTTGGGGTTCACCAGTGCAGCTAGATGGTCAACAAGCCCAGGACACTCTATGCTCCCCACAGCACTGGGATTACACCCGTGTATTCCACTACACCTGGTTTATACACGGGTGCTAGAGGTAAACTCGGGCCCTCAGGCTTGCCTTGGAAGCACTTTCCTGACTGAGCCTTCTCCAGACCCAATATCTAGTTCTTTATGTAAAAATATATACATTCATTTTATAGCATGTAAAATTGCTTTCATCTTTAATAAATTATATATGTACACATATGCTAAGGAAATTCTAAGATTTGTTGGTTTTTCTTTCTTTCTTTTTTTAAATTTTAGTTATATGTGTGTCTGTGGGGGAGGGAAGGTGCTTGTGAGCACAGTACCCACGGAGGTCAGAAGAGGTGGCCAGATCCATTGGAACTGGTGTAACAGTTGTGAGCCACCTGCTATGAGTGCTGGGATTGGAAATTGGATCCACTGAGCCAGGTCTGCCAAATAACTGTTTCAACATAAGTAAAAAGGTACCTTACAAAGGTAAGGTACAATTCATCTTGGCAGGTAAGGGCTTGCAGCAGACCTGTGAAGTCTCTAGTCATACTGTGTTCAAACGTCAGGAAGGAGAGGGAGAGATGGAAGCTGGTGCCAAGCTCATGTTCTCTTTTGTATTTGAAAACCTGGCACCAGAGGCCATGGAATGATGACGCCCACATTTAGGAGAGGGCTTCCCACTTCAGTTAGAAACTTCCCACCCAGTCTAGAAACTCTGTCACAGGTAAAGTTCTGAGGTCCATCTCCTAGATCATTTTAGATCCTGTCCAGTTTACAACCATAAACAGCACACCACATGGCAGGTTTATACTGAGATCTTCCGAGGTGATGAAAACCAGGAAGTAACTGAAGAGGCCTCCTTTTTGAGGCTCCTCCCCTCACAACTTTCTGGACGACATGGGGTGAACAGCTTTCCTGCACCACGGACTTCCTTTCTGCCTTTCCAAACTCGTAACACCATTCAAAAACTCTGAAACCGTGAGGCAAAATACACCCTTCCTCCTTTATGTCGGTCTTTCTGAGGTTTCTCGTCGTAGTGAAGAAACGCTGACTGATACAGGGAGTGATCAGGTCAGGAGTGCTCCATCTGTGCATGTGGGTGAGTGTCCTTAACAAAAGAAACCCAGAGAATGTGCTCTCTCACCATTGCAAGATGCAGCATTCGTGAACCAGGAAGAGGGCCCCCACCACACCCTGAACCTTCTGGTACTTTTATCTTGCACTTCTCAGTCCTCAAAATGGTGAGAATTGTATTTCTGTTGTTATTATTTATCCAGTCTAAGCTAGTTGGGCATCCCCTTGAGAAAGGGCAACAGCTACCCAGGGAAAGAATCAGCCTAATTTTCCTACCAAGACCTCATCTCTTAACTTCAGATGACAGTTCAGAACAAGTGAAGGACTGTGCGCGAATCACACCAGGCCACGGGACTGCATTCTTTCCATCCCAACACTGGGGAAGCAGAGGCAAATGCATCTTTGTGAATTTGAGGCCAGCTTGCTCTACATAGTTCCAGGCCAGCCAGGGCTATACAGTGAGGCTCTAAGAATCAAATGACACATGGGAGAGAATTGCACAGGAATTCTTCCCAGGGTGGTCTCCCTCACACCTGAGAAGGCACCTCAGTGCCCTCTGGCATTCCTGCCTGTGACTGTCCCCTACACACACCATGCTGGTGGGAGACGATGTGAGGTAGAAAGGCCATTACTCAGCCTCTTCCTCTCTCTCACTTGCTACACTCTCCTCACAGTAGAGAGAAGAAGAGATCACCAGATGTGAGGCTGCTGGGGAAAACTAAGAATTGACTTAGAAGCCACGGCTCCTCAAAGCACGCTGTCTAGTGCTCCCAATGCACATAGACAGGGCCTGTTCAGAGCAAGAGCACCACAAACACTTGCCTAACCCTGCTGACCCACAGCCAACCAAACATCACTGACTCCTCTAGCAACTTTCTGGCTATGAACGCTGGCCTTTTTCTTCAGGACCATCCTAAGGTCTCAAACACCCTGTTACTGTCTTTAACTTTCTCCTGTTGAGATGTCCCCAACGTCACCCTATAACCTCATGACATTGACAGTTGGGGATTCTGGTCTCTGACTGATGGGTATCAACTCCCAATTTGAGCAGCCAATAGTCTCTGCAGCTGTCCCTAGATTCACCAGTACGTAGTGATAAGCCTTAAAGTGAAGTGCCAGGGTCGTTGGTGTCTAGTATAAATAAAGAGCCTCAAGTTTGGAGATGAGAAAAGAACATGGTTCACACAGGAACTAATTGTGCAATGCGGTGGGAGACACCTTACGTGTACTTGTGACTGTCATATGTGCCTGGTCCATGCATAGGGAACGACTGGACTGCATTCTTATGTCCTCTTCTTCATTTCTGCCTCTGGAGAATTCTTGAATTGCCTGGGTATAAGAATACATTATTCCTATATGTGATCATTCATGAATTGACCTCACCACAGCAAGGTTTGAACAGTACAAAAAACTTTTTTTTTTTTGGTTTTTCGAGACAGGGTTTCTCTGTAGCCCTGGCTGTTCTGGAACTCACTTTGTAGACCAGGCTGGCCTCGAACTCAGAAATCTGCCTGCCTCTGCCTCCCAAGTGCTGGGATTAAAGGAGTGTGCCACCATGCCCGGCTACAAAAAAAACTTTTTATTCATTCATATTTAAAAAAATAATTTTTCTTTCAGTGGAAAGAAAACCCCTTAAAAATACTTTACATCTTATTGATTCAGTGAATACTGAACACATACCTTCTCTGGACCTCTTGCAGGAATACAACAGCTTTGTTGTCCTTCATATTCCAGAATATCAAACAGGACAATTTAACACAAGGGTCCCAGGAGGGTGGAGGGTTAGGAGCAGCTCTACAGACAAACGAGGAACTCAATAACCTAGCAAATGTGGGTGGGGGCTCAGAGACAGGGGTGTGGCTCAGTAACAAGATTGGTGAACACCAAACCTTGTTAACTCATGGCTGGGCACAAGAGGCCTTGTTTATCTAGCTTTCATGCAGCGTCCACACGGCAATTCACCACAGCTATGGAATTCTTTTTTATAATTCTTTTATGTATACAGGTGTTTTGCCTGCATGTATGACTGTACCATTGGACCCCATGGAACTAAAGTTACAGACAGTTGTTAGCTGCCGTGTAGGTGCTAGGAATCTAACCTGGGACCTTTGGAATGACAGCCAGTGATATTCTTAATCACGGAACCATCTTCCCGGTCCCCACAGTTATGGCATTCTTCCCAAGATTTAACAAGGCCGTGGCTCCATCTTTCCAGCTGAGTATCTCCCAGGTCTCTCCGTTTCTTCCAGGGAACTGGCCATTGCCTTGGCCTCTGGTGAAAATATCTGCACATCATACTTGAAAGGGGTGCTTCCCCCTCCTGGTTCTTTTTCCTGGTTCAGATTTAGCTGAGGGATGCATTCCAAGGAGCACAGCTCTCTAGAACTCCTGGAAGCAAGAATTGGTGGGAGCCAGAGAGACCGGGCAAGCTTGTTTCCTGAGGGGCCTGTTCACATCATCTCTCCAGTGTTCAAGAACACAGCAGCCTTCACAGCTGCATAAGGACAGGCATTCAGTCTCAGACAATGAGGAATTCACAGCGACCAGGCTTTCCTCCTCCGTGAACTGCAGTGCCTGCTTCAATGTACATTTGGCTAAAATTAGGATCATTTCTGTTGATTCTAGGTTTACCTAACTGAGTTCAGCTACATGAGGAAGTTTAAATTGGCTTGCAATCTGGAGACATATGGGAGACTGGAATGAGCTGGTGTGTCAGCAGACACAGGTCAGGAATCAGAGATTCATTCAAAAAGTCCAAGATTAAAGTCTAGTGTATATTAATATATGTAAAATCTGCCTGCCAAGCAACACATCCCAAGGACTACATGTAGGATATTTTGCATAGGATATATCTGGGATGTAGAGTATATGTTTATTTAAGAATCATGGGGATTATAAAACCATTTCTTATTTATGGAGTCTCTTTAAAAGATAGTTTTAAAATCTTGGATCCAAGAAAAGTATAAAGATCTGAAAGACACAGGAGAGAAGAGCTTCCTGCCAACAGTCACATGCGGGCTGGTGACTGTTTACTGTCTCATGCTTCTGTGTAGGATTGCAATACCCATGAGATGAGCCTGGCCATGCCAGGAAGGGAAGGAGGCTTCTGAGATTAAAGTGCTGGAGTACAGCATACAATCAGTTTTTATCCAGAAACACACACACACACACACACACACACACACACACACACACACTTCTTTTCTATGTATTTTATACATATTTGTTTATACAAAATATATTTATAAATATGTTAAAAAATCAGATGTCATCACAGACATCTGAATTTTCTGGTAAAGTCAGATAATACTGAAAAAATGAATGAGGCTTTCTATTTCTGGAATGGCAAAAAGGGGGGAGATGTAAAGCTCTGACAGTCAGCGAAAGGCTTGAGAACTGGTAAAGTGATCAAAATAATGTTTTCCAGAATTCTGAAAATGAACTAATAGCTTATAAAACTTTGAAGAGAATGGGCTGGAGAGATGGCTCAGTGGTTAAGAGCACTGACGGCTCTTCCAGAGGTCCTGAGTTCAATTCCCAGCAACTACATGGTGGCTCACAACCATCTATAATGGGATCTGATGCCCTTTTCTGGTGTGTCTGAAGAAAGCAACAGTGTATTCACATAAATAAAGGAAATAAATCTCTTTTAAAAAAGAAGAATTTGGAGAGAATGTATTCAAGCAAAACAGATGAAAGTTGGTGAAACTTTCTCTTACTCTCCTTTCTCTAATCCCCCAGTTCAGCCCTTCATGGCTGTGAAAACACCTAGTAGCAGGGGCTGGAGTGGCTAGCCCACACTTGGAGCATCCCACCACTCTCAGAGTGCCACTACTTGGTCTGTTTGACTTACTGAAAAAGCTGCACATGTAGGGATTGACTTCATCTCAGCAGTCTCACTCTGTGTGACCAGTCCTGGAGGCCGCAGGTGTAAACTGGCCTGACATCTAACAGACACATGTTCCTGGGTTGGAACCCAACACTGAAAAACAAAACAAGGTTGTACAAATGCATTCACTGGTAGGGTTATTTGGTCAAAACAACCAACAGCAACTGTTTAACAATCTTAACTCCTGGTGCTGATGTTATCAGTGGGAATCGAGGTCAGGCTGTTTTAAGACATAATCATAAAGGCTGAAGAGATGGCTCAGTGGTCAACAGCACTAGCTGTTCTTCCAGAATACCAGGTTCAATTCCCAGTACCAACATGGCAGCTAACAGCCATCTGAACTCCAGTTCCAGGGGACTGGTGCATTCTTCTGGCCCCCATGAGCGCCTGGCACAAATGCACATATATAAATGCAAGCAGAACATCCATACATATAAAATAAATAAACCTTTTAAAAAAATGTATAAATTAAAATGAAAACTCAGACAATGAGATACTCATTTAGACATGTTTTGAAAAACGGTGCTGCATTCTTGCGAATCGAGAGGACTGGCCCATGAAGACCGTGACCTCTCACCTGCGGCCATCTTGGAGACTCGGCTTAAGCACCAAAGTAAAACAGAGCTGTAGCTGCCTATTTGGTCACATTGATGTCTGTGTCACACAGGTAGGAATCAGGCCATCCAGATAGCCAGGCCAACATGAGAGGCCTACGTGGAGACGGCCAACAAGAATAACCCATTCCAGGAGTAGAAGGCAGCCTGATGACATCAGGTCTCCCTGTCTCACACTGAGCAAGGTCCACACCCCTATCCAGAAAAAGAATGACTGGTCACATAGCTTAAGTCACATATGCCCTGCTCGCCTATCTCTGTCATGTCTCATGGTTGACATATGACCTGGGCTCACATACCTCCTCAGAGGAAGTGTGATCAGTTACATAAGGTACTTATTAATTAAGTCTCCTTTGCATTGCAAGATCTCTTTCCTGGGGAAACATTATATATGCATATACACATAAACATACACACATATACTTTTTGGTTGTGAGCTAGCCTTTAAGGGCTGAGCCATCTCTCCAGCCCTAAATATATTTTTAATTAATTATTTTTTGTATGTAGGGGCTTTTTTTTTTTGGTCCCAGGCTCCCTGAATAACAACCTTGAGACTCAAATTACATATTACAAATACCTTGACCATAAGCTTTGGATGTTCCCCAACCATCTCATCAATTAATATTCCACTTATTCTGATCTAAGTTCTGCCATGTGACTGGTTACCTCTGCTTGTAGGGGCATTTTTGTCTGCATGTGTCTGTATTTCATGTGTATGCCTAGTGCCTGTGGAGGCTAGAAGATGTTGAATTCCTTGGGACTAGAGATACAGGCAATTGTTAGCCACCAATGTGGGAATTTGGAATGAACTCTAGGCTCTCTGCAAGAATAGTCAGTGCTCTTAACCCTTGAGCCATCTCCCCAGCCTCCCTATGGGGGGAGAGGGGATTAAAAGTAGACACTTTGTTCTGTCTTTGCAAGCTAGAGCTTTTTACCTCAGACCCCTGATGTGCCATTGACATTAATAAAGTCTCCTTGGAGGACATCTGACTCGGCGCCTTTCCTACTCAAGTCTTCTCTCTTCTTCATCTCTAAACCCTTGTATCTGGTGCTGAAACCTGGGAGAGAAGTGTTATTGAGAAGAATTGCCCCATGGGAGGCTCCCGTGCCTCCACCCTTACTGCTGCTCTCTCTGCCTAGGTCAGGCATTTGCCCTGACTTGAGTCGGCTCCCTTTCCTCTACCTGCTGAGTCTAGGGATGCTCATGTCCCCCACTCCTTTTCATCCATACAGGCTTGGATTCACCAGGTTTTATGAGTGCCAACCAATCTCACCTGCCTAAAATTTCTCCCCTGAGCTGCCCTCTCCAGAACCTCAGAATCCTTTATTCTAGGGAGAAATGAAACACCGTGCCCTTGAACTGTGAACCAAACAAACCTTTCTTTCCTAAGGAGAAGCGGTCGCAGAGCAGCAGCCAAGTGGCAGAGCACTGAGGGGACAGCTAGAGTTTCTGAGATCATAACTGGGAGGCAGAAGTAACAAAGACAAGGGAAACTGGGGGTCCTGCTTGCCGCAAGAGAGCTGCCATGCCTGAAATGCCTGTCACACGGGATCTTGCCTTCCTATGTCTAAGAGCTGTAACACTCTGCCACGGGCCTAACGGTATCAGCACCTACATCTGTATGATAGCTTCATACTGTAACTGCTGTCACCCATGCTGCTCAAAGTTGAGAAGCACAGACAATAACTGACACGGGAAGAAGGCCATTGCTGATGAAAGCCCAGCCTCTCCAACGTGAGCGTGCAAAGCTTTAAATATCAGCTTCTAAGGCAGAAGCAATAGGAGCTAGCTCTCAGGGTTTGGAGCTGTGAGCTTCTGGGTCTACAGATCCAACGCTAGCATCTTGCACTTAGCAACCCCAGTGTGCTGGCACTTGGAGAACTCCTTGCCTATCCCAGTAGAGCCAGAAGATCCTAGGCATCTGACTGCTAACACTGAAGGTTCTAGAAAGAGAAGAAAGAGAAAGGGGAGAAAAGATATTTGAAGAAATGACTGGAAAGTTTCCAAATCTGGTAACACACCGGAACCTGTACATCCAAGAAGCTAAACTCAGAGACTCTCACCTAGACACAGATGCAGACAGAACCAAACAAGTTTCAAACTGGGAAAGGTCTTCAAGGTGAAGGGAGCCTCAGTGAAATTGACAGATCATATCAGAGGCCATGAAGGCCTAAGGCCGGTTGACTGACATATTCAGAAATCAAAGAAAAAAGAAATCTGCCAACTAAGCAAGACTGTTCTTCAAGGAAGAAGAAATAGAGGCATTCGATGTACAAACAACTCAGCAACAACCACCCTATAAGAGATATTAAAGGTACCCCTCGGGCAGACACAAAAGGACTAGCTAGTGTACTAAACCCCAAAGAAGAAATAAAGACTCCAGTGTTCTAGTTCCATTTCTGTTGTTGTGCTAAACACGGGCCAAAAGCAACTTGGAGAGGAAAGGGTTTATTTGGTCACAGTCCACAATTGAGGAGAGTCGGGTAGAAAGTCAGACAGGAACTTGAAGCAGAAAACATGAAGGAAGATCGCTTGCTGGCTTGTCCACAGGCTCATATCTGGCTAGTTTTCTTATAGAGACCAGAGTTACCTGCCCAGAGATGGTGCCAACCACAGTTGGCTGAGTTTTTCTGCATTATTAACAATTAAGGCACTTGGTTGCCCCTCATACGTGTCCTCTCCCCAGTCTGATTCAGGTAATTCCTCAGTTGAGGATCTCCTCTGATGACTCTAGTCGACATCAGGTTGATAATTGAGGTGAAACCCAGGGCCTCGTGCATGCTAGCCAGGCCCTCTACCACTGTGCCAGACCCTCGATCCCAACTGTATTATTTTTAAGGTTGCTTTGGTTACCCTGTTCCCACTGTCCTTTCATGTGCATTTTAGAATACGCTTGTCTCCATCCACAAAGAGTTCTACTGGGAATTCTATAGGAGTAGGTTAAGTCCAGATCAACCCGGAGTAAAGCAAGAACTCCAGGGTTGAGATCATAGCACTGGTGTTGCTCCCTAACATTTTGTGACAAAACGTGGACACAGAGACATCTATGGAATCTTTAAATACAAATCTAATAACTTTAGTAGTTACGAGAACTAATGCGCGAAGGCCTTTGTGAATACCAGGCAAGTGCTTCACCACTGAGGGGTGGACACGCCCACTCCACACTCCTCCCTGTTCTTTCTTCCTCTTCCTTCCCTCCCTGCACACCCCCATTTCTGAAACAACACTTAAATGTAGGCTAGGTTGGTCTTGAACTTGTTGTCCCTCTGCCTCAGCCTCTTGACCTCAAAGGCATTAACTACCACATTTCTTTATGTATTATACTCAGTGGGTTTACAGGAATTGGAGAATATATTAATTACTTTTCTAATGGGTGCAACAAGATACCCTACTGAAGCAATTTAAAGGAGGAAAGCCTTTCTTGGCTCACAACTTCAGAGGCTCTGTTATGGTGAGGAAGTCAGTTCCGTCCAGTGATAGGAGTATGTGGCAGAAACTCAGTCACAAGGCAGCAGACAGGAAGAAGAGAACTTGGGTAGAAACCAGAGACCAATAGAACACTCACAGGCCTGAACCACTGATCTACTTCTGTCAGGTTCCACAGCCTCCAAAACAAAAACAAACACCACAAGCTGGGAACTGAGCACTCTGAGCCCTCGGGGAACATTCCAGATCCAAACCATAACATTCGGCCTCTGCCATCCAAAGGCACATGGCCGGCTGATAACACAAAAACTGCATGCACTCATTCCAGATTGAAGTTCACAGTCTCAAGAGTCACAACGCTCTTCAAGTGTCCAAAGTCTTTACTGGGACGCAAGGGAACCACTTAGCCCTAAGCACCACAAGGCCAAAGAAATAAGTTACAGACTTCCAATATACAACAAGGAAAGAGTAAGATAAAACAAAGCCACAACACAGGGTAAAGTGCTGAAACTCACAGTTCCATGCCTGCACCTAAAACACATAACACCTGGGCACCAGCACGCTTCGGCAGCTCCACTCCATATCCTTTTAACATTTGCAGCAAATGTAGCCTCTTTGTGGCCAGCTCCATTTAGAGCTTGCAGCTTTCTTTCCTCAGCATGCCTCTAGGATTTCCACCACCTGACCTTCTCCACTCTGACTCACATTTACAGCTTGGTGCATTACCCAGACCAAGACTCTTTGCAGGGAATCTGAGCCTGCTACACACTCCACTTACCTATGGCGGTGCAAAGCCTCCACAGCCCCAGAACTCTTATCCTCTGCCCATTTACAAAGTCAGCATCATAAAGATGATGCCAAGTCCAACGTGGAGCTACAGTCGGGCCCTCTTGGACCATGACTACAGCAGTCCTTCAGGGCCTACGCTCTCAGCTTTTTAAATTGAAGATATTTCGAATGCATCTACAAGCTTACATGTTGGAGTCTTCAATGGGAGGAGTCTTCCCCATAAGGCACTTTTTCTGTTGACTCAACACAAAATGCACAACTTTGCCATAACAATTACAGCTGCTTGTCCAAAACCTTAAATGAGTTTTGAACCTTTTTTTTCCACCAAATAGCAGATTTCTTACTGTCTTCCACTTTGCTTAAAAGAAACTGCATTTCTCATATCTGGCTAAAAGCAGCAGGTAGCCATACCCCCTGAGTTTGGAGGGGGCCGGGATAATATTGAGACAGTTTCACTGCTCATACTACATAGCCCTGGCTGGCCTGGTACTCACAGGGACCTGCTTGCCTGTGCTCCCTGAGTGCTTTGATTGAAGGAGTTTGATATACTGCTATTCTTAAGTAGTTAGCGTCTACAAAAGTAGGTTTTGGGGATTGGAGCAGTGGCTTAGGAGTTAAGAGGACTTGCTCTTGCAGAGGTCCTAGGTTTAATTCCCAGCACGCACATGGCTCACAACCATCTGTAACTCCAATTCCATATACCTCTGCTGACCTCCATGGACTCGCACATACATACAAAATACATACATTCACTCAGCACACACATGTAAAATAAGCAAGGCCTCCTTACACACTGGCCAGGCCTATACATTTTTTCCTATAGACTATTCCCTTTCTGCCTTTCTGCTACATTGAGACACAGCTGGGAGGGTGGGGGATGGGAGAGACGTGATGCTAACACCCTCACCAAGGGCCAAAAAAATAGGCTTTCAGCCAGTCTTAACTAGGGTTTCTATTGCTGTAAAGAGATACACTATGACCACAGCAACTCTTTTGGTGCTAGAGAGGTAGCTAAGAGTTCTACACCAGGATCAGTAAGCACCAGGAAGAGACAGCGAGACACTAGGCCTAGCTGGATCTTCTGAAACCTCAAAGCCCACGCCCAGTGACACACCTCCTCCAACAAGGCCACACTCCCAATAATGCTGCTCCTTACGAGTCATGGGGGCCATTTTCATTCAATTATGACAGCCACCAACTCTGAGCTGATAAAGTGCGCTGCCTCAGGCTTTATTGCAGCAAACAGATCAGTGAAGGGATATACATCTTAGACAGCAATTTAAAACATTATCCAACAATTTTATTATGTTTTATGTGTATGGGTGTTTTGTCTGCATGTTTATCTGTGTGTCTGCCATATGTGCACCCAGAGAAGCCATTGGGTACCTTGAAACTGGAGTCGTAGATGGTTGTGGGTCACCGTGTAGGTGAAAATCTGAACTGCTGGGCTTCTCTGTTGCCTTAGACTACAATTTTTAATGAACCAGTTCTTCTATGATTATGATTCAGTTCTTCTATTAATGGTCAAACTACTCACAGAATACTCTAAAACCAGGCAGACGGGTGCATCTTGACCTAGGGTGGATGCGCCATGGTGAAGGTTTGGCTGAGAGAATACGTTAGGAAACGATTCCCTCGGGAACCACAGTTAACCATAGGCAAGAAGAGGAGAAGACAGTAACTTTGAAGGAGCTGCAGTAACCCAGGTCAGAGGCACAAAGCCTAGTGCGGATGTGCAGGGCGTATCTAAGAAAGCGTCAAACCGACTGAAACCAAGCCAACAGATCTCACTGACACGCTTACTGCTTCAAAACACCTCACTGAAAAGTGACATGGTGACAAACTTCTATTTGACTTCAGAGCTCCTATACACTCTTCTTGGTCTTAAATAAACCACTGGGTGGGTCATTACTTTCGCTCCTTAAATTGAAAATGATCTTCAGAGAAGATAAAATGTATGTAGTAGTAGCAACACTCCTTTGCACAATTTTCTACCTAAGGGTTCTCTAACAGCTCCCCTGAAAGTGCCAGGTTTCCTCTGGAATTTTCTTGAGTAGCTTCCAGGGCATGACTGGTCATGTTCTTTAGCCACAGCTGGGGAGGAGAGCAGTCAACCCAGCAAGCAGCTACAGGCCACTGAGCAGAGGTTAACCCTCAGAGAGCCTCCTGCGCTCCCAGGGATCTAGTCCGGGATCCTTTCTTGTCACCTGAGAGTCAGAGCATGAGCACTTTACCTTTGACTTGGTAGGCTCCAATTACAAAATCATCTTGGCTCGTATTTCCAGCAAGATTCTGCTAAGTAGTCTCTAGAATGATGAACTCTGTATATCAGAAGGGTGCTATTATTTTCCCTTAAAAAAAAATACAAGTGTCATGGTATATTTAGAATCTTGTCTATATTTGGAAAGTATTGTTGTATGTTGTGCTCAAGACATCCTGAAACACACATTTGTGTTTTTATTTTTAAGATTTATTCATGTATGTGAGCGCT
Source organism: Mus musculus (assembly GCF_000001635.26). Classification (NCBI taxonomy): domain Eukaryota; kingdom Metazoa; phylum Chordata; class Mammalia; order Rodentia; family Muridae; genus Mus; species Mus musculus. The sequence continues at coordinate 128,925,388 of NC_000068.7, forward strand.
CTATTTACATGTATAACTAACTGCAAGCCAGAAGAGGGCATCAGATCCCAGTATAAATGGTTGTGAGCCACAATGTGGTTGCTGGGAATTGAACTCGAGACCACTGGAAGAACAGACAGTGCTCTTAACCATTGAGCCATTTTTCTAGCCCCATATATATATATATATATACATACACACATATATATATGTGTACATATATGTATGTGTGTATCTATGTGTGTGTATATACATACACACACACACACACACACACACACACACACACACACACACACACATATATGAGTACACTGTAGCTGTCTTCAGACACAACAGAAGAGGCATCAGATCCCATTAACGATGGTTGTGGGAACTGAACTCTAGACCTCTGGAAGGGAGATAATGCTCCTAAGCCCTGAGTCATCTCTCCAGCCTCCACATTTATATTTTATACAAGTATATAATTTGATCATTGCTTGAGCCAATGAGAAAGACATTCTTTAAACAATATTTTAATATTGTTGCTCTTGAGTTCAATTCCCAGCAACCACATTGTGTCTTACAACCATTTATACTGGGATCTGATGCCCTCTTCTGGCTTGCAGTTAGTTATACATGTAGATAGAGTGCTCACATACAATTATTTGTGTATGTGTTGCACACAAACACCATACATGTGAGCACAGGCATACATGTGCGATGACATGCGCGTGGAGGTCAGAGGACAACTTTCTGAAGCTAGTTCCCTCCTCCTGCCATGGCCCCTGGGGATCACACTGGTTGTCAAACTTGCACAACAATCACTTTTACCCACTGAACACATCTCTCACTGGTCCAAGGTAAATACTCTTATATTTTATCAACACAAGGGTTAAGAGAATCAAGTATGAAAACACCATAGCAAGAAATATCATCTCACTTTATTTATAACAGTAATAATTAGAAATAAATATCCAACAGGAAATATGTTTTTTTCAAGAGACCATAGAACCACATTCTGTGCTAAACCATAAAGTGGAACTCTGAATTACTGTTAAAAACATTGTGCAAAGTATTTACTGACACGTAGAGGTGTGACTTATTTGTTACCCCAATAAATAACCCCCTAGCAGCTCTGTCATCACCCTTCCTGATGGTCCTCCCATCCTCAACTGCTCTTGGCCTATTTTGTGCTTGCTCCATCATAGCTCTCGACTGGAGGAGACTTCTGCAACCTAGCCCAGCACAGCACTGAGCTCTAGCCAGCACACATGTGCTCCTCTCCTGGCCCAGTGCAGAACCAGCCTTCGATTGAGCACTTGATCCACCACTCTGCGTGTCGAACGGGAGCTGCACACGATCACGACGACACAGGAAGGCGCCTTAACTGAGGAACCTTATGAACTATTCCAAACCACCAGCCTTCAAAAGTCCCGAGCGGGAATAGCTTTGTCCTCTACATGCTGCAGAAGAAAAGAAACACATCAGCTTGTGAAAATTACCAACTTAATCACCACCACCCCTCAGACACATCCATGCAGCAAACAAAAACAAAATCCAAAATGAGTTAAATATTCCTCTTGGGGAAAATGGAAGGAACACCTTGAATTGAAACACAAAATCTAATGCTAGAAAGCACTAAACACAAATCCAGAAAACACAAAGCTAAAATGATGTAAAGAACAAACAAACCCCAAAACTATATTGATCCTTTAATCCCTGCACTTGTGGGGGGAGGGGGGGGGAGGGAAGCAAGGGGTTTTGTGTGAGTTCTAGGCCAGCCTAGTCTACACAGCAAGTGCCAGGAGAGCTAGGACTACATAGAAAGACCCCATCTCAACCAAAAAAGTAAAAACAATAAAAATAAAAAAGACTATATTAATAACAATAGAGTTGGATGGAAATATAACAACTCCTTTATGAGTACATCGAAAAGTTCACAGAGGCAGGCCTTGGGCATGAACCCTGCATCCAATCCCACAACACCCAGAGGAAGCTCCACTCCCAGGCACTCTAACACGCCCAGGATCAGAGGATCAGAGGATCCCAGGATCTTGCTCACACAAGGATCTCAGGGTCCCAGAGGCAGCTTGACTCCCAGGAGTTCTGACACACTCAGGATCTCAGGATCACGGGATCACATAGAGAGCTGAACTCTGAGGAGTTCTGACACAACTAGGATCACAGGAAGAACAGGCTCCAGTCAGACATAGTGAGGGCAGGTAGCACTAGAGATGACCAGATGGTGGGAGGCAAGCATAAGAACATAAGCAACAGAAACCATAGCAAGTCCTGGATACACCATCACAGTGGAAAAGCAAGATTCGGACCTAAAATCACTTCTCATGAAAAGTTCACAGGTATGGAGGCTAGTGAGTTGGCTCAGCAATGAAAAATCCTTGTTCTTGACTGAGGACCCAGGCTTGCTTCCTACCACCAACACTGCAGCTCACAACCACACGTAACTCCAGTTCTAGAGGATGCAACATCCTCCTTTGCCCTCTGCGGGCATCAGGCGTGACTGTGGTACAGACACAGATTTAAGGAAAACACTTATAACATTATAACACAAACCTCACAGATATGAAGACAATATTGTTAAGCTGTTACTACTACCCAAAGTAATCAACATGTTCAATGAAATCAGTTTCCTAAAAATTCATATATAGAATCTAATAGACCCTAAGTACTCAAAGCAACGCTGGAGAAGATTAATGCATGGCAGGGGTTGGTGGGAGCCTACAAACTGGGAAGACACAAAGGAATATGAGGAATATATAAAAGCAATGCAAACAGACAACCAGGTATTACACTAACAAGGAAACTGAAGGGCCTGTAGGCCCAAGATACTGAATTTCCTTCAAATAAGCCACAAGACACCAAAGTATTAACAAGGTTAGAACAGAAATTCTATAGCTTACAGGAATATAAAGTGTTACAAAACACTTTTACTCCCTGGTACAGACCCTGAGTAACTGCTGCAAATTTATAGGAAGAAACATTTATAAAGAATTACAGTAGCAATGTACATTCAAAAAGGTGAAACTTATCTAAATCCCTATTACTGACACTTAATTATAACACAGTCACAGAATAAAGTGCTACATAAGGGTAGATGTGATACTGCACATCTTTAATCCTTGCACTCAAAAGGCAGAAACAGGTAGATCTCTGTGCATTCAATGCCACCAAGTTCCATGCACTACATGCCAGCACTACAAAGAGAGATCCTATCTCAAGTCAAACAGACAGAACTAAAGAAAGAGAATTAAACACACACACACACACACACACACACACACACACACACACACACCCGTGTCAGCCCCCCCACGCCGGAAAAAAAAAACCCACAAAAAAAGAAAACCATATGGCAGGCAAGCCCAGATAGAGGAGCAACATATGCACATTATTTTTATTGAGGAAAGAAGGGAAAAAAATACTTTAACTTGAAGACAGAAAAAGTTCCATTAAGGCTTTTATCCAAATTTCAAGAGATGGTTCAAAGAATAAAAAAAATTAGTAGCATCACTTTTACCTTTTTAGTCTATTTACATGACTTCTTGTCAGTATCCAAAACCTAATACAGAAAAAGGAAACAATATAAAACCCTATGTGATTTTTCATTCACTAATATCTACTGGGTACACTGTCCTAGCTTATACTTCTCAAATGGTCCTAATAACATCCAACCTAACAGTATTTGGTATTACAAAAAGAAATAAAAACCAAATTTTTCATAAATAAGAATCTGGTATGATTTGTGGTTCCATGGACCCTCCCTCTTTAGAGGTGAGGCACCTGCAGACACACCTCTGACTTTCTCATATTTGTTGATGCTCAAGCAGCTTTGGTCACAGGTAGCTTATTTTCACATTTACTTAAATCTAAATTTGGAGAGACTACTCCCAACTAATCTAAGGAAATCGACTGTCAATAACTAGACCTTCACATAACCTTTCTCATAGACTAAGAACTTCTGAAGAAGATATCTAGCCAGTCTTCAACATAACTAAAATGTGTGTCAGTCATGACTCTTGACTTCCCTTCTGCACTCGTGTACTCTCTATTTCCTTTTCTTGATTAAAATAGGCATGAAAAGTTGCTAACTAGAGTGAAGAGCCGGCTCAGGGAGTAAAGCAGTTGCTGCCCGGCCTAACAACCTGAGCTTGATCCCAGGGCCCGCATGAGGAGAGAAGCAACTGACAGTGTCTCTTCTGACTGCCACAGCCTGCACACACACACAATGAGTGAATAAAAATTTAAACTGCTGACTATACTGAAGGGTCTAAGACCATCCTAAGTCATACTGTCAATGAATATTACTCTTTCTTTCAGTGACAATAAAAGAATCAGGTAACTTCTAAACCTAAGAAAACTCGAATTATCGTACAGTAGCCTCCAAGGCTCTCTGCTAAAGAAAAGTGTCTTTTCAAATGTCACCGCCATCCAAATATACTCTTTTTAAAAAGAAAAGCAAGATTCCCACTGTACTTACTTTAGCCAATAGTTCTTGTGTTTCCGCAGTCAGCGGGGCGTGAGAAAAATTACAGTGATCGCCCTGATAACATTTGGTTCCTGTGTGATAAAACTTGCAAGGGTATTCACGTAGCACAGTGTTAAAGAAAATAATAATTTTATCCAATTGAAATGATTCATTATTAATTTAATAACTATTTCCTTGAAATCTTTCCTACCAGTATATTCACTTAATTTTCTATTTAAAATATGAGACAATAAAAAGTCTCATTTCAGAAAGACAATCTTTTCTCTGTCACATAAAGTCTCAATGGACCCCAGGTAAGTTTCACTTACAGATGAAAGAAATGTATTTTAGTTACTTTGAGATGTGGTTATTGTAAAATGTTTTTGAGAATGAGGTGAAGTAAACTCAACGACAGCAGCAAGTTTTACAAATTTGGATCCTTTATGTATTAGGTTTGTTAAAGTAGAACCAATTCATACAACATTATTATTTAGGAAATGTCAAGTTAAATCTAAGACTTCTATAGTGTGTGACAAAAAGAAACAACTTCTGTGTGACTGATGGTGTCATTACTGTAAATGCTTGTATTTCATGACTTCATAACAAGTTTGGCCATTAGAACTAAGGCTGCCAGCAGGTTAAAGGAACCTCCATAAAATATCTCTACTTTTCTATATGAATACGGACTCAATTAAACACTATCACAGCAGAAATGACATTATTCTCCTGGGTCTGACTAGGTCTCTTAAACCTTCCACCACCCCTCAACAGCAGAACAGACCTGTACGTTAAGAGATTTTTCTTTAAGGTCCATTCAAAAGCATATGCAATATAATCACTCTGACAGTGAGTTGGGCTTAAACAGAACACCTTTGTTACAGCAGCAATTGTAGTTCATCAGAGTCTGTATCTTTCCTGTTCTATGAAGAGTGCAGGGAATCTTGTGATAAAGGATATTATGTAAATACAGGCAGTTCTCTCCTTTGGTACAATATCCTTGTACATAATACTTACACATTTCCTTTTTCTTCTCTATCTCTGCATCATGATCAAACTTACACTGGTCTCCCTGTGTAAACATAAGGACAAGTTATGTCTCACAACTAGACCTTTGCACCTTAACAAACTTAACTCCTCCTGAACTTCAAATGGACAAGCAAGTGCAGTAAGAATCTAGAGTAGCTAGCATCTGAGCACATGACTCAGCCTGCTGCACTTCTAAAACTTCCTAAAACATTTTCAATGTAAAGCATCCTTAATAAATAACCTTTAAAAACATAAAGCACTTCACTAATTTTCAAACTAAACTTTTTCCAAGAGCAAAGAGGTTTTAGAACTCCCAGGTATGTTTTAAGACTGTCACACAAAGACAACAGTTCTAGAACACTCCTGCCGTGACGACGCTGTAGTGTAGTGTGTCTGTTTCCTTACACACTTTCATACCTTAATACATTTCCTTTCAAGGAAATATTTGCAAACTTGCTTCCCTTTGCGTTCCACCGTGTGCTGGTTGATAAAGCCTTGACTCATCCTCACACGTGGCTGCTTCTCTTCAGGTTCATCAGTCTATAATAAAAAAAAAAAAAAAGAGAAAAAGAAAATTAAGAATCTCACTTTGTTCTACAAAACTGTTTTAAACTACTTTTACTACATTAGAATGTCTCTCTGATAGCTGCACATGGTGACCAATGCACCGTCTCAGCATACCAAGGCTGAAGCAGGGTTCAAGTTCAAGGCCAGCCTGGGCTATACATACAACAAGTCTCTGGCTCAAAAAAGCGCCTCTTCTAAAAGGGCCTTCAAGAGCTGAACTTTGGTATATCAGTTTATAAAATGAATGCTCATCACTTTCAATAGCATTCAGCCACTGAACACTAGTACTGATAAAACTTGATTATCTTATTGTACTTCTACAAAACCACATTCTGTAAAAACGAATTCAAGAAAACTAAAAAAAATGAAAATATATTTCTTGTGATAAAAAGAAATTTAAACTAGAAAGAGCTTCAGAATTATGGAAACGAGGCTGGAATAACAACTAACAAGAAGCAGTGGGAAATCTCTAGCTCCAGTGATAATATGTTCACAGTTTAATATTTAAAAAAGAAGTAAGAATGATAAAATCTATTTTAGCACTTTAGAAATAAAAACTATTTTTAATGTGTTAACTTGTGACAGCTTAGAACTTCTGCATGCCTAAGTAGTAAATATGGTTTTAGCAACATGGTACATGCAATTAAGGAGCTAGTGCGTGTCCTAATCACCTGCTTTGCAAGAATATCGTTATTAATTTATTAAGACCATAAAAATCATACACGTATCTCAGTTCAAATCTTTGGTTTTAAATGATTCTGCCATGAAAATCTAACACAGGTTTAGAACTTGCTTTTCATATAGAAGGGCTGTCAGTTCTGCGTGAAGAATCATTTGAGTCACTCAAGTCATAGAAGAGAGGTTAGGAAACCAAGTCCAGCCCTGGCTTGGCTCTTGTGTGGGACAGTCAGCCATCTAAACTCTGAGTTCAGATTCCCTACTTGTAAAATATGAGAAAAAGGACTGCTTTTATATTATATAAGTTTATTTCAATCTTTAATATTTGGTATCTCCCATCCCCCACCCCTTTTGCTATGAGATCTCACTGTTACCCAGGATAGTCTTGAACTCCTACTTCCACTCCTAAGCAGCTGGGACTACAAGGCACTCACAGCCATGCTCAGCTAACACTTGATATTTCTAATATTTTAACCTCCCCAAACTACTGACCCTGTGTCTAAGCTGAATAAGAAGCTTGCCATTCAGTTTAAAAGTCTTCAGAAAATCAGAGTCTAGAGAAGTCATTTGCTGTCCTATGCTGAAGTACATATGCATATTAAGGAAGGATAGTTACAAAGCAAAATCCAAGTACCAGGAACAGGACTGTGAGACTTAGTAAGGTCAAAGCTCAGAAATAGCTGTTTTAACTTCCAGAAGTAATCAGTCCAGAGGTTGAAGGACTGAAGTATATAAACTGTGCAGGACTCTATGGCCTTTCAACTGTCTCTAAAGCTGTTTCCTTTTGCCTCCCAGTTTTCTATAGATAGTGATGGTCTAACACTCAGAGACCAAAGGGCTGATGCACTCATGTTTTAGGCCAACAGGGAAATCACAGAGGCTGAAAGTGGGTGCTGGCAGCCAGTGCTAAGAGGGAGGAGGCAGAGGTAGAAGGACGGCCAGAGTCAACTTCTGGTCAAGTCTTCACAGGTACAAGTCTCCACAGAACCCTGTATGTGGGATGCTCCTGCCTCCCCACATCACTGAGCACTTCCAGAAGCTGGAGTGAAAGAAAAGCACCCTGAGGACATCCTCCTAAAGTCAATTCCTGTACCTGTTCCCGGGAGCCACTGTTCTTCAGCAAGGCCCTTGACCCTTTGTCTCCAGTGCCAGGCCACTTTCGCTTCATTTTCTTCTGTTTAACTTTCTTGTGACCAGCTTTAGATTTTTTATTTTTTTGTTTAGCAGCTAAAAACAAGCAAGTTCATTTTTTAAAACAGCATAAAGGTACGACATCAGCTTAACCTTCAGAAATATGCCTTATAATAACGCAGGGGAACTCTGGAGCTCAGCAAAGGAAAACTGGTGTGACAGCAGCGCCCTGACTGTCTAGGAGCTTTGCTATATGAGGCAAAGAAAAAAAGAGAATTCTAACATCCCAATTTCAAATACATTGTTTTTGAAAAGAAGAGTTTAATGAGAGACAAAATCAAAACAATTAAGCAATCTTGCCAGCCACAGACCAGAATATTTTGAAGATATAAGCAACTGACTGAGATAATTAGAATGACTACAGTTTTACAAAAAAAAAAAACTACAGAGGTTTAGGACCTCACATATTAGATTTTTTTTTTCTCTTGAAGATATGTCATAAATCTGAGGATGGTGGTAAATACTTGCTGCTGGCTGGTTTTTTTTTGTCAACTTGACACAAACTTTAATTATCTGGGAAGTCAGTATAACTCCATCAAACTGCCTGCAGACAAGTTTGTAGGGCATGTTGTTGGTTAATGACTGATGTGGAGGGTCCAGCTCACTGTGGGTGATACCACTCTGGACAGGTGGACCTGGATGGTTTAAGAAAGCAGGCTGAGAAAGCGCTGCTTACTGGCTTGCTCCTCTATGGTCTCTACTTCACTTCTTGCCATGCGTGGCTTCTTTCAGTGATGGACTGTTTATCACTCAGAAATATGTAACATGACTCCATCCCGTTCCTCCTCAAGGGCTGCATGGTGGTTTATCACAGCAATAGAGAGCAAACTAGGACAACTGTAAGCCCAGCACTGAGGACACTGAGGTTGGAGGATCAGGAGTTCACAGCGAACTTTAGGTACACAGCAAGATTTAGACTACCTGGGCTAGATGAGACCCCGTCTCAACATATCACAAGACCTGCAACAAAGAAAAAAGAAAGAAAAAAAAAAAAGAAAATGTTCCATATACACTAAGTTTACCTAGAGATGTACTTTGAATAGAAGAAACACTTGGAGGAAACACAGTAAATGAAAAACATTAAGCATTTCATTTAAATTGGGTGCTTGTGGCACACAGAACTTGAGAGGCAGAGTCAGGAGGATCTCTGAATTCAAGGCCAGCCTGGTCTACAAAGTGAGTTCCACGACAGGCAGGGCTACACAGAGAAACCCTGTCTCAAAAAAGAAAAAAAAAAAAAAAAAGAAAAGAAAAAAAAAAAGAGAGAGTGAAAGAAATGAAAGAAATGAATGTCTATGGCCAAATCCCATTTTAGCAATTTAAAATAATAATTTCTAGCCGGGCGGTGATGGCACACGCCTTTAATCCCAGCACTCAGGAGGCAGAGGCAGGTGGATTTCTGAGTTTGAGGTCAGCCTGGTCTACAGAGTGAGTTCCAGGACAGTCAGGGCTATAAAGAGAAACCCTGTCTCAAAAAAACCAAAAAAATAAAAAAATAAAATAAAATAATAATTTCAATTTAAAAAATAAAAATTAAAAAAAATGAAAAAGAAATACATTTCCATGCTAGGGATATGGTTCTGTGGTGGCATATTTCCTTAATACATATGAGGACTGGGTGATCAATCCCCAGCAATTAAAAATATATGGACACAGACAAGCACGATTATCCAGTCAGTCAATTCTTTAAATGAGAGTCATACGAACAGGCACAGCCTCATCTTTCATACATGCAGAAGCTGAGGATTCAAATTTCTTCTGATAGAGACACAGCCTTTGATAACTCAGTAGCAGCTGCCTAGTGTCTCCTACAAAATACGCATTTATATGTCAAGCAACCAAGTCTTGGATTATGTCTCACATCAAGCAATCTCGTATCTGACATAAATAAAGAACAACAAAAGTCACCTTTTCATCATAAGAGAAAGAGCAGGTGATAAAACACTCATCCAAATACAGACAACCACCCCAACTTCTACAAATGAACTTTAAGTGGTAAACAGTTTAGCGCTTACTCTGCTGGGTACCTTCTGCTCCTGCTTTCTTCACAGACTCTTCAGGAAGTAATGAGGGTTGAGCTGCGTTTGCCATTTCTTTGGCTTGTATGTACTGTTGAAGCTCTTTGTCAAAGTTATCTTCTGACCCCTGGCTGCATGTCTCACCATCACTATATGGGTCATAGTCCTTACTTCTTGATTTTTTACGTAGCAAACTCTTTGGTGATGTTGCAGCGTTTCCAAGGTGCTTAAACTAAGTAAAGATGAAAATTGAAATTTCAAAACTTAAGATATATAAGGAATAATGGTCATTAATTGACCATTATTGCATTTGCATGCATGGGTTTCATATAGCATTCTCTACACTCTTTTTTAAACACCTTATGTTTTTGCAAAATTGAAAATGGGCTGGAGAAATGACTCAGTGTTAGGAGCACATAGTACTACTCTTCCAGAGGACCCAAGTTGGTTCCCAGTACCACGTCCAACAGCTCACACCTGCAGGTATAGCTCGAAAGAATCTGATGCTTCTGGCCTTGAAAGGCAAACCAGCACTCAAGTGTACACACATACACACAATAAAAAAAATAGTATAAATTTTAAAACACATACACAAAAACCAACCAGCCAACCACAAGGAAGCCAAGGAAGATGGCTCAGTCATCAAGTGTCTCTCTTACGCAGGCATGAGAACACAAGTTCAGACCCCTAGCACCCATGTAAAAGCTGGGTATGGTGACCTCATAGCTGTCCCTAGGAGACAGAAGTAGGTGAATGGAGACAGACAGATCCAGGAGTTCACTGGACAGTGCATCAAGTGCACCAGTAAGCTCAAGGGAGGGAGGGAGGGAGGGAGGGAGGGAGGGAGGGAGGGAGGGAGAGAGAGAGAGAGAGAGAGAGAGAGAGAGAGAGAGAAAGAAAATCTGTTTCAAAGTAGAGAACAATCAAGGAAGCTACCTAGCACCAACCTCTGGCCTCCACATATATGCACATACATGTACATGAATGTGTACACACACACAGAAAACAAAACTTACAACAAATAAACTACAATGACATTTGCCTTTAATGATAATTTGGAGAAAGATTGTGAATTTGCACAAACGTATTTACTTGTCTGTAATCCCAACATGAGGGAAGGCAGGAAGAGCAAAAGTTCAACGAGAGGCTCAATTACGTAACTCAAGGCCAGCCTGAATTACACAAAATCTTGTCTTAAAAAAATATGTGTATCAGCTCTGGTTATTAAGATGTCTGTACTTAGCAACATGGGTACATATAATGCATTTTAGACATAAAGTTCTTTTGTTTTTTCATTTAACCAAGTCAGGCCCTTGCTATATAGCCCACCCTGGCTTAAAACCCCCAGCACTCCTCCCACCCCAACCTCTCAAGTGTAGGAGTGAGCCACTGCAGCCTTTTTCCTTTAGCCACCTGGCTTTATAAACTTATAAAGTTAAGTTCCACTGGAAACCGTCATGCCCATTTGTTTAGAAGCTGTTTCTGCTGTTTTTAGCTGTGACAAGACTATAACCCACAGAGTCACCAAGATTCGCTAACATGCTTTACAAAGAAGTTAGCCTACTCCTAGCAACAGACAATGGTTTTAGTCTCTAATTTATTTAGTGGGCAAAGAGGTATGCTAAGATGTAAGACTTCACAAAGAAAAACTATGGGACACTTGAGGGTTCTGTAAGCAAAGAGCTTGCTTTACAAACACAGGGCCTGAGTTTAAGCCACAGGACCTACCTTAAGAAAAAAGCAGAACATAAGAAATAAGAGAATCCATGGGGCTCACCTGATAGCAAGACTAGCTCACTTGGTGAGTTCTGGTGAGAGACCCTGTCTCAATAAATATATTACTTACATAAACACACACACACACACACACACACACACACACACACACACACACACCACAAGTGAATAATGCCTGAGGAACAACACCCAAAGTTGTCCTCTGGTGCTTTCAGTAATGCAGACAGATATAGACACACACTTCCACACACATGAGCTTCTGCCAACAATCACACACATAAAATGCTTAGAAAGATTTAAGACAAAAACTATACAATATTCTAAAGATTCTAATTCCCCTCTAAATAATCTATAAATTTTATATATTTCCAATGAAAAGCCTACCAGGACTACCTGACAAATTAATTTTAAATTTATATAGATGGACCTATATATAAGAATAGCCAAGAGAAGCTGGGTAGTGTGGTGGTACACATCTTCAATCACAGCACTTGAGAGGCAGAGACAGGTAGGTTCCTAAATTTGAGGCTAGCCTGGTCTACAGAGAAAAGTTCCAGAATATTTAGGGTTACACAGAGAAACCTGTCTTGAAAAAAAAAAAAAGAGAGAGATAACCAAGATACTTTAAAGAAGAAATAAACAAAGGTGCCAGGTCTTGCTGAGGAAGGATAAAATAATTCAGAGGACAAGACAGAGAGTTGAGAAGACTAAACATTAACACTTGATTTTAACAAGAGTGACAATGTAAAACCACAGGGACAAGACAGCCCCTTACTGATAAACTAATGGTCCTGGAACAATTAGGCATGATAATAACCAAATGAATGGGAAGATGGGTTGCCTGCACACCATAGAGATTATAAATTCCAATGTGAGAAGGTAAAATAAAGCTTTAGAAAGTAATGTAAGACAATAGATTCAATATACAAAGGACTAAATATATGAGAACATATTCTCAAAGCCAACTACTTTAAAACCGTGCCATTTATATCACTTGATGGAAAGCTCAAGTAAGCAGGTGTCTGCAACACATAACACATTCTATGATGACCAAAAACTACTCCTAAAGAACTATAAATTAAGAAAACAAACAAACAAATCACCATCACCACCAACGATAAAAACCCCATAAATAACCTCAATGAAGGTAAGGCAGATGGGAAAATTTGAACAGTTAAGTAACAGTAAGATTCTGAAAACACAGCTGCAAATGGGACACAACTGGGATGTCATGGCATCCTCCTCAAGCGGAACAACAGTGTCTCTGTCATCATGGCGGGAATAAAAACTGGCACGAGCCCTTCCTAAGACATTAAGAGTCAACACAAGGGCAGCACTGCTCGCATGAGGACCCAGTTGCTCCTCTCCTAGGGCGAGACACAGTGCATGTGCAGGATACAAGTGGAAGACGTGAGAGCACTGCTAACGAAAGCGACCCGAGGGCCTACCTACAATAGGATGTCCTGTGTTCAAATGATGTGTGCTGCAACAGAGATGAAGGAGCACACACTAGATTTAAAATTTTTAAACTGTATCCTTAGGGATAACCACACAAGCAGCAAGACTATAAACAACAAGGAAGCGATCAGTATCCGAGTCAGAACTGCTCATGTCAGGGGCTAACTCAGAGGAAGGAACAGCTCTGCTTTGTCTTGAGCTGCAGTGCTTACCTGAGTACCTGAAGTTAGTCCTAACCCAACATATATTTGCATTAGTGACTGAAGTGCCTGGGTTCAAGCAACTCTGCTTGGGGAGAACCTGGTTGTCCATCTTCTCATATAATCTTCTTGGAAATTACTTTTAAGACTTAATTTAAGATGCTACCTGCCTAACTGCTGGGGAACAGTACAGAGATTATGAACTGTAGGCATGAAGGAGTGAGGCCTGTGGGACTACCCGTGAGGGGTAATAAAGGGCAGTTGCTGGATGTGAGCCTTGGTTGTCATGACAGCTATACATGCAAAGACGGTATTTATGTGGTAGCTCAGAGGCTTCCCCGAGAGAGGAAGCTGTGCCAACTCTATCATCTCTCCTGGATCTTTTTATACAGCCAATCTGTGCCTTACTTTAAGCTTTATTGCCAATATGAACACATTCTTATGAAATATGTCAACATTTACAGCATCCCCCAAAAATTTTACAAAGAAAGAGGAGCAGATACTGACTTTGTGATGGACTGAACTCGAGTCTCCCCCCAATTCCAAGTTCTTATGCATGCATCTTAATGCTTAGCATTTTGGAGTATGGCCTGTTTGGAAATCAGGTCATGGCAGATGAGGTCAGGATGTTTCCTAGTCATGGAAAACCAAAGAGCACCAGAGGGGTCTGGAACAGATCTTTCCTCACACATCCAAGAAAGAGCCACCTTGCCAACACCTTGCTCTCAGACTTGACTCCAGCCCAAGAACTACAGGTTACTGCATTTGTGTTGCTCTTACTGCCATGTTGTGTCCTGGTACGGCAGCCCCAACACACTAATCTGGGTTTTCAACCAGTAATTACTAAGGCAGGTTGAATTAGTGAATCAGACCTTAAATTTTACATCTAAGTTGACAGGAAAGAAGCTTTTTGGAAAGAGTTTATAATCCATTTCAGGAACAGGGAAACTGATCTTGTTACAATACTGGCACATTCTCCATCTGATGGTAAGGGCAAGAAAGTTACTGGAAGATGACTGAGTTTCCTGACCTAAGTAACTGGCCCTGACTGCGAATACAGTGAGACAAACAGGGTCCCTCATGCTCTCACATCCACCCAGAGCTGTCTGTGCACCCAGCCAGCTGAATCTTACTTTCTTGGGAATTTGTTCACGGTCCCGTTTTACTTTCCATTTGACTTTCTCTGTCTGTGTTTCTTCAACTTCAGTACCATCTATTTCATCAATTCTGCAGCAAAAATAGCAAATAACACAAAAGGGTTTATTGCATAGCATTAAAATTCATCACTCGGGTTTGTCTTAAATCTGAAATTTGAAGTCTATTCTAAATTCTCTATAACAATAACAACAACATTAATAAAAACAGCAACGTAGGCCAGGTATGATGATGATGCAGTCCTGTAATCCCAACACTCAGGAGGCAGAGGCCGGTGATCTCTGTGACTTTCAGGGCAGTATAGTATAACATAGCAAGTTCTAAGCCAGCCAGGACTACACGCTGTCTCAAAATAACAACGATGACGTTGACCAATAAATGTTAATATGTATGTGAATAACCTGTAAAACAGAAGCTTTGTATTATATTATCTGAATGCATAAGAAGTAGCGTGTCATAAATCACCAGTCATTCCTCAATCCAGTCACTCAATACATACCAAATAGTCACCACACGTCAGGCTGTGGCCTCATGTCTAAAGGTACAAAAAGGAAAATGACAAGCTGTGCCCTTGCCTTCTGAGAGCTTCCTATCTTCTGGGAGAAAATTAATACAGGTACACATATAAGGAACACTTAAGTTAGACTTGGGGTTTTCTAAACAGAAAAGATATGGAAGAGGAGTGTAAAAGAGAAGGTGTGTTAGATACAATGCAGGATGCCTTCAGAGTTAGGAGACAAACACCCAAACAAGAAGATGAAAAACTCAGGCATGAGAGGTTGACCAAGCATAGCTAGTATGTGAGGTAATTCCTGAGCATATTCTAGCACAGCAGTTCTCAACCTGTGAGTCTACACCCCTTTGCAGGAGGGGTGTTGAACAACCCTTTCATAGGGGTCACATATCAGAAATTTACATTATAACTCATAACAGCAGCAAAATTACAGTTATAAAGGAGCAACAAAAATCATTTTGTGGTTGGGGGTCACCACACCATGAGGAACTACATTAAAGGGTCCCAGCATTAGGAAGGCTGAGAACCACTGTTGTAGCAGAACTCAAAATGAACCCAAGATGAAGGGATAGGAAATAACAGTTGGGAGAATTGTGCCTTAAACCACAGGCTGTCATTCTACTGCTCCCTCTGCTTCCATCAGGAACCATGATCCTCAGCCCTTGACCCACTCATAAGCCAGCAAGCCAACTCTAGCAACATTGAGCCATCCTGGGTTTTTATTTCTCCTATTGCGGCAAAAAAAAAAAAAAAAAAAAAAAAGAGGGTCTTGAAATGCAGACCACATTGGTCTCAAACTCAGAGATGTACCAGCTCTGCCTCCTCAGTACTGAGATTAAAGTCAACCACTATGCCCTGTTGCTACTTCTTAATCTCCTCGGCTGGCTCTTCACTTTGCAACTCTCAACAGAGCCAGTCCTCGCCTTTCCTTTTTCTAAGCTTTCATCCTCTGTGATATCCTTCAATCCTCCAGCTTCTAATATCATCTTATACAGCTAATTCCAATATCCTTGTCTCCAAATCCAAGCCCTTAACAACCAAACAGCCAACTTCCCATTCAACTGATTTACCTGGATACCCACCATGAAAACCACCTTTCAGTAAGACTCTTCCTTAACTATCTTCTTTACCACACAATCCTTATTATTCCACAAATACCTCCTAACTCCTCACCCACGTTTTCATTTCCTCCATGGCTTTCATTATCATCTAAACTTCGTATCTGTGGTCCACCTCAATAATACACAATTCATGACCACCTGCATTTCTCTGTATTTTATTCATTTACTTTTCTATCACCATGGCCCTGAATGACGTGTCTTCTGCCAGTAGAGGTTGTTTTAAATAAATGAATATTCCTATCAGGAACAAAGTCACCCCTGCTTCAAGCTGGAGACATGGCTTAGTAGTTAAGGGCACTGGCTGCTCTTCCAGAGGACCTAGCTTGATTTCCATCACCTATTTGGTGACTAACAACCACAGGTAAGATTACTTTCCTCTTCTGGCCTCCAAGGACAATGGACACACCTGGTGCAGACAAAACATTCATACATATAAAATAAATTAAACAACAACAACAAAAAAAAACCAAAACATGTTTTAGTGCACTGAAAAAAAGTTTACAGGCAAAATCAAAAGACAAACTAAGAGAAAAATACAGAAATCTAAAACCTTGAAAAAGACCTAAAGGCAAAGTGAAAAGCAGGCATACAAACACACACCTTACTTTCAGACCCGTTTTCACCTATCTTTTGGCCAATCCAAGTATCCCTTACATATTTCAGCCAAACTTTAGTAAGTGGGTATATTGTTTTATACATGTTTGAAGTGTTAACTATTTTTTTAACCTTACTCAGTTCTCATACATGTTAAAAATTATAATTCATTTCTCTTGTTGTTCTTACATGTTATCACCTGCAAGTAATGTGTCCATTTCTTCACAGTATCAACAGGACTTAATTTCCATGAATGATTCTGCTTTAGAAGCTGGGTGATGAACTCATATGTAATGAAGTAACTTGAGCACCTTAATCCTCTATGCCTCAATTTTCTCATCTGTAATGTGAGACCATCACTTTCTTCTTAAGGTTGATGTGAAACTTTTAGTTTCACATTAGGGTTGGCGAGATGGCTCAGCAGGTAAGAGCGCTGACTGCTCTTCCAAAGGTCCTGAGTTCAAATCCCAGCAACCACATAGTGGCTCATAACCACCCGTAAAGAGATCTGACGCCCTCTTCTGGTACGTCTAAAGTCAGCTACAGTGTACTTATGTATAATAATAAATAAATCTTTGGACCGGAGCAAGCAGGGACTGATGGAGCAGGGCCAACTGGATTGAGAGGGGTTGACCAGAGCGAGCAGAGGTCCTTAAAAAAAATTCAATTCCCAACAACCACATGAAGGCTCTCAACCATCTGTACAGCTATAGTGTACTCACATACATAAAACAAATAAATCTTTTTTAAAAAAAGTTTCACATTAATTACACAGCAAAGCTATGGTAGCCCAATTAGGCTAACAGTTTCCACTAAGGTATTTGAGACTGAGCAGTGAACATATACATATATCCTTTCCCCTTGAAACAGTGTTTCCCCTATGTAGCTGAGGTTGGCTTGGAACCTGCTATTTAGACCAGGCTGGTCCCAGTCTCCCAAGATCTGCCTGCCTTTCAAATGCTGAGATTAATAGGCCCAGCCCAACACTGTAATGTTATCTTAATGAGGGTGGAAAAAAACTCGTGAAGGATGTGTCAAGGGTTCCACTGAGGAAAGAGAGAACATAGAAGACAAGGATTTAGGAGAGATGGAGTTTGAGGGCATTATCAACTCAAAAAACTAAAAAGTGGGCCGGGCAGTGGTGGCACATGTCTTTAATCCCATACTTGGGAGGCAGGGTCAGTCGGGTTTCTGAGTGAGTTCCAGGACAGCCAGGACTACACAGAGAAACCCTGTCTCGAAAAATTAAAACCAAAAAAAAAAAACCAAAAAAAAAAACCAAAAACCAAAAAAACCTAAAAAGTGAGTGGGTATCTGCACAGAAATCCCGCACTCTGACTAAGTACGAGATTAACAACACGCTTTTCCAAATTAACAGAAAAACTAAGCCGAAATGATGCTTGCTGCTTTATTCTGGGAGTTCTGGTTCAGGATCACTGGCAGAGCAGTCTATGTATCCTTCAACTCTCGAGGTGCCGGCAAAGCCACCTCGGAGGTGACTGACAGCAAACACGTTAAGCGCACGTGCAAGGGGAGCAGCCGGCCCCTGGGGGCAGATTCAGAGGCTGGGGCCTCCTCCCGCCGCCCGGCCACTGCCCTCGCCCGCAGTCCCTACTCTGACTTCCACCCCACTTCCCCTTCCGACCTCCCCGCTCCGGTCCCGGCCCACGCGCCAGCCAGGGCTCGCCGGTTTCCAGGAGCGAGGGGGCGGAGCCCAAGCGGTGCCCTGCAAAGGACCAGAACGTGGGGATCACCTTTCCTCAGGGTCGGCGGCCGGTTTTTTGCCGAGGGCCGGATTGGGGGGCTTTGAAAAGAGATTTTCAAAATCCATAACTCAGACAGGGACCGTTCCTCTCCACGCCGAGCAGGTACTGAACAACCAGCGAAGCGGAGGCTACAGTCGCGCCAAGGGCCACACGCTCCGCCCAGCGCACGCGCACGCGCTCGCGCTCATGTTGCTTGGGCGCGACTCCGCGCGACCTGGCCAGCCCTACCACGCATGCGCAGTTCTCACCGTTGGTGGGGAGGCTTTCGGTGCCTGAGCTGCGCACGCGCAACTCTCTGTACTTATGTCCGATTCGTTCCTTAGTGCAGCACTACAATGTCGTTAAAAAATTAAAATAATCTTTAGGATTCTTCTTTAGAAAGCTGTGCTATTTTTATATGTACGAGAGAGAGACAGAGAGAATGAGTGCAGATGCCCGCGGAGGCCAGTTATTGTAACCCACCTGACATGAGTGTTGGGAACAGAACGCAAGACCTTTATGTTTTAACTATTGAGCCATATATCTCTTCCAGCCCCTTTAAAATTGACAGGTGACCAAGCAAAATTAATTGCACAAAAAGGAACCTAGACGATCTCTTCTGAGTAAACACATAAATATATTTAAAGCAGGCAAATTCAATAGAAAGTACTAAGTATTAAGACTATTTGGGGGTGGGGGGGTGGGGGGGTGCAGTCTTAGAGACCTGCAGATGAAGATGCAAAACTCTCAGTTCCTGCTGCACCATGCCTACCTGGATGATGCCATGCTCATTCCTTCATGATAATGGACTGAACCTTTGAATCTGTAAGCCGGCCCCAATGAAATGTTGTCCTTATAAGAGTTGCCTTGGTCATGATGTCTGTTCACAGCAGTAAAACCCTAAATAAAATGGAAGCTGGTAGCCGGGCGTGGTGGCGCACGCCTTTAATCCCAGCACTTGGGAGGCAGAGGCAGGTGGATTTCTGAGTTCCAGGCCAGCCTGGTCTACAAAGTGAGTTCCAGGACAGCCAGAGCTATACAGAGAAACCCTGTCTCGAAAAACCAAGAAAAAAAAAAATGGAAGCTGGTACCAGGGATAGGTCTGACCATGCTTTTGTTTGGAAGAATGTTGATTTCAGGACTTTGGATTTGGAAAGCGGTGGAATGTTTTAAATGGGGCTTAATGGACCATCCTAGTAGGAATATGGAAGACTTGCTGAGAATAACTGTGCAGACCAGGCCCAAGAGGTTTCAGAGAAGAATTTTCAGTTTGTGGCATAGAGACTGTTTTTGTGGTATTTTGGTGAAGAATGTGGCTGCTTTTTGCCCTTGTCTGAGAGTCTATGTGGGGCTAAGGTAAATATATATATTAATTGCATTGACAAAGGAAGTCTCAAAAAAGCCCAACATAGACTTTGTTCTCTGGTTAAATCTCATGAAGAGGTTTTTTTTTTTTTTTGAATAAGTGTAGCAGGCTTTGAAAGGAAAAATACAAAATATGTGGTTGACATTAAAGGGGCACCAGGAAGTGAAATGGAACTGAATCTTATGTTCAAGGAGGTTAAATTGAATTAAGGAAGTGTTGACCTTAGGCCAAGATCCACACAGCAAAGTACAGGTCTTTAATTCCAGGAGGCAAAGACAAGCAGATCTCTGACTTTATGTCCAGCCTTGAACAGAGCAGGTTCTAGGTGAAGAAAAGTTTTAAGTCCAGGCATGGTGATACATATCTTCAATCCCAGCATTAAAGGAGACAGAACCATACAGATCTCTGAGTTCAAGATCAGTCTACAGAGCAAGATCCAGGACAGCCAAGCTTAGGCAGTGAAGGAGTTGGAAAACAGAAAGCTGGTGATAATGTCATAGAACAAGAGGGTCATGTTTCAGCTCCTGCAAGCAGCATAACTCTGCAGTTTCAGCCATGTGGCTCTGGCTTTAGAGTCCAGAATAGAAGGGATTACTGGGACAATTGATGCTAGTTAGCTGGAACTAAAAAATTAGTGCTGATTAAGAAGAGACCAGCATCACTGAGGTGAAATCTTCCAGGTAGTGTTTTCTGAGAGCACAAAGAAGCTGTGTTCCAGAGATAGCCAAGGTTGTACCTCATGCTGCAGCTGTACTTGGTAATGTGTAAGAGTCACCAAGGTAGTACTGGTTTTGAAGGCATGAAGGTGTCATGAAAAAACAGTTGAGTCTTGGCACTGTGAGGCCGTGGAAGGCCATTGGTGATAGTGCAGCTTCCGTTGCAGTTGATGGCCCAGGACTGAAGGGGTCATGCAAAGGAGTTGAGGTTTGGCACCATGAAGAGCCTATGAGAGGCTCTTGATGAAGCCTCATTGCAGCAGGAGACCTCAATGTATTAGAGATGCCAGTACCATGGGATGATCACCAAGAACAGCAACAACAGTGGAGTGGATCAAGCTGGAGAGTGCTACAGAGGGCAGAGCTAGAGAAGTGAGGCCAACACTTTGGAGGAGCCCAAAAGATCGTGTGTGGATCCCAGACATTGGAACAAGAAGCTGTAACATTGAAGTTGCCTTGGAGACTTCAAGATGTTGGAGATGCCAGAGCCATGGGTTTTCTGCTGAGGAAAGCTGCTAACAGGGAGTGGAAGCAGCCCAGGAGAAGAAGTTTATTGCTGTCAACAAAGATGAAAAAGGAGTTGGAGATCTGAAGACCGCTTTGGCATCAGACATGGAGATGCAGAGTTTGGAGTTTGCCCAGCTAGTTTCCTGTCTTACTTTGGGGATTATAGTTAAGTGATTGAATGAATCTCAGAAGAGACCTTGAACTTTGGACTTTTAACATTGTTGAGACTGCTATAGACTATGGGGACTTGGAAGTTGAACTAAATGTATTTTACATTATACTATGTATGGATATGGCCCCCATAGACTCATATATTTGAACAAACCTATGGGGGAAGTGGAATGTGATGGTTTATATATGCTTGGGCTAGGGAGTGGCACTCTTAGGAGGTGTGGCCTCATTGAAGTAAATGTGTCTCTGTGGGCGTGAACTTTAATACCCTAGTCCTAGCTGCATGGAAGCCAGTCTTCTAGCAGCTTTCAGATGAAGATATTACATCTTTGAGGGGGAAAGCTTTCCCAAAGTGTTGCAGCTCTGAGGGGAAAGATATCCTGGCAGTCCAGAACCAAGGAACACCACAAAGTCACACTGCACAACAAACCTTAGACAAGAGATTTTTTTTTTTTTGAGAGGGAAAACCCCAGGGAAGGCTGCTGCCTCTGCATGGGTGAGAAGCAGCAGAGATCTAAGCAGAAGATTGGGTTTCTATGGATTGAGGGAGCAGGAGCTTCCCAGGATGGAGATTTCCAGGGTGAAGATTGGTGGGGTTTCCAGTCCAGCGCTTGGGCTTTTTAGTCTGCAGGGCAGGCGGGCGTTGGGTCCAGCAGTTAGAGCAGTTGAAGTGTTGTGTGGGTGGAACCTGGTAGTTGGAGGTGCTTAGAAGAGGGGCCTGGCCACTCGTGTGTCTCAGGAGTTTACACTTAGTGAGTTCCAGGGCTATGTAGAGAGACCTCTCAAAAAAGTAAAAATAAAAAATAAAAATAAATGCTCATAATAGAGTGAAAGATATGCAGACACCGGAAATCAGATTGGGCAGGGCAAAAAAGATGACATGCAAATGCATAAGATATTAGTATTCTCAAATAATTATAAAAGGGCACATATATATGTAGTAGATTTATCCCAAAGAGCTGGCTGCTCTTCCAGAGGACTTAGGTTGGATTCCCAGCATCCACATGGTGGCTCACAAGCTTCTGTACTCTGGATTCTGGGGTATCCGATGCCCTTTCTGACTTCTGACTTCTGAGGGCACTGGGTGTAAATGTGGTGCACAAATACACATTCAATCAAAACATCTGTACACATAAAATAAATCAGAGAGAGAGAGAGAGAACAATCAACCTGAGCTACATGAAACCCTGTCTCAAACCATCACACACATACTCAAATTAACCAGTACAATAAATGAAGTAAACATACTCAAAAGGGCAGATGTCTATAATTTCTGATCTTTAGAGATAGTAAAATGGGCATACCAGATGCTGAAGAGTGGGACAGTTTCTGTCTGGGTGATGGAAAAGTCTGGAAACCAGTACTAGTGACTGGCACACAATAGTCTGAGTGTGACTAATGACACTGACTTGTGTGGTTCAAATGTCAAGTTTTATGACATTTTACAAAATGAGAGAAAAGGAAGTGCCTGGCATGATGAGAGGGTTGACAACCTCTTGAAGACTTTGTCCCAGGGTTTGCCAGGTTCTGTCGTGAGGTTCCCTGCAATTGCCAACAAATCTTGCCGCATTTCTCACTGTTGTGGGAGTCTGGGGTATAAATAGGAGTTGACGCTTTTCATGGGCCCTTGTGATGCCCCAGAAAACAATTGATTTTCCTTCTCCCATCTACAGATTTTAGAGTGGTCTTTTCAACTTCAGCACAACTGTCATTGGGATTGGACTATTTGCTGTGGAGGACAGTTCTGCATTACAATTAACAGACATTAAGCTGTTTCTACCACTAGATGGCAGTAGTACTTGCTCCAGACATCGAAAATCACAAGCTGAGGGGCTGGAGAGATGGCTCAGAGGTTAAGAGCAATGACTGATCTTCTAAAAGTCCAGAGTTCAATTACTAGCAACCACATGATGGCTCACAACCATCTGTAATGGGATCCGATTCCCACTTCTGGTGTGTCTGAAGAGAGCAACAGCGTACTTACATAAAACAAACAAAATAAATCTAAAACAAACAAACAAGAAAATCATAGGCTGAGAAGAGAAAGATTGGGAATTTCAAAAATAAAAGACAAATATCTTTCCAAAAAGTCTAAAACTTTGCCAGAATCAGTGAAGCATGTCAATTTACAACATTATACATTAATCAAATACAATATGTCAGCTGTGAGAAGCGAAAATTTCCCTGTGACAAATCTGGAGGGAGAGGGGTTGGAGGATAACCATTCCTAATCCAAAGGCATTGAATCTAGAGTAATCAATTCCCAAAGCAGGAAGGCTTCTATTAAAAGCCATGACAGTGTTTCATAAATACAGTTTCAAAAGGGAACGCTGGTGACTGGTGGAGCCCCAATATTGAGTTATCCCAGCCACACAATGAGGTCTAGTAAAAAGGTATCTAGAAAGAAGGACAATTTCTTAGGCAGGGTGGGGGCTAAACAATCCAGTGTTCTAAGATTAAACAGAAAAACCACTACCACAAGCAACAATGCTTGTGCCCCAAGGGCTACCCACTACACTAGCCAAGGAGTCAAGATCAACTTGGGACAATGGGAATGTGACAAAGGGCGGAGAAAAAAGGTATAACAATACCAACCATAAGCACAGGCCATCAATAAAAAAATTATTGGACGAGGAACATGTGTGTTTGTGTTAGTACAATTGTGTATTGTGTAATGATGCTTTAGTCGGTGACAGGCTGCACAATTGACTGGTCCCACAGGCTTACAGTGAAGATGAAAACTCCTATTACGTTCGTGACATTGCAGCTGTGGCAGCATCAGCGTAGACACATTATTTCTGGGTGATGATGGCGACGTGGAAAATCAGTGACTGTGCTGCTAATTGTACGAAAGCACGGCATGTGTGCAACATGGCACTTCCCAAAAAGAAGACAGCACTGTTGCTTTATGGGTGTGCTATACTCTGAATCCATATATACTTACTTCTATTTGAAAAGTTAAACCTAAAGCAGTGTGTCATGCTAGACTGGCAGCAGCTTCATATACCTCACTTTGAGTCTCTGGACTGCACTGAGGGTCACCTTGACTGGCCCCAAACCTTGCGGTTTCTGCAACACTTGGATGATAATTTTTACTTGGCAAGGAAACTGCCTCATGTCACCAGATACCTCTGTCACCAAGCAAGAACTTTCCAGACCTTGGGTGCTAACACTGCAGCCGGTCCCACAACACCCAGAGGATCTATGTGAACTCCACCCCGCCAATGGCACAATTCCTTCCAGTCTGGGATGGTGCCCTGAGCAGACCTTAGGCGCAAACTCCTCAGCCAGTCCCACAACACCCAGAAGAAGCTCCACTCAAAGGAGCTCTAACACACCCAGGATTATAGAATCACATGATCACAGGATCCCAGAACCTTGGTCACACCAGGATCTCGGGGTTCCAGAGGCAGCTTGACTCCCAGGAACTCTGACACACCCAGGATCTCAGGATCACAGGATCCCAGAATCACAGGATCACAGAGACAGCTGGACTCTGAGGAGTTCTGACTCAACCAAGATCACAGGAAGGATAGGCTCCAGTCAGATATAGTGAGAGCAGGTAGCACTAGAGATAATCAGATGGCAAGATTCGGATCTAAAACCACTTCTCATGATGGTGATAGAGGACTTTAAGAAGGACATAAATAACTCCCTTAAAGAAATACAGGCGGCTGGTGAGATGGCTCAGTGGTTAAGAGCGCTGACTGCTCTTCCTAAGGTCCTGAGTTCAAATCCCAGCAACCACATGGTGACTCACAACCATCCATAACGAAATCTGATGCCCTCTTCTGGACTGTCTGAAGACAGCTACAGTGTATTTACATATAATAAATAAATATTAAAAAAAAATACAGGAACACAGGTAAACAGCTAGAAGCCCTTAAACAGGAAACACAAAATTCCCTTAAAGAATTACCTTAAAGAATTACAGGAAAACACAATCAAACAGGCAAAGGAAATGAACAAAACTATCCAAGATCTAAAAATGGAAATAGAAACAATAAAGAAATCACAAAAGGAGACAACCCTGGAGATAGAAAACCTAGGAAAGAGATCAGGAGTCATAGATGCAAGCATTACCAACAGAATACAAGAGATAGAAGAGAGAATCTCAGAGGCAGAAGATTCCATAGAAAACATTGACACAACAGTCAAAGAAAATGCAAAAAGCAAAAGGCTCCTAACCAAAAACATCTAGGAAATCCAGGACACAATGAGAAGATGAAATTTAAGGATAATGGGTAGATTATCCTAGGTAGGAAGGGCCAGTAAATATCTTCAACAAAATTATAGAAGAAAACCTCCCTAACCTAAGGAAAGAGATGCCCATGAACATACAAGAAGCCTACAGAATTCCAAATAGACTGGACCAGAAAAGAAATTCCTCCTGTCACATAATAATCAAAACACCAAATGCACTAAACAAAGAAAGAATATTAAAAGCAGCAAGGGAAAAAGGCCAAGTAACATATAAAGGCAGACCTATCAGAATTGCATCAGACTTCTCACCAGAGACTATGAAAGCTAGAAGATCCAGGGCAGATGTCATACAGACCCTAAGAGAACATAAATGCCAGCCCAGGCTACTGTACCCAGCAAAACTCCCAATTAACATAGACAGAGAAAACAAGATATTCCATGACAAAACCAAATTTACATAATATCTTTCCATAAATCCAGCTCTACAAAGGATAGTAGATGAAAAACGCCAACACAAGGAGGGAAACTATGCCCTAGAAAAAAGCAAGAAAGTAATCTTTCAACAAACCCAAAAGAAGATAGCCACACAAACGTAATTCCACTTTTAACAAAAAAAAAAACAAAAACAAAAAAAAAAACCAGGAAGTAACAATCACTTTTCCTTACTATCTCTTAATATCGATGGACTTAATTCCCCAATAAAAAGACATAGAATAACAGACTGGATACAAAAAAAGGATGCAGCATTTTGCTGCATACAGGAAATGCACCTCAGTGACAAAGACAGACACTACTTCAGAGTAAAAGGTTGGAAAACAATTTTCCAAGCAAATGGTCCCAAGAAACAAGCTGGAGTAGCTATTCTAATACCGAATAAAACCAACTTTCAACCAAAAGTTATCAAAAAAGATAAGGAAGGACACTTCATACTGGTCAAAGGAAAAATCTACCAAGATGAACTCTCAATTCTGAACATCTATGCTCCAAATGAAAGGGTACCCACATACATAAAAGAAACTTCACTAAAACTCAAAGCACACATTAAGCCCCATACAATAATAGTGGGAGACTTCAACACCCCACTCTCAGCAATGGACAGATCATGGAAACACAAACTAAACAGAGACACAGTGAAACTAACAGAAGTTATGAACCAAATGGATCTAACAGATATTTATAGAACATTTCATCCTAAAGCAAAAGAATATACCTTCTTTTTAGCACCTCATGGTACCTTCTTGAAAATTGACCATATAATAGGTCACAAAACAGGTCTCAACAGATACAAGAAGATTGAAATAATTCCATGCACCCTATAAGATCACCACAGACTAAGGCTGGTCTTAAATACCAACAAAAACAATGGAAAGCACACATACACATGGAAGCTGAACAACACTCTACTCAATGGATAACTTGGTCAAGGAAGAAATAAAGAAAAAAATTAAAGGCTCTTTAGAATTTAATGAAACTGAAGACACATCATACCAAACCTTAATGGGACACAATAAAACAGCGGTCAGAGGAAAACTCACAGCTCTAAGTGCCTCCAAAAAGAAACTGGAGAGAGCTTACACTAGCAGCTTGACAGCACACCTGAAAGCTTTAGAACAAAAAGAAGCAATCAAACTCAGGACTGAAATCAACCAAATAGAAACAAAAAGAACTATACAAAGAATCAACAAAACCAGGAGCTGGTTCTTTGAGAAAATCAACAAGATTGATAAGTCCTTAGCCAGACTAACCAGAAGGCACAGAGACAGTATCCAAATTAATAAAATCAGAAATGAAAAGGGAGACATAGCAATGAAATATATCTTAAAATAATTATTCTGTTTGTTGAATACTAACAGTTGAAAATATTAAAATCATGTTCTACAAATATCATGGAAATATTATTGATAATTTTTCTCACTGTGCTTGAAATTAGCATTTTCTTTTTTTTTCTTTTTCTTTTAAACTAAAAGAGCTGATGATTTTATTTTTACATTTCACAATATAAGTGAAAACCACATTTTTTGTTGTTGTTGTTATTACCACTCCCTCCAGAAGTATTCTGTTAGGAAGGGGAGTTTCCTTGTCATCCATCTAGTAAACTCTCAGGCTCAGCACCAAGATGTCCTGGTGAAACAGAACAAGAAATACAAAATGATAAAGAGCGCTTCTGCTCTTATCTGTCTGGCCACGTCGTGCCAGGCCGTGTGGACACCATCATAGGGTGAGCAGGAGGTCTCATCATTGGAGGCCCGAGCATCATGGGAATGTGGCCTCCCATGGGTGGTCTCATCCCAAGAGGTGGTCCCAGAGACATCATGCCAGGAAGAGGTGGGTACATGATTGGCATCATAGGAGGGCCTCCCATGTGGGATGCAGGCATCACGCCCGGCCAAGGAGGACCTGGGAGACTTGGGGGAGGTGGGACCATGGCCCCTGCAGGCGAAGGAGCAGAGAACAGAGCTGGAGGGATCTTTCCGTGTTGAAATTCAGCTGTTGTTTTGTCAGTCAGGCTCTGGCCTGCTCTTTCATCCATCTCTGGGAATTGTCTTTCACGTTCTCTTTGTGTTTCAGACCACTGCAGTGTGTCTTCCTCACAGATGGAGAATCATGGGTAAGATGCATATCACAGTAGTCACAATAAAACTTGGGCATGCTGCTCCACAGGTCGTTGGCTACCTGGGTCCCCGTCGTCAGGAACTGACTGCACACAGGCTGTGCCTACGTGGGCTTCAAACAATTTTCTTTCTCTTTGGAACCCAGTTGAGCCGTTGTATGAAGATAACCACCACATAAACTTAGTTCAGAATCAATGGTAACTCAGTTGCTGGGAGCAACAACTAACATCCAAATTATAAGTCATACTAAGTTAAATCCTCCGGTAGCGGATCCAACAACATCTGCCACCTGAAACAGGATTTCCACTATCTCTCTACATCTTCATCTCCCGAGATCCCTGTCTCAAAAGCAGAAATTAGCATTTTCTTAATGTTTAACATCAAAGAGCTTTTGCTATTTTGAAATTTTTAAAATATACTTACTGATAAAATAATAATAATAAAGAACTTTCTTCCCATTACCCTATCTCTTTCCTGTTTTTCTCCCCATTCCCTTGATATCTAACAGTTGTTTTCATAGCAGTTAAGTTGATATCTCATTGTGTCCATTATAATAAAGGATGGGAAAGGGATGGGATTTTTTATTCTATTTGGGGAAATGTTAGCATGCTCTTGGTTGAACATAGGATAAACATATCCCCTTAGGCAGAAATATGACTTGAGCAACTGCTAGATCCTGGGACTTCCATTCCAGCTGCTGCTGACCATTGTTGGGGAGTTGGACTACAGACTGTAAGTCATCAACAAATTTCCTTACCATATAGAGACTACCCATAAGCTCTGTGATTCTAGAGAACCCTGACTAATACACCTTATAAAGGGCACATGTATACCTAGATGAAAGTATATACTTGGTGATTTGCAACATGTCATTTGGCAAGCTGAGCCATGTCTTCCAGAATTCCTGTAGCTACATCAGTGCTAGCCTGGACATTGTACATTGTACTACATCAGCCAGGTGAACCAGCAGGCAAATGACAGTGTGCATGTGGAAGGCCTTGGATTCAGGCCAACTTTCCATGAATCAGTTAATGAATATATAAATAAGAAGGAAATGCTGTAATACCTTTTTTTGGAAACAAAAACAGAAAAGTCACTAGCCATTATAAGTTTATTATTTAAGAAACTCCAAACAAGAAATCTAGCAATGAGATTTTTTTTAGATTTATTTATTTTGTGCATGTATTTGTGTGGTTGAAAGCAAAAATTAACCCACTGTAGTGGCTATTCCTGGTTGTCAACTTGACTATATTTGGAATGAACTACAATCCAGAATTGGAAGGCTCACCAGTGACCCTTATCTGGAGGCTTGGATATCCTTATCTGGATCTTGGTTTGGAGATCTTGAGCCATAGTGGCTATGGATTCCAGAAGATTGAATCTCCGAGTTTAAGGAACACCTTTAATCTGGGCTACACCTTTCATCTGGGATTAAAGGTGTGGTGGGACACACCTTTAATCTGGGCTACACCTTCTGCTGGAGACAATATAAGGACATTGGAAGAAGGGAGTCTAGCTCTTGCTCCTTCGCCTGCTTGCTGTGTGAGACTGAGTAACTGCTAGATCCTTGGACTTCCATTCACAGCTGCGACTGAACAATTGTTGGGAATTGGGCTGCCGACTGTAAGTCATCAATAAATTCCTTTACTATCTAGAGACTATCCATATGTTCTGTGACTCTAGAGAACCCTGACTAATACACCCACTATGACTAGATTTTTGGTGTATTCAGTGTAGCTGTATTAAAACCATGTCAAGAAAGTGAAAAGCAAATGGAACATAATAGAATCTGTGAGACGCTGCTGAAGTAGTGCTCACCAACACTTCCAATCCTGAAATACATTAGGAAAGAAGATTTCAAATACTAACCCAAGCTGCAACCTTAAGAAATTAGAAAAGAAGGCCAGGCATGGTGCACATATCTTTAGCTCCAGCACTTGGGAGGCAGAGGCACGCAAATCTGTGTGAGTTAGAGAGATTCTATTCTGGTCTATAGAGTAAGTTCCAGGTCATCCATGGCTACAAAGAAAAACCTTGTCTTAAGCACCCCTGCTAGCTTCTCCCTCCTCCAAAAAAAAAAAAAAATTAGAAAGAGAAACAAGCAGAAAGAAAGAGATATTAAAGTATAAAGCTGGTGAAAGTTAACAGAACAAGAATCAAGAAAAGTAAATATATCGCAAACACTTTGAAATGTTCATAAAAGCAATAAATATCTGCCAAAACTGAAAAGATAAAGGAGAGAAAAAATTACCAATCAAAATTGAAACAGGATTTTACTATCGACTTCACAAACAGTACAGAGGATGCCCAGTCAGCATAATGGCTCTGTGCACTTGAAATCTTCAGCCACAAACAGTGGGAGCTTGCTCATGGATACTCAGATGCTGCAGGGTTAGACTCCTGGCTCAGCTGTAGAGCACACTACTGAACGCTCCCGAAGGTCTGGGTCCAAATATTCAGCACAGGAACAAATAATTCAAAACCTCAGAAGCTCTCTGCATTAGAAATGAGAAATCACAAGGTCAAGATAGTTTACTGTGGGCAAATTGTTAAGAAATATTACTTCTATATACTCACATACAGAAAATAGAAAAGGGAACACTCCCAAGTTATATTTATGAGGTCAGCATTAGTAATAAGAAATAAAAAAATCCAGCAAATTTACTAAATATATAACATAGTATTGTCAAATTGGGATTATTTCACAAACACAATTGGGGTGTGTGGGGTGTGTGTGTGTGTGTGTGTGTGTGTGTGTGGGTGTGTGTGTGTGTGTGGGTGTGTGTGTGTGTGTGTGTGTGTGTGTGTGTGCACACGCATGCGTGTACATGCTTTAGACATTGCTGGTTCTTGAGTGGTGGGTTGGTTTTTTTTGTTGTTTTTTGACAAGGTCTGTCACTAGCCTGGAGGTTGACAAGTTCAGGTGGTATGATAGTGGGAATTCACCTGTCTCTGCCTCTCCAGTGCTGGGATTAAGAGTGTGTGCTAGCTCCTTCTCATGGGACTTCTAGGGGTCCAATTCAGGCCCTCATGCTTGAATGGCAAGCTCTTAACTAATTGGCCTATCTCCCCAAACACATAAGCACTATTTTTTACAGTCTTAGTATTGATAAATCCGTTAAGTGTAATGTTAATGGGACACTCTCCATTCACCTGTCAGATCATCCCCTACTTCTCTATGCCACTTTGATGGAGACTGGCTCTGTATTCCTTTGCTCTTGACTCCCAGATGCAGTCAATGGTGGGAGGACAGAGGTTAGAGAGAGGGAGAGATCTCTACATTAGCCTCAATCTCCTGCAAAGCCTTGCTTCAGCAATGGCTGCTTATCTTTTAATACTGATTGGTTGATTGATTGATTGTCTGGTGTAAGGAGTCGAACCAAAGCTTCATCCATACTAGATATCTATTCTATGCCCTATATCCCCCAGTCCAAACTTAAAATTTTTTAGTTTAAAAAAAAAAATGAGGCACAAGTCCCTTCTGCTCGACTCGAGCCCCGGGCTACCTTGCCAGCAGAGTCTTGCCCAACACCCGCAAGGGCCCACACGGGACTCCCCACGGGACCCTAAGACCTCTGGTGAGTGGAACACAGCGCCTGCCCCAATCCAATCGCGTGGAACCTGAGACTGCGGTACATAGGGAAGCAGGCTACCCGGGCCTGATCTGGGGCACAAGTCCCTTCCGCTCGACTCGAGACTCGAGCCCCGGGCTACCTTGCCAGCTGAGTCGCCTGACACCCGCAAGGGCCCACACAGGATTCCACACGTGATCCTAAGACCTCTAGTGAGTGGAACACAACTTCTGCCAGGAGTCTGGTTCAAACACCAGATATCTGGGTACCTGCCTTGCAAGAAGAGAGCTTGCCTGCAGAGAATACTCTGCCCACTGAAACTAAGGAGAGTGCTACCCTCCAGGTCTCCTTATAGAGGCTAACAGAGTCACCTGAAGAACAAGCTCTTAACAGTGACAACTAAAACAGCTAGCTTCAGAGATTACCAGATGGCGAAAGGCAAACGTAAGAATCCTACTAACAGAAATCAAGACCACTCACCATCATCAGAACGCAGCACTCCCACCCCACCTAGTCCTGGGCACCCCAACACAACCGAAAATCTAGACCCAGATTTAAAAACATTTCTCATGATGATGATAGAGGACATCAAGAAGGACTTTCATAAGTCACTTAAAGAATTACAGGAGAGCACTGCTAAAGAGTTACAGGCCCTTAAAGAAAAGCAGGAAAACACAGCCAAACAGGTAGAAATCATTAAAGAAAAACAGGAAAACACATCCAAACCGGTGATGGAAATGAACAAAACCATACTAGAACTAAAAGGGGAAGTAGACACAATAAAGAAAACCCAAAGCGAGGCAACGCTGGAGATAGAAACCCTAGGAAAGAGATCTGGAACCATAGATGCGAGCATCAGCAACAGAATACAAGAAATGGAAGAGAGAATCTCAGGTGCAGAAGATTCCATAGAGAACATCGACACAACAGTCAAAGAAAATACAAAATGCAAAAGGATCCTAACTCAAAACATCCAGGTAATCCAGGACACAATGAGAAGACCAAACCTACGGATAATAGGAATTGATGAGAATGAAGATTTTCAACTTAAAGGGCCAGCTAATATCTTCAACAAAATAATAGAAGAAAACTTCCCAAACATAAAAAAAGAGATGCCCATGATCATACAAGAAGCCTACAGAACTCCAAATAGACTGGACCAGAAAAGAAATTCCTCCCGACACATAATAATCAGAACAACAAATGCACTAAATAAAGATAGAATATTAAAAGCAGTAAGGGAGAAAGGTCAAGTAACATATAAAGGAAGGCCTATCAGAATTACACCAGACTTTTCACCAGAGACTATGAAAGCCAGAAGAGCCTGGACAGATGTTATACAGACACTAAGAGAACACAAATGCCAGTCCAGGCTACTATACCTGGCCAAACTCTCAATTACCATAGATGGAGAAACCAAAGTATTCCACGACAAAACCAAATTCACACAATATCTTTCCACGAATCCAGCCCTTCAAAGGATAATAACAGAAAAGAAGCAATACAAGGACGGAAATCACGCCCTAGAACAACCAAGAAAGTAATCATTCAACAAACCAAAAAGAAGACAGCCACAAGAACAGAATGCCAACTCTAACAACAAAAATAAAAGGGAGCAACAATTACTTTTCCTTAATATCTCTTATTATCAATGGACTCAATTCCCCAATAAAAAGACATAGACTAACAGACTGGCTACACAAACAGGACCCAACATTTTGCTGCTTACAGGAAACCCATCTCAGGGAAAAAGACAGACACTTCCTCAGAATGAAAGGCTGGAAAACAATTTTCCAAGCAAATGGACTGAAGAAACAAGCTGGAGTAGCCATTTTAATATCGGATAAAATCGACTTCCAACCCAAAGTTATCAAAAAAGACAAGGAGGGACACTTCATACTCATCAAAGGTAAAATCCTCCAAGAGGAACTCTCAATTCTGAATATCTACGCACCAAATGCAAGGGCAGCCACATTCATTAGAGACACTTTAGTAAAGCTCAAAGCATACATTGCACCTCACACAATAATAGTGGGATACTTCAACACACCACTTTCTTCAAAGGACAGATCGTGGAAACAGAAACTAAACAGGGACACAGTGAAACTAATAGAAGTTATGAAACAAATGGACTTGACAGATATCTACAGAACATTTTATCCTAAAACAAAAGGATATACCTTCTTCTCAGCACCTCACGGGACCTTCTCCAAAATTGACCATATAATTGGTCACAAAACAGGCCTCAATAGATACAAAAATATTGAAATTGTCCCATGTATCCTATCAGACCACCATGGCCTAAGACTGATCTTCAATAACAACATAAATAATGGAAAGCCAACATTCACGTGGAAACTGAATAACACTCTTCTCAATGATACCTTGGTCAAGGAAGGAATAAAGAAAGAAATTAAAGACTTTTTAGAGTTTAATGAAAATGAAGCCACAACGTACCCAAACCTATGGGACACAATGAAAGCATTTCTAAGAGGGAAACTCATAGCTCTGAGTGCCTCCAAGAAGAAACGGGAGACAGCACATACTAGCAGCTTGACAACACATCTAAAAGCTCTAGAAAAAAAGGAAGCAAATTCACCCAAGAGGAGTAGACGGCAGGAAATAATCAAACTCAGGGGTGAAATCAACCAAGTGGAAACAAGAACTATTCAAAGAATTAACCAAACGAGGAGTTGGTTCTTTGAGAAAATCAACAAGATAGATAAACCCTTAGCTAGACTCACTAAAGGGCACAGGGACAAAATCCTAATTAACAAAATCAGAAATGAAAAGGGAGACATAACAACAGATCCTGAAGAAATCCAAAACACCATCAGATCCTTCTACAAAAGGCTATACTCAACAAAACTGGAAAACCTGGACGAAATGGACAAATTTCTGGACAGATACCAGGTACCAAAGTTGAATCAGGATCAAGTTGACCATCTAAACAGTCCCATATCACCTAAAGAAATAGAAGCAGTTATTAATAGTCTCCCAACCAAAAAAAGCCCAGGACCAGATGGGTTTAGTGCAGAGTTCTATCAGACCTTCAAAGAAGATCTAATTCCAATTCTGCAAAAACTATTTGACAAAATAGAAGTAGAAGGTACTCTACCCAACTCATTTTATGAAGCCACTATTACTCTGATACCTAAACCACAGAAAGATCCAACAAAGATAGAGAACTTCAGACCAATTTCTCTTATGAATATCGATGCAAAAATCCTCAATAAAATTCTCGCTAACCGAATCCAAGAACACATTAAAGCAATCATCCATCCTGACCAAGTAGGTTTTATTCCAGGGATGCAGGGATGGTTTAATATACGAAAATCCATCAATGTAATCTCTTGCGCGCGCCGGACTGGCCAGCAGTAACGACACTGCAACAGGATCCTTCTGCACACGTTTATTGGGAGAGCTTGATTGTAGAGGCGAAGAGACTTCGAGTCCAGAACTGGTGCTGCTTTTATAGGCCTAGGAGAGGCGTGTCTCATACCCGGATTGGTTATGCACTAAGCCTCATTTGCATGTTCCTCATCTGATTGACTACTCTCTCTCAGTACCTCACAGAGCCTCATTATCATACCTCATTTGCATGTCTCACATCCGATTGGTTACTCTCTTAGTACCTTACAGAACCTCATTATCATGCATCATTTGCATGTCTCACATCTGATTGGCTATACTCTCAGTACCTTACAGAACCTCATTATCATGCCTGGGCCAGGCAGTGTCTTTGCAAAAAACTTTACTGCATATGTACACATTGGTTGTTTGTCCAATCTTATGCATGGTGGCCAGCAGTAGTCAGTGCCACTCAGCAACGGCACATGTGGCTTCCCACAGTAATCCATTATATAAACAAACTCAAAGACAAAAACCACATGATCATCTCGTTAGATGCAGAAAAAGCATTTGACAAGATCCAACACCCATTCATGATAAAAGTTTTGGAAAGATCAGGAATTCAAGGCCCATACCTAAACATGATAAAAGCAATCTACAGCAAACCAGTAGCCAACATCAAAGTAAATGGAGAGAAGCTGGAAGCAATCCCACTAAAATCAGGGACTAGACAAGGCTGCCCACTTTCTCCCTACCTTTTCAACATAGTACTTGAAGTATTAGCCAGAGCAATTCGACAACAAAAGGAGATCAAGGGGATACAAATTGGAAAAGAGGAAGTCAAAATATCACTTTTTGCAGATGATATGATAGTATATATAAGTGACCCTAAAAATTCTACCAGAGAACTCCTAAACCTGATAAACAGCTTCGGTGAAGTAGCTGGATATAAAATAAACTCAAACAAGTCAATGGCCTTTCTCTATACAAAGAATAAACAGGCTGAGAAAGAAATTAGGGAAACAACACCCTTCTCAATAGTCACAAATAATATAAAATATCTTGGCGTGACTCTAACTAAGGAAGTGAAAGATATGTATGATAAAAACTTCAAATCTCTGAAGAAAGAAATTAAGGAAGATCTCAGAAGATGGAAAGATCTCCCATGCTCATGGATTGGCAGGATCAACATTGTAAAAATGGCTATCTTGCCAAAAGCAATCTACAGATTCAATGCAATCCCCATCAAAATTCCAACTCAATTCTTCAACGAATTGGAAGGAGCAATTTGCAAATTTGTCTGGAATAACAAAAAACCTAGGATAGCAAAAAGTCTTCTCAAGGATAAAAGAACTTCTGGCGGAATCACCATGCCAGACCTAAAGCTTTACTACAGAGCAATTGTGATAAAAACTGCATGGTACTGGTATAGAGACAGACAAGTAGACCAATGGAATAGAATTGAAGACCCAGAAATGAACCCACACACCTATGGTCACTTGATCTTCGACAAGGGAGCTAAAACCATCCAGTGGAAGAAAGACAGCATTTTCAACAATTGGTGCTGGCACAACTGGTTGTTATCGTGTAGAAGAATGCGAATCGATCCATACTTATCTCCTTGTACTAAGGTCAAATCTAAGTGGATCAAGGAACTTCACATAAAACCAGAGACACTGAAACTTATAGAGGAGAAAGTGGGGAAAAGCCTTGAAGATATGGGCACAGGGGAAAAATTCCTGAACAATGGCTTGTGCTGTAAGATCGAGAATTGACAAATGGGACCTAATGAAACTCCAAAGTTTCTGCAAGGCAAAAGACACCGTCAATAAGACAAAAAGACCACCAACAGATTGGGAAAGGATCTTTACCTATCCTAAATCAGATAGGGGACTAATATCCAACATATATAAAGAACTCAAGAAGGTGGACTTCAGAAAATCAAATAACCCCATTAAAAAATGGGGCTCAGAACTGAACAAAGAATTCTCACCTGAGGAATACCGAATGGCAGAGAAGCACCTGAAAAAATGTTCAACATCCTTAATCATCAGGGAAATGCAAATCAAAACAACCCTGAGATTCCACCTCACACCAATCAGAATGGCTAAGATCAAAAATTCAGGTGACAGCAGATGCTGGCGTGGATGTGGAGAAAGAGGAACACTCCTCCATTGTTGGTGGGAGTGCAGGCTTGTACAACCACTCTGGAAATCAGTCTGGCGGTTCCTCAGAAAACTGGACATAGTACTACCGGAGGATCCAGCAATACCTCTCCTGGGCATATATCCAGAAGATGCCCCAACTGGTAAGAAGGACACATGCTCCACTATGTTCATAGCAGCCTTATTTATAATAGCCAGAAGCTGGAAAGAACCTAGATGCCCCTCAACAGAGGAATGGATACAGAAAATGTGGTACATCTACACAATGGAGTACTACTCAGCTATTAAAAAGAATGAATTTATGAAATTCCTAGCCAAATGGATGGACCTGGAGGGCATCATCCTGAGTGAGGTAACACATTCACAAAGAAACTCACACAATATGTATTCACTGATAAGTGGATATTAGCCCCAAACCTAGGATACCCAAGATATAAGATATAATTTGCTAAACACATGAAACTCAAGAAGAATGAAGACTGAAGTGTGGACACTATGCCCCTCCTTAGATTTGGGAACAAAACACCCATGGAAGGAGTTACAGAGACAAAGTTTGGAGCTGAGATGAAAGGATGGACCATGTAGAGACTGCCATATCCAGGGATCCACCCCATAATCAGCATCCAAACTCTGACACCATTGCATACACTAGCAAGATTTTATTGAAAGGACCCAGATGTAGCTGTCTCTTGTGAGACTATGCCGGGGCCTAGCAAACACAGAAGTGGATGCTCACAGTCAGCTAATGGATGGATCATAGGGCTCCCAATGGAGGAGCTAGAGAAAGTAGCCAAGGAGCTAAAGGGATCTGCAACCCTATAGGTGGAACAACATTATGAACTAACCAGTACCCCAGAGCTCTTGACTCTAGCTGCATATATATCAAAAGATGGCCTAGTCGGCCATCACTGGAAAGAGAGGTCCATTGGACTTGCAAACTTTATATGCCCCAGTACAGGGGAACACCAGGGCCAAAAAGGGGGAGTGGGTGGGCAGGGGAGTGGGGGTGGGTGGATATGGGGGACTTTTGGTATAGCATTGGAAAGGTAAATGAGTTAAATACCTAATAAAAAATGGAAAAAAAATAAAAAAAATGTTTTTGTGAGTCAAGGACTTCTTGTATTCTTCAGGATGCTCCTGAATGCCTGAGCTTCAAGGACCTTTCTGCCTCAGCCTCCTGAACAGTTGGTACTGCAGGACAGCAGCAAGATGGCCCAGCCTATGGTTTCGTGTCTTTACCCAGCATCGCAGATCTTGACAGACGCTTTTCTGCTGTAAGTTCAGCTATCTTCAGGTTCTAATGACTCCATCCTGCAGTCTCTACAGGCTGCTCAGATACATCCCGTTGAAAGGTGCCTTTACCATTCTCCCACTTCATATATTCCAACACACTGTTGCCAATAGCTTCAAAAGCTAAACTCACCACAACCATACCTTTGAATATGCTTTAGGGTACAATCTAAATAGTACACAAAAGGAAAAGAGAAAATACTTAGCATCTCAAGAGATGAAAGAACAAACTAGGTACAGAATTCATAGTAAATTACTGGAAGAAAACATGTTTCTCTAAAGAGAAAACTTTGTCATCCCGTAGAAACCTGGGAAACAGGACAGGACCATCCTCCTGGACTGTGTCTATTAATGTCGCACTGGGTGCCCTAGTTCAAGGATCTCTGGGACCACCATAGCCAGGAGAGTGATGATCCAAGATAGGCGAGAAGGTAGTTCAGCTCCACATGACTAAGTAGCCAGTGTCCAAGCCTTGAGAGTCTAAGCCCAGGGAGTTTATTTTAGGCATATTTAAGCACACCAGAATTTGGTGAAAACTTTACTGGTGATAATTAATTCAATCCCATGTGTACAATAAAGCTTAAATCATGACTACACTGAACTCTTTGTAAAGTACATATGATATCTTCCATAAAGTTAGGTTCTATAGATTGACTATATGTGACATCTTCCATAAATACACTTTCTATAGATTGACAAGCCTATGGTAAGGTCTTGGGAGAGGAGAATCTGGTATGATCTTGGCCATACAGTTAGCTCAAAGGTAACCAGACTGACTGACTATTAACCTCATCTAATTCCAGCTTTTTGGGCAGATAACAGGTTATGCACCCTTCCCTTTTAAGGGACAACCCTGTGTGTTTAACATTCCTGCTTTCCCTAGTGCTTATCTGAGAGCTCAAAGACCTCTGTGGTTCCCACACACTAGTACTGGAAATCTCAGTGAGTGTAGAATGAGAACCTAGAATCCAAGGATTAGACTGGGAAAACAAACAAACACCCCAAACCCTTGTGTTGGGAGTTTAGCTCTTGTTAGAGCATGGGTTGAATATGTGTAGGATTCTGGAAATGTTTCCTATTCCAAACTATAAGTTAAAACAGTGTATTATTATAGCTTGTTACACAGCAATGAAAGCAGAAGTATCCGATTGTGAGGAGTCTATCAAAGGTGTAAGGTATCTATAGGGAAAGTCATAAAGTTCTATTACGATATCAGTTCCGGGGCTGCTGAGAACCCGAGTGCTGCCTGCCACCAAGCTCTGAATGTCTTGAGGTCAATCACCCAGAAGGGTGGCTGCCTCTGCCTGGGTGAGAAAATGGCGGGAGGAGAGAATGGCCTCCTGCAAGCTGTCCTTGTACTTCCACACAGCTGCCCCAACATACACAGAACGAGTGGCTATTATATACTCAGAATATTAAATATAAAAGAGTGCAACTCTCAGTTTTAAGTACAGGGATGGCTTTAAAAAATATCAATGAGCTCTGGTCACAGAATTTAGTAATCTCAGAGGTGAATTAAATTCTAAAGTCTACAAGCGATTTCTTTTAAAGAGGAAAGGGCTGAGCAGATTCCAGGTTATCTTCTATTTTGAGGTCAACAGAGGGTAACAAATGGCGAGGAAATACTCTTTGCGGATGATGGAAATGTTGTAGGTCTGAAAGGAAAGGTATCCTCGCAGTTGGGAGGCACAAAGTCACACAGTACAACAAACCTCACACAAGGGATTTATTGGGAGAGAAAACCGCAGGACTGCTGCC
Source organism: Mus musculus (assembly GCF_000001635.26). NCBI lineage: Eukaryota > Metazoa > Chordata > Mammalia > Rodentia > Muridae > Mus > Mus musculus. The sequence continues at coordinate 128,965,550 of NC_000068.7, forward strand.
TCTGCTCAGGTGAGAAAACAGCCCCTGACTGAGCTGAAGGCAGGCCTTCCATAGGATTTCTTAGGGGGCGGAGCTGTCCAGTTTTCCAGGCTGAGGACTGTTGGGATTTCAAGTCCAGAGTTTGGTATTTTCAGGGATTGGTGAATTTTTCTGCTCAGGGATTTGTTGGTTTTCATGCTCAGGAACTGGTTTCTGTGACAAGCCAGGGACTAATGAGACTTCCTTTTCAGGGGGTGGCGGGATTTTTTTTTTTTTTCTTGTAGGGCACTTTCTTGGCCACTTTCATAGCTCAGGTTGCGAATGAATGACTGCAGTAGCCCTTAGAAGATGACCTTTAGGGCTGTTAGGGAAGTCTGGGTGCGGGGCCTGACTGCTTTGTGTTCAGCCAGCTGAGAGCTGTGGCTTTCCTGCCTTGAGGGTTTATAAAGTATATAAAGTTTACAAATAGAGTACACCACAGGGAATCCTTTCCTTGTGGCTTGAGTTGGCCTAGATAGCCAACAATTGGACCTTCCAAGTGTGTCAGTATGTTAATTTTGTCTGGAGGCAACATTTCAAAAGTTGTTTTTCTGAGTAAGCTAATGCCCAGAATTTATTTTGGTGTGCGTTTAAACTTCCAAACGAATTTGAAAACAGCAATACTCAAATGTGTACCAGTTCAAAGATTTTCTTTTTATTAAAAAAAAAAATCAAATTCAAATCCTAAATCATTATTTTAATGTCTAAGCAGAAAATGCAGTTGTGAAGAGCAGCTGTTACACCTCAAAAGCCTTTCACTGTTCCTAGTAAAACGATTAAATGAAGAGGCTTTACATTTTAGTTCCAAAAACTAATAATATTGCTTCTCTAGTTAAAACAGATGTGCCTTTTGAAAGTTTCCTATAATGGGCCGTGAAGATCTGTCAGGGTTCAAGTCTTGTCAATAGCTGCATTCAACTAAATAACTTTTTTTCTCTTTTCACATTTATCTAATCGCAATTGCTCTTTGAATGCACGTTATTTACACATCAAAGACAAAAGACGTCGTGTATTTAGAAATATTGGACATTTAAGCTTATCATTTTAATAAAAAAAATTAACTTTCCTTCAGAACTAAGTATACATTACTCATCATTTCAAGACTATTTCTGAAGGATATGGAAATACGTCTGAAGGCCATGGACATACGAAGAAATGAAGTCTTGTTCTTATGAAATACTCGAATGAATTCCACATCTAAACCGCTAACAGACACAAGATCATGTTTTAATTACCTCAATAGCTATTTTTAATCGTCAAGTAAGGACTGGGTGAATTTAGTATCAGAAAAAGTTGCATGGCAGGCAGTCTTCCTTACACTACGGAGACATAACAGCTACAAGTTTAAGGGCTTAAGGATGATTCCGAGTTCTTTCGGCAACAAAGAAAGCTTTTCTTTCTTTCTTTCTTTTTAACAAAGAAAACCGCCAGTCCTGGGTTCCTTTCTTTGTCGCGCAGTTAACGGTGGCGGGGTGGAGGGGGACAGTGTGATGAGTCCGGAACTCCAAAGCCTTAGACGACGAGTCTCGCAGGAACATCGAGAAATGGGCACAGAGGACCTGGTGGACACAGCAGGCCTGGCGGGGTGACCTGCCCCGCCCGATATAACTCCACGCGCCACCGAACCGCATCCCTGGCCTCACACCCATCAGATTGCTGCCTCCGCTGCCGCAGCGAGCGTATTAAAGGCCCGCCCCTGGAAGTGATTGACGGGCAGTTTCCTCCAATGGCTAGTGCGCTCGGCACCGGCGGGCTGGGAGAGGGCCGCGGCTCGCGGAGGAATTCCACTTGCCCTTTAGTCCCGGGCAAGGTGTTGCGGCCGGCGCCATTTTCTGAGCCGCCTGTTTCGGGTGCCGCCATGTTGGTGAGGAGAAATCACCGTTACGGCCACTGTCCAAATCCCCGCGTCGCTGCACGCCGCCCGCCGGCTCCCACGCCTCAGCCTCCGGCGGCGAATACAGACTAGAGCGGCAGCGCCGGCAGCGCGGGGCCGTTGCCCAGTCTTTGCAGTTAGAGCCCCATCTCTCTGGCGTTGGTTGTTAATAGACTGGAAAGTCTGTGTCTGTGTCGCTCACTAGTAACCGTGAGTTTTTACCACTTCGTCACCTGTCGGCGGCGGCCGGGGACAGGGTTGCCCGCAGGCGGCGCAGGGGTCCTCCCCGCGCCCCGCTGCCGCCGCCACCGCCGCCGCCGGCCTCCAGACCTGCCCTCCAGCCCCGCCCCGTTCTTGACCAAACATGACAGACTCTGAACATGCAGGGCACGACAGGTCGGGAACCCTTCTTGTCTGTCTTTCTGTCGGATGAGAGGAGGGGTCGGGGCGGCGGGAGCGGGCCGGGGCCGGGCGCCTCCTGCATGACTTAGACGTCTCTGTGTGGCTCCATCGGTTCCGTGACGCGCACCTTCGTCCACCGCCGCTGCCTGCCGGCCGCCGCGGGGGAGGCCGAAGCGGCCGCGCCCGCCTCCCGGAGCCGGGGTCGCCGTCGCTCTCGCCGCCCCGCCCCCGCCGGGCACGTGCGAGCCCCCCGCCCCTGGCCCGGCTCAGTCGTCGGCGCCACGCGGGCGGCGGCGCGGCTGCGGCCGCTGCCCGCCAGGCCAGTGACCGGCGTTGGCAGCCCCGTTGGAACCGGCCCCAAAAGCTCAGTAGTAGGCCTAGTGGATGTTTGCCTCCGACCCGAGTCTACCTCTGAAAATAAACATGTTTAGTTTTTTTTTTTTTTTTTTTTTTTTTTTTTTTGGAGGGGGTTGGGGAGTCTCTTTCCCTCCCATCCCCCACTCCCAGGCCATGTGTCTGCCGCAGTCCTATAACCTCCAGGAAAGTGAAATGGCAGTTTTTCATATTAAATACGTTAACACAAGTAGACTGCAGAGTTTTAGCTTTACCTGATTTCCTAGGTGCTAAATAAATATTTGACTATTTAGCTGAGATTCTCATTTTCCAGTTTTAGTTTTGTTGTGCTCTGAGAGGCACATTCTTAGCACCATTCAAAGGTTTGGTGGCATTTACAGAATATACTCTTGACATTGATAAACAAATTTTTAAAGGTGTCAGAGGAGGACTTTTATTAAAACTCCTGGTGCCAAATCTCATTCAGCTGATTCCTACTTAGAATATTGACTTGAAAGTGGACATCCTCACATTGCTTTGTGAATAGTCTCAGATACATTGTGTTCTAGTGTGGCCCATAAGACTTAAGAATTCCTGATAAATATCATATGCTTTTGATAAAGCATTACACTCACCTTCCTTCCCTAAATACAAAGGAAGCAAAACAAAACAACAACAACAAAAACCAACAAAAATCATTGAAATTTTAAATGCCAAAATATATGGCAACCTTGAAAGGGATTTAAAAAAATCCTAAGAACTTCACTAATGTAATGATAATTCTCTAGAAAGACATCAATGAAGCATGTAGCAAGGTTTAGATAGTAAAAAGTGCTCTTACATAAGTGCAGAAGCTTGCACTGGACATTTTTAATGATTTTTTAAAAAAGATGATACCTTTGTAGTTTCAGTGCTGTCAAATGGACCTAAGGACTCTTGTGTGATAGGCAAGTACTCTAACACTTGGCTACACTCATAGCCCAATATTGCCCTATTAAAAAAAGTTTAAAAGTGAAGGTCCTAGAATTAACTAATAATGTTGAGAAGTCTATTGATAAGCCAGTGACTTGATGTACTTAAAATTCATTAATATGAAAGGAAATCTCATGTTAGTGGATAGTGTAACTTGAATATGTAGAAATATGTATTTTACATAATAAAACGTGTCACCAAGTTTAGAAATCAAAATAATGCTTCTACAGAACAATGACACCATGGTTTTCTCTTACCCCCATCCCTTTTGAGAGGTGGTCTCCTTAGCCTTAGCTGGCCTAGAACTTGATATGTAGACCAGTCTGTCTTAGAACTCAAAAAGATCAGCCTGTCTATGCCTACAGAGTGCTGGATTAAAGGTGTGCACTGCCATGCCTGGCTGCTATCAGACTTTGAAAAGAGTTTGAGGTCCAGTGTGGTAATACATACCTGTAATCCAACACTCAGGCTGAGACAAGAAGGTGGCATGTTCATGGCAGCCTGCCCTACACAACAAACCCTGGGTTTTTTAGAAAGTAGAATTTGAAGTTTTAAAATACTGACTTAGAAGTTAAAATGAAACTTTAGTTTAAAGGATATAGATTAGTAGGAGGAGCAAATGATAAGTAGCAATAGTTTTGTTTTAAATTAGACCCAAAAGTATCTCAACTCAGTTTTAATTTAGCCAGTGTTAGGTGGTGTTGTGAATCATAAATATAGATATAGATGTATATATAAAACCTCTGACGTGGAAAGAACTACATCAAGAAACTGCACTATCTGTATGTGGTGAGTTATATGTATAATTCCAACACTCTGGAGGCAAAGGAGAATTGCTATTTGAGCCTAGGCTAAAGGAAAGAAGGAAGAAATCCCACAGAGCAGGGGGTCTACAGAAATGGCCCTTTCCAGGACTGTAACCAGTTAGCTTTGTGAACTTGAGTTTCTTAGTGGATAACAGAAGTGTTTAAACCTTACCAAAGCAGTGGTTTTCAGTCTGGACAGGGGTGCTTAAGGGCAGGGCAGTTCCACTGATGTGACTGGGGCCCATAAATTTTAGAAATTTCCCATGTAGTTATGAGCTGTTAGGTAAATGTTTCTCAGTCTTATCTAATCAGACCTGTTTGATACAAAATGAAGAACAGCTCATAGAAATCTGTAGGTAGGTTTGTGACTACCTGTATTTTTATAGGTTTCTAGTTGATTCTAAAGAAACTTGGGAGAAAATAATCTATGGATTCCTCAAGCAGTCCATGTTTCTACATTATAACTTTTATACTGTAATACATGTTTATACGAATTATATGTGAAAAGTATATAAAATTTTGCATAGTCTAGGTATTTTTACAAAGATTATTTTCAAGCACTTTTAAAAACTAAAATATGCATTCAGGAAAATAGTGAAATCTCATATTTATAACTGCTTTGACTTTATACAAATTAAAATAGAATGTACAAAAGGGAGAAGTTCTAAATGTAAATGAAATTCATAAAATATGTTGCTGCTTTAAAATTATTTTCTTGTACATGTTTTATATGGTGAGTGCTTTGTGTTTGTTTACTATAATATATATATGTAATATATATATGAAAAATCACCTTTTGAAACTATCTATTTGAGAGTCGGTGTTGTCAGTGCACACCTATATCCCAGCGCTCTGGACACCGAAAGGAGGAGTGCTGGAATGAGTATAAGGCCAACCTGAGCTATGTAGTAAGACCCTGTCTCCAAACAGCCAATATCTGGGGGATCCCAAAACAAACAAACACAACTATCTAGTCGGTGTGCTTTCCTTTAATATTTTTATGCCTGGAGCAAGAAGTATTTTTATAAGGTACTATAAATATAATAATACCCATAAACTTGTAGATAGGTAGAATGTTAGATTCTTGTGCGTAAGTCTGGAGCCTAGTTTCTAAACATAAATAAAGCAGAAAGAATTGAGAAAGTTAAAGGTATAATCTCCCTTTCACTCAGTTCTCTTTCATTCACTTCTCTTTTTTGTTAAAGATTTATTTTATTTATATGAGTACACTGTAGCTATCTTCAGACACAACAGAAAAGGGTATCAGATCCCATTACAGATGGTTGTGAGCCACCATGTGGTTGCTGGGAGTTGAACTCAGCACCTCTGGAAGAGCAAGCAGTCAGTGCTCTTAACCGCTGAGCCATCTCTCCAGTCCTTCATTTACTTCTTTCAGCCTAACTTCACCCATCTAACTTTATCCTTCATCTGGATGTTAACCCAAACAAGTTTGATATGATGCTTGATATCAAACCTATGGCCTCATGCCATTAGACAAGAGCTCTCTCTACCTTTGAGCTGTAATCCCAATCCTGCAAGCAATTGCTGAAGGTTAAATACTAGTTCCTGCCTCAGACACTTCTACAGCAGAATGGAAAGATAACGAAACCCTAGTAACTATTAGAGTTTTCTAAAATATGTTAATGGTAAAAAGTTACTCAGGGTCTGCACAGGAGGAAAAGATTTTAATATGAACCTAGTATAAGACTTTAGAGCTCATTTATTACTTGATAAGACATATGAATATTTTCCTTGAGTTGGAGGTTATTCTTTGTTCTTCATGAACAATTTCATCTTTTACTTCCCTCCCTTTTAGCTTATTTCCTCTTAAGCAGTAACAAGACTCCAGCAGGCCAGAAGGGTAGTAATTTAACAAGTTTCCTAATCTCCTAGTGGGTTGAAAACTTGACCAGAGACTGCACCAGAGTTTGGCCAAGTACCATCAGAGGTGTGTGTGGAGAAAGCACAGGGAAATGAAGTGACACAGTAGGTTCAGACACAGGGAAGGTGTTAATGCATAGACACTGGGATCTATTTGGAAAAATGAGGAAGAGTTTTGAATAAATTTAGGGCCAAACCCATCCCTAATGGGATATGGAGAGCACATCAGAATTTGTAAGCAGGACAGTAGTGCTCAGCTGTGTGTTGTTGGTATGCTGCCTGAGGGCCAGGAAAAGCAAGTTACAGGAAAGTGAGAAGGCTTTGGAGTTGTTTTTGGTAAACATTACGAATGTACTATTTAATAATTACTCCTCTACACATGAATATGCAGCAATAAAACATTACTAATATTTTATTTGGAGAGAAATAATATAAAGAGTTAAATATTAGATAAGCATTTGAGAGTGAGGTGAGTTCTGTGGGATGTTTCTATTTTCAGTAGGGTTATTAGGTAACCACTTACTAAAAAAAGTATTTGTCAAAATTATGAAATAGGAGAGGAGTCCAGACTCAGAACATTTGTGAAAAAGCTTTCCAGATGGAATGATAGGTAAAAAAAAAAAAGCCAGGACTCAGGATGAGCCTGGTAGGATTAAGGGAAGAATTAGGAAGTGGAAGCAGTGTGGCCAGAGGGGTTAGAGTACCAGGGAGCTAGCAAGAGAAGTGCATCCTTTGGTGCTGTCTAGAGCCCTCAAGACATTGTAAGGACCTTGAACTTTCCTCTTCAGTGATTTGTAAAGCACTGTGGTATTTGGTGGCCAGAAGAAGACTAGGATCTTGCTATGGGAAAGAGGAAAAAGCAACTCCTGCAGTAATAGGTGATATATCTGTGTTAGGATATGATAAAACTAAGCAACTATCTGGTGGTTGAAAATGGAGCATAAGAAAGAACGAGCCCAGAGCTAGGATAGACATTAGTAATTGTCCAGTAAAGACTCGATCAATGGCAGTGATGCAGACACAAAGCAAGAGTCATGAGTTATTTCTTAGTTAATGCTTGGTAGAATTAGAGATGTCTGAAATGTTAGTTGAAATGATCAAGATCAACTGAGATAAAATTGTTGTAGACCATGGAGAAAAGAACATACAGTGTTTTAAAAACCAAAGGTAAAAACCAAGGGGTAAAAACTTTTCAAGGATGTGAAGATGAAGATCACAGCCCTAAAGGAAAGAAAGAAGTTCCTAAAAGTCCTTTGATAAACATTATTCTAAATTAAAACCTTTTAGTACTGAATTAAAAGGTGCTGTAAACTGATGGCCTTCAGCCAGAAAGTTTGCATGTTTGTTTGATTAGATGATTTTTTTCCCCATGTATTGAAGATTAAACCAACAGTCTTTTACATGCTAGGTATGTGCTCTACCAGAGTTAATGCCCAGCTTGTTTTGAAATAGCTTTGTTTGAATACATTTAACATTTGACTTAATGTTTTCTACTCTCTATAGTCCTTTATCAGTACTGCCCAATATGTGCTTTGTGCATGTGGGTGACCTGGCTAGCATCTTTAGTTATAACTGGAGTTAGTTGTTTGTTTGTTTGTTTGTTTGTTTGTTTTTTGAGACAAGGCTTCACTATATAGTCCTGGCTGGCCTGGAACTCACTGTGTAGACCAGTCTGGACTCACATTCATAGAGATCAGCCTGCCTTTGCCTCCCTAGTGTTGTAATTAAAGGCATGCGCTGACAACTAAAGTTTAACCCTTTGTTATGTATTGAACCAAGGTTTCTCCTGGACATATGAGCTGCCTATCTCATAGGGATAGCTGACCTTGAATTCATGAGATCAAGCCTTCAAGCCAGGACTGCCAGCACGTTGCTTTTTTACTTTCTCCCAGAGTTACCTTTCAGAGTGACCCTGCATTATCAGTTATTCAGGGTCAGAAGCTGACTCACTTCAGAGCTGTTTAGATTCAGAAATGCCAACATTGTCAATGACATTTATCACTTACTGTGTGAAAACTCGTGTCTTAATTGCTTCATATGAGTCATCTAATCTCACAACAACCTAAGAAAAAGGTCCTCCTTTTTAAAGATGAGAAAGCAAACATGAAGGGTTTTGTTGTTATTTGCTTTGGTTTTGGTTTTTGAAGACTGTTTTTTGTATAGCCCTGGCTGGCAAATATGAAGATTTAAAGTTCCCAAAAGCACTAAACAAATCAGCAGGAACTTCAATAATCTTAACTACAGAGCCTGCACTTTTATCCACATTAGAAGGAGAATGCACATACATAAGAATATTAATTTATTCCCGTGAAGACTAGATGTTTGCATCGAAGAGCATGTTCTCCATATAGAATGCTATTTATAAAATTTAATATAAAATTACCTGATGAGTAAGAGTGTGATATTAGGGCAAGAGGATTAGTTGTATGTGAATGATAGTTTAGTGACATTAGTCTCTAATGAAGTTATATTCACATCTCCATAATGTACCTGTCACTTACACACTTGCATAAAGGATGTCTTACCTCCCAGGCATAAGTATGGCACCTGTGTATTCCACATTTGCCTTTGCAGTTCTTCTTCATTGCTGTCATTGTCGACAGTCCCTCTTTCTCCTAAGAGCAATTCTTTGCGATGCATGCTAATATCTTAAATTTAGTTCTCATTTTTAACTTGGTCCAACTTAATCAGCCATGGTTTAATATTTTGGCTTTATGGTTGGTTTTCTCTTCCTTTCTTTTTTTCTTTCTTTCTGGATTTCTTATTCTAAACACACACACATAGGTACATTGAGGGGATGGTTGGGTTCTGGGAGATACTACTTTACTGGTGTGAATACATATCAACCAAGATTATTATAATTACATGACTTTAACAAAAACAGTATTTACTCTTGGCAGAATAGGCTTCTACTATAACTGACTTGATATATGCTTTCTTTTTAATGTTCGGGCATAACATTAATACTAGAGATAATGATACTGTTTTAATACTTAAGCTTTCATTAATCATTTGTATATTTTGTGTGAAAAATAAATAAATAAAGCAAGTCCCATGTAGCTTTTAAAGAGTTTTAAGAAAATTATCATTAAAAATATACCATAAAACCACAGCACAGCTTTTTTCCTATAAAGTTGATGCAAAACAATCAAGATTTGAATTTTAACGATCCTCAAAATTTTATAGGAATCATAATTAATGATTCATACTTCACTTCATTTTAGAGTCTGTATGGCTGACTGAGAAGCAGGGTCTGTCTGTGGCATTCAGTTTCATAACCTTTTCCACTGCTTTAAAATTATGATTACTCTGGTATCATATATAGAAATTATTTAATTATAGATAATTCTGTTGTAATTATTTATAAATTCCTCCCTAATCATACTTTGTCTAAATACTAAATTAGTAAAGCTTCCAGTTAATCAGACTAATTATTTTCATAATACATTTTAAAGAAAGTCAAATCAACTATGTACAGCCAGCAAAGCTGCATTTTTAGGTATAGAAAATAGAAATTCTGCTATTGTATGAAAGTTTCAGCTTCTTATGGGAATTAATTGAAAATTCACAAAAAAATTTTAATTCCCCTTACACTTAAGTTTTTAATCTCTACAGGCAGTTGAGAAATGTCTTAGAACACTTGTACTTCTGTGTGGGAGTTAGTTCTATATTGTGACTTGCTATGTCCTTAAAATATATACTTCTACTTAAATTTTTATTTTGTATAAGCAAATCAAGCACAAATGAATACTCCATTGTCGTAAGAAACACCTTTGTGGTTTGGTTGTATATATATTGCAGCGAATGCCTCTTTATTTTTTTCTGAATGACAAAGTGTGAAAAACGATAGTCAGCCAAAGCAGGAGGGACTGAAGCCACCATCATTACTGGAGTATAAACAGACCTCCAGCATTTTTTAAAAAGTACGGGAAGGATTTTTTTTTTCCCAGCACTGCTCATTGCTAAATTAGCCCAGTGGTTGTTTTGAATACATACACTAGGATCATTTTATTTGAGGTAGTAGGACCCCAGACAGTTGGGAGAACTTGTTTCATTTTGTTGTTTGTTTGTTGCTTGCTTGCTTGTTTTGTTTTGTTTTTTTTTTTGTTTTTTTGTTTTTTTGTTTTTTTGTGACAGGTTCTCTGTGTAGCTCTGGCTGTCCTGAAACTCACTCTGTAGACCAGGCGGCCTTCTTCTGCCTTCTGAATGCTGGGATTAAAGGCTTGTGCCACTACTGCCCAGCTAGAACCTGTTTCTTAAAACCTGGTCTTGTATATGTATATACACACACATACAAAACAAAAACAGTTGTGAAAAAATTTTGGAAGTTTTCCTTATGAAGTTTTGAGATAGTAAAGTCATTATCTAGTGGTTAATTTCTTTTTATACAGAATAGCTTTCATAAACATTGCTTATAATGTTTTTTACTTTCATTAATGTACATTTATATTTAATTTAATTGGTAAATTTTCAGTTAATAAGAAATATTTTCATTCCAACTTGTACCTAAAACAACTTCTTAGTTTGGAATATTCAAATAATAACAAATCTAAATGTCATACATGTTTATCTTTACCTTACTATACTGACCAATTAAAATGGTAAGCAAATGATCAGGCAGTTTCTGATCATGTGACTTGGAGACTATCAGAAATTCCTTGACCAAAGCAGAATTAGTACATTTTTAATTGAAAACTTAAGCCAAAATACAAAGTAGAACATTTTTTTAAACAAACAAAAAAGGATTCCTGTCATATCTTCAAATCCTATGGTCTCAGTGCCTCAAATTTATAATTAATCTAGCATCGGATGGTGGGTTGAGGTACTGAATACTTATAGAACTAATGGCCTCTGGGTGTGTTTGTAGATGACAGTTCACTCTGGATCATTGTTAGAGCCATCCAACAAAGATTTTTGGAAAATGGCTATGTGAAAATGTAAGGAAAATTATTTGATGGAAAATTTCTGTGGATTTCTACCTTTTTCCGTTTGTACCAGAGATTCTAAATGAACAGAGTCTAATGAAGAATGAAAATAAATTAAATCTAGTTTAATTGGATATTGAGTTAAATTTAAAAATAGTAAAAAATATACAAAACTATTAAGTATCAAAGAAGTTAACACAAGAAAATCAAGAAGAGGGAAAACCAATGGGTGGATACTTCATTCCTCCTTAGAATAGGGAACAAAATACCCATGAAAGGAGTTACAAAGACAAAGTTTGGAGCTAAGGTGAAAGGATGGACTATCCAGAGACTGCCCTACCTGGGGATCCATCCCATAATCAGCCACCAAACCCAGACACTATTGCATATGCCAGAAAGATTTTGCTGAAGGGACCCTGTTATAGCTGTCTCATATGAGGCTATGCCAGTGCCTGGCAAATCCAGAAGTGGATGCTCACAGTCATCTATAAGATGGAACACAGGCTCCCAATGGAGAAGCTAGAGAAAGCATCCAAGGAGCTGAAGGGTTCTGCAACCCTATAGGTGGAACAATATGAACTAACCAGTACTCCCAGAGCTCATATCTCTAGCTGCATTTGTAGCAGAAGATGACCTAGTCGGCCATCACTGGGAAGAGAGGCCTCTTGGTATTGCAAACTTTATATGCCCCAATACAGGGGAATGCCAGGGCCAAGAAGTGGGAGTTGGTGGGTAGGGGAGCAGGGCGGAGGGAGGGTATAGGGAACTTTCAGGATAGCATTTGAAATGTATATAAAGAAAATATCTAATAAAAAATAAATAAATAAATATCAAAGAAGTTAGCAAGGTAATTCACAATTTTGACTTATTCACATACTACCCTGGTTTTGGTTATACAAAAATAGTTAAGGCTGGGTGGTAGTGTTTCACACCTTAATCTCAGCACTTAGGAGGTAGAGGCAGTAGATCTCCCTGAATTTGAGGCTAGGCTGGTCTACATAGAGACTTCTAGGACCTCCAAGGCCATACGAAACCCTGTCTCAGAAAACCAAAACCAAACAAACAAAACCTCTAACTTTGAGAAGTGTAACTTTGAAGAATAAAAAAATTTTCTAGAATAAAGGCACAGCAGCATTTCCCTCTACTTCCCTCATTTTGTTAGAGATGTAAGTTCAGGTATATATTTAAAGGCTTGCTAGGTGGTGACACAGAACTGATCTCAGAATCCAGCTGAGGCAAGAGGAATGCTGTGTGTTTGAGACTAGCCTAAGCCACAGAGCAAGTACCAGGCCAGCCAGGACTACATGGACTTTTAAAAACAAAAAACAAAACAATAAAAGGATGCAGAGATTTGGGGGAGTATTGGGACAGGATGAATGCAATAGCATGGTTGTGCTGGGAGACAGAGACAGGGGGATAGCTTACTAGTCAGCCTGGCCTACTTGGTGACCAGTGAGACCCTGTCTCAAAAAGAAAAAGTGGGTGGTAGCTGAGGAATGACACCCATGTGTACACATGTGTGTGCATACCCCATTCTGACACAAACACAGAGTATTCCAAAGTAAATACAAATAAAGCTTTGTAGAATAAAAATATATTTTCCTAGGATAATGGTACAGCAGTATGTCCCTTCTACTTTCTTGGAAAATGAAATGAGTCAGGGAATTTGGCATTAATAGATACTTTGTTATCTAGAAGCCAGTTTTTTGGAAATACATTTGAATAAAGTGTGTGCCTTGCATCCCTGTTTTACTGAAGGTCCTTTTATCTCTTTTTGTTACTTTGGGTCTTCATAAATATCCTTATAGTTCTGATGAACAACCCATCTTCAGTTTTAGTACTTTGAGGAGACTCTGGGAATATAATCATTTAGGCAGACAGCTACTGAAGTTGTGTAGAGTAAAATGGAATATGTTCAGGTTCAGACTCTGAACTTGGTCTGTCCCAGCTTCATTGCACTTTACCTGTATCAGATAATTTTTCATTATTATTTTCAGAAGGGAAATAAGGGAAATTTCTTGTTAGAATCCTTGCACTCAGATTTACAATTTCTCCTGACATTCTATTCAGATATGTATATTTCAGAGAAATCACAACAAATATAAATAAATAAAGACAACTCCATAGGATCCTATAACTCAGTCCTTTATCATCAGACCAAATATTCTGCCTTGGTGGCCTCCGTTTCCTAACAAACACTGAAATAACTAGAAGATTTTGTACAACATGTGACCCAGTGACACTAAGCTGGCTTCAGTTCTATAGTGTATTGCATGCTTTATACAGAAGTTTTGCTTATTTTTTTGCCTGCAGAGATCCCTTCCTATGGCTCTCTCTCGGGCTGTGTCACCTAGATTGCCCTGATCCTGTGAAGAGCAACATTCTCATAGTTGCTTTCTCTTTGCCATGTATTTAGGTAGTTTTATTTATTGTATGATTTTTTTAATTGCCTGTCTAACCCATCACCAGATTACAAACTTCATGAGGAAGGTAAAGTAATTGCCATGTAAGTCTGAGGACCATAGTTGTAATCCCCAGCATCCCAGGAAACGCCCAGTGGGCTAGCCACCTGCATGGAATAGCTGTGCTCAAGAGACAGAGACAGAGTCCTTAGAGCAAACTGACTAATCAAGATTAACTAAATCTGGCAAGCTTTGAATTCAGGTCGTATCTTGCCTCAATATTTAAGGAAATAAGTCATGGGAGAAGACTCACCCCCACACAGGAATATGCACACCACACACACACACACACACACACACACACACACACACACACACAGAGAGAGAGAGAGAGAGAGAGAGAGAGAGAGAGAGAGAGAGAGAGAGAGAATGAATGAACTTCTAGAGGGGAAAAACTGCATCTTGTTTTCTGTTGTATCCCTAACTTGAGAAGGTACTGAGTAAACACATGTTCAAAGGTCAAACAGCTTTTATTAAGTTGGAGAGGAAAAAAATGTATATAGTTTCTAAAAATTGTTGCTCCAGATTTTGAGTATTTTATTTTTCAGTTAACTCAGAACATTAGACAGTATTTATATTTAGACAAGTTTACTTTTTACCCCCAATGTAATTGTTTTTACTTAATTGAATTTTGGCAGCTGGTCCTTGTCAGGTTAGTATATGATGCTGTAAGCAATAAGCTGTGATGCTGGTTTTATGAATACCCTGAGAACAGTGTACATTGTACTGAGCAGTGTCCATTACTGCAGGAAATGCACTTCTCTGATCTTAGTCCTCAAAGAAGAAAACAGTGGCTTTCTCGAACAGCAAATCTGTTTTTGTCTTGGAAGCATTGCTATCTTATGCTTGATCCTTGTTTTTTGAATCTAAGGACTGAATTGGCAGCTAAACTTGGTTTTAGTTTGCCTGCACCCATATGGCAGTTCCCAACAGCCTGTAGCTCTAGGGGATCTGACACCTCTGGCTTCTTTGGACATCTACACTCATGCACACACACTCAAAAATAACAAATCTTTTAAAAATATTCTAAAAATAAAACCAACATAATTTAAAAAATAATTGGCCAGGCATTGTGGTACAGTACTTTGATCTCTGTGAGTTCGAAGTCATCTTGGTCTAGCAAGGTCCAGGACAGTCAGGGTGCTTGGTTACACAGAAAAACTTTAATTAAAAAAAAAAAAGTACGGGGTTTGGTTTTGTTACATTAACGAAGACATTCTTGGACTAACTCTAGTTCTGAGAGGCACTGAATTTGCAAAACTCCTACCTCAGCCTCCCAAGTAACTGAGACTACGAGTCTATCAGATAATTAACCTTAGCCCTTAGCCTCAATGTAAAGTAAGCTTGCTTAGCCTCATCTTAAACTTTGGAATTTTAACTGTAATTTATTTGCACATTTTATAGTTTGTTTAATAAGACTTTATAAATGGCAATAATACAAATGTCACTAGAGCTTTAATAAAAAAAAAAAAAAAGAAAGAGTTTAGGCATTAAACTCCAAATTGGTTCACTTAGGTATTACAAAATTGTCACTTTCTTTGATTTATTTTTAAAGCCCACAAGTTTGGCTTAACAAGGAGATCTAAGATACACACATTAGAACTTGGTTTGTGTGGGAACTAAAAAGGGACCTTGGGGAAGGGGGGCAGGGAGGACCCACATTTGGCCAGAGTTCTACCTATGCTCTGGTCAGGCGGACATGGGGAGGCTGCCAGACACTTTCCACTCAGCCTCAGGTGGGCATCCAAGCCTCTGACCCACTCGACGGGGGTTGGGGATGGGGGGTGGGGGTTGGACAAGGGGCAGCCCGCCCTGGGGCCATACCCTGTAGCCCCCCAGGTTATGGGAGAGAGGGAAGAGAGGTTCCTATGCATACAAGAGTGAGCGCAGCCTTGATGAGCAGAGACTGTCTATGGTTTTAGAGCTTTATTGTAGAAAGGCAGGGGGAAAGAGAGGAGGTAGAAAGAGAGGGGGGAAGGCTAGAGAGAGAGTAAGAGGGATAGTGAGAGGAAAGGAGAGTAAGAGCGAGAGAACAAAGGAGTGAGAGAGTGAGAAGGGGCCAAACAGCCCCTTTTAAAGTGGCTGCTATTTTTTCTGTTGCTAGGTAACTGGGGAGGAGTTTAGCCTGAAGGTCAGAAGCTTGGGACATTGCCTTATGTGACTTCTAGTCATGCTTCTCTTGTGGGGGCTGTGGGGGGGCGGTAACTTAGACAAGAGCCAGAGTTCCAGGAGACATGAGAGAACTCCTTTCATCCTGTGTAGGTAAATTATGACAACTGGGTCCCGGGGTTCAGCATCTCAGCTTGACTGGAGACTAACCTGTCTGTGCATAGCCCAATGCCCCGCAAGTTTGAATAGTTTCACCCTCCTTGATCCTCACTCATAGATACAGAACAGAAAATTACATACCCACTGGTTTATACCATAGGGACCTTTGTAGGAATTCTGACTTAAAGCCTTGCTTTACCCGGACTAGGTAGCAGCAGCACAAAACTTTGTTTTGTTAAGATTTATTTGTTTTATGTATATGAGTACACATATACATAAAACACACCAGAAGAGGGCATTGGATGCCATTACAGATGCTTGAAAGCCACCATGTGGTTGCTGGGAATTGAACTCAGAACCTCTGGAAGAACAGTCACTGCTCTCAACCACTGAGCCATCTCTCCAGCTCCATCCTTTTGTTTTCCTGTAACTTTTTGAGTGCTAGTTATTTTCATTTTTTTCTGTGTGTTTTTTGTCGGCATGTCTGTGCACCATACATATGCAGTGCTCTCAGAGTCCAAAAGAAGGTGCCAGATACCCTTGGAACTGCAATTACAGATGATTGTTAGATGCTGTGTGGGTGCTGGGAATTGAACCCCATTCCTTTGGAAGGGCAGTCAGTGTTCTTAACTGGTGAGCAGCCACCTTCCCCGCAGAAACAATTTTTTCTATCACAAAAGAAATAAAAGCTTGCAGTAATATAATGTGACCCTGGAGAGCAGGTATTGGCAAAGTATAAGACAAAAATAACTGAGTGGGGCTTGGAGAGCTGGCTCTCACAGGAGTACTTGGTGCTGTTGCAGAAGAGCAGATTTGGGTCCTAGCTGGGGTCTGACACCCTGTTCTGATCTCCACAGGTGTGACCCCAGGTGTACATTCGCACAAATACACATACATAAAGACAATAAAGATTAATAAATATTAAAAATAACCCCAACTGTCATATGGAGACGCTAGAAGGCATTTAAATGGAGGCTCAAAGGAAGATTTCTCCCTCTTGAGTACAGGTCAGATATCAGAATTTGTTCTAGGTCGGCTTTTATAGGCATATTGTCGTCTTTTGGTTTGTGTACTGGCTGGTTTTGTGTGTCAACTTGACACAGCTGGAGTTACCACAGAGAAAGGAGCCTCCCTTGAAGAAATGCCTCCATGAGATCCAGCTGTAAGGCATTTTCTCAATTAGTGATCAAGGGTGGGAGGGCCCATTGTAGGTGGTGCCATCCCTGGGCCAGTAGTCCTGGGCTCTAGAAGAAAGCAAGCTGAGCAAGCCAGGGGAAGAATCCAGTAAGTAACATCCCTTCATTGCTTCTGCATCAGCTCCTGCTTCCTGCCCTGTATAAGTTCCAGTCCTGACTTCCTTTGGTGGTGAACAGCAATGTGGAGGTGTAAGCTGAATAAATCCTTTCCTCCCCGACTTGTTTCTTGGTCATGATGTTTGTGCAGTTAGAAACCCTGGCTAAACAGTTTGACAATGGATGGATACTATTGCTGTATGGATTGACAACAGTAACTTCTCTGTGTTGGTAACCTATACAGCAAAATTCACTAGCTGCATTGCAGACAAGAGTCCTAGGGCTCCACTGTTTTCCTGTAAGCATTAGATCAGTTGCTTCTGATTGGTTTGTTGTATTTTGGGGGCTTCACAGTTCCTATTCGCATTTTTAGTCAGTAAAGTTTTAGTTAATAAAGCTTTTCAAGTTACAGGATCTCACCCAAAAAGATAAACATTCTTTCAGACGCTCCAGAATCAACGTGGTCTCTGGATTGAGGAGAAAATATTTAAAATGGTCTAGTTGTTTAATTGTTTTTTTTTTAAAGATTTATTACTTTTATATGTGAGTACACTGTAGCTGTCTTCAGACACACCAGAAGAAGGCATCAGATCCCATTACAGATGGTTGTGAGCTACCATGTGGTTGCTGGGAATTGAACTCAGGACCTCTGGAAGAGCAGCCGGTGCTCTTAACCACTGAGCCATCTCTCCAGCCCCCAATTATTGAATTGTTACATAATGTTTATATTTAACAATTACTGTTCGAGCTAGGGATTGAGTAAATATGTTACTGGCTGAGCAAGTAATAGTAACACAAAAAATTCTCAGTTATTTATGGCATAGAAATACTTTTTACATAAAGTTAAGGGAAGTTTTCAAAACTTGTCATGGGACTGTGGATGGAAAGTGTTAGGATTATTGAAAATTCATTATATAGGCCATGTATTTGTACTGTTTCATTCATAAAAGAATATTTATTTGGACTGATTTAGGCTTTAACAGATTCTGAGATTGGCTTGAGGAATAAATTAAAGCCACAGGGCACTGTAGAAATACTCAGGGGTTAGGAGTGTCTTACTGTTCTTCCAGAGGTCCTGGGTTCAACTCCTAGCACCCATATAACAGTTCACAACTGTCTATAACTCCAGTTTACAGGATTGAACACCCTCTTCTGCTCTCCAAGGGCACCGGACCCTGCTTGTGCAATACATACATGTAGGCAAAATACCTATATATAAAATTAAATCTTGAATAAAAGTTTTTCAAATAACAAATCCCCATAGACATGGTTTGAAAAGTAATAAAGGGAGTTCCTGCAAACTAAGTGGCTTTGAAAAGGTATAAGGACATGCTACATGCTAGCTACAGGATGGGGACGGCCACTTTGAAGGCGGGGGGTATTCCTTAGAGCTCTCCTCTGGTAATTTTGTAAAGAGAGAGAATTCAATGCTTAAGACCCATATGGTGAAAAGAAGGAATGGACCAACTCCTGAAAAGTGCCTTCTAATCTCCTTACACTACTACACGCTCACACACCAAGTTGTTTTTGTTTCTGTTGTTGTTTTGCTTGTTTTTACTGTTATAGGAAAATGAGAGCTGGAGAGATGGATCAGTAGTAAAGAGTGTATGTATACTGCTCTTGTAGAGGACCTATGTTTGGCCTAACATCCTCTTCTCGACTCACGGTGCCTGCACTTACGATATTCATTTACCCCCACACAGACACACATAATTAAAGATAGGCATGGTGGCACACACTTTTAATCCTAGCACTCAGGAGGCAGAGGCAGGCAGATCTCTGTTCAGTGCCAGCCTATTCTACACAATGAGTTCCATCTCAGCCAGGGTTATATAGTAAAGCTCTCTTTCAAATAAATAGTAAGATGAACTATCCAGGATATAAATGTCCAAGATCCAAATCTAGGATAATACAACAAGAACTCTGGCCAGGTAGCACAGGCTCAGGATGACCTGTCAGTGGTTTTGCCTGAGTGGAGATAACTGGTTTAGGTATGTAACACAGCAAGTTAACCTATGGCTTGATCAAGAGTTTGTCTGCATTGAGGCAAAAGGTGAGAGTAGACCCAAATAAATGTGTCAATTGTGCTGACAGATTGAGTCAGTAGAACCAACTTATTACATGGAGAGCAGCTTAGCACCATCTGTTCTGCAGCTTGTCCCCAGGATAAGCTGAAACTAAAGGAGCCCAGTGGTAAACAGCACAGGGGTGGGGACATTCTGTAGCTGAGGAACTGTTTGCATACTGTGCTGAGCAGTTTTTCTTAACCCGAAGCTATACTCTGAGGATCAGGGAACGTAATCTACCCTTATTGGACCTCGGAAGGTAGATGAGAAACTGCCTCATAGGAACCTCCAGCAAAATCTGAAGATAGATGAGAAAGAGCTTTCTGGCATCATCTCCTACTGCCTATCTTTCTGTATTTTAGGGGATCACAGGCCATGTTGTTGAGGTTCAGGCTGCCTATGGTTCCTCCTTTCTTATGTAGTCTGTGCAGTCATGGAAGGTCAGAAACACCAGCACAGAGCATTGTCCTACCATGCCATTCTGGAGAGGGAGAAATGACAGCATGAGCTAATACAGACCATGAAAGGAATGTATTGGTTAAGTACAAGTTTCAAATATTGAGATGATTCACATTGTTTGGGAAGGATCCAGTCTCTGTCTGCTCCTACAATGTAAAGAAACCCTGGCAGTCACTTGGTAGGGTTTTTAAATGTCTGTTTTGTGGTGATCAGTGAATGTGTGTATTCATGAGTAATGTTGGTAAAGTCCATTAGGAGTGCTCAGCTAGTCTTCTGTTGAGGATTTTGTGTTTCTTTTAGAAGATTCAACTTCTGATTTTTAGAAGATTCAAGTTTGTAACAAACGAGCCTTTAAATCAGTGATGGGCAACCTATAGGTCACTACCACTTTGGGGTCATATATCAGATATTTACATTACAATTCATAACAGTAGCAAAATTATAGTTAATGAAGTAGCAACAAAAACAGTCTTATGGTTGGCAGGTCACCACAACATGAGGAACTGTATTAAAGGATCACAGAATTGGGAAGGTTGGGAAACACTGCTTTAAACAGTCATCGAATAGACAGAAGTGGAGTTAAGGGCAAGTGATTCAGGTTTCTTTATCTTAGTAGTAAAAAATAAGAATGGAGGAAGGTAGAATTGTTGAGGCACAGGTGTCAAGTTATTGGGGTGCATTGTCATGTCTAGTTTCTGAGCAGTTAGCTTCAGAATGAGGATAGCGGGCATCTGAGTCTGGAGTTTACACGATAGTTTATTACAAATTTCTCCTCTTGTTTCCAATTTAGATATTTAAACAGCCTCTTGATGGGAGTCTGACCTAGAACTTGACACATTCTGTTCCCAGACCTAAGACATTTAAATATAATGAAAAATGTTTTAGTTTTAATACATTCTTAGTTAAAACAGTTTCATCCCTTTGCCCTTTCCCTTCCTCTCTACAGCTCCTCTCAGGTCCTCTCCCTCCAACCCCTGACCATGTCCCTCCCACTCTCAAGTCGTTAGCTTCTTTTCTTTGATTATTATTGTCATATAAATGTATATGTATGTATATATATGCACAAATGTTGACATAGCCATTTCTAGAAGAGACTGTTTCATACCCAGACTTCTGGTTCTTACAGTCTTTCCATTCCCTTTCCATCTGTTCTTCCAGAATATCTGCTGAGCCATAAATGCAGGAGCTGTCGTTGTATCTGTTGGGGCAGGGATCCCTAGGGCTCATTGATCAATGCTTATGTACAGATGCAGTTTTCTGTGGTGGCCTTCATCAGCTGTAAAAAGATGTTTCTTTGATGAGGAGTGGAAAGGGGTCTGCTGAACCAGAACCAAATACTGTAACCTTTAAAAGAGAATTTTATTGAGATAAGTTCAACTGATTTTAAAGATTTTTCAAGGCTGTATAAGCAGCACCACTGTGTAATTTCAGAACATTTTCATCAGTCCACAGAGAAACTTTAGGCCTGTTGGTAATTTCTTTTTATTTTCCCCTCGAATCCACCTGACAACCCCCCCCCCTTTTTTTTTCTGTCCTTGTGAATTTGCCTAAGAGATAGACTCTTAAAGACTGGACAGTTATTTACCAAGCTTTTATACATGAATATGCCATTTTACTGAAAATAACTTTTTAATGCTAATTCTTTTATATTAGTAAGAAGTCACCTATGTATTTATTAATTCTTAAAAATATCTTTTTCTTTTATCCTTAGGATTATTATCTCTCCTTATTCCTCCTCGAACCCCTTCCATTATGTTCTCTTTTCTCTGACAAATTCACATCTCCTCACTAATTGTTGTTAATGCATGTATGTATATACATTCCTAAATGTACCTGCCCAGTCTGTATAATGTTATTCATATATGTGTTTTCAGTGGACCATTTGGTATTGGATGACCAATTAATTAGTGTGCCCCTGAGGAAAAATTTCTCCCACCCTCAGCATTCCTTAGTTACTTGTAGTTCTTTGGGCTTTTCTCCATCCACGTTGGTGTGTCTTATTCCCATGTACCTCATCTTTAGGCAGTCATGTTGGTGAGAATTTATGGAGGAGACATATTCTCACAGAAGCTCCCTGGTTCTCTGGCTCTTAAAATCTTTCCTCCCCCTGTTCAGCAATGTCTCCTGAGTTGTTTTGTAGGTTAGTCATTGGAACGGGCTCTACAGCTCTTCACTTTAATTGGATGTTTTATGGAATAGTCTCTGTCTGTTGCAATCCTTATGAGTGTTTAGGACTACAGTTATTTTTGAGTATAAGGACAAATATTTAGATGTATTTAGGGATTATTCTTGTTTAGTGTTGGTTTAGTTGGTCCTTCTCTAGGATCCATGACTTCACTAGCGCTGAATAATTGGCTAGGTTTCCAGTACTAGGCAAGTTTCCTTCTTGTTAAGCAGATCATAAGTCCAATTAGACAGTTGTTGGTTACCACTAAGGTGTGCATGCCACTACTGTCCCTTAGAGTTACTGTGTTAAATTCAAGATTTAAAAGTTGAATCTAGTAAACAAATCAGCTCTTATACAAGTGCTCACATGGTTCAAGATAGTGTGTCAAACACTCCTAATTGCTTCCCTTTACAGCTATTGGTTTTCTCAAGGCCATGGAAATGGGGCAGTGCCTGACTAGGTGCTCAGCCAGGGAAATGTTATTTCTATGACGGGGAGAAACTAGAGTCCCATGTAGTCTCTCCTCTGCAGTATGCTACACATTTGTCATATGTGTCCAATGATGACTTTTAAAGTACTTGGAAGTCATAGCAATGACTTGGAAGTCATAGCAATGACTTCCTCTCATTTGTATAACCAAACAGAAATGTGCAAAATTTTTTTATCTGTACTAATGTGAAGGCTGAAATCATAAATAGGCTAAGGGAGCAAAGAGAAAAAAAACTTGTAGTGACTTCAGTAGCTCATGTTTTACAGGTACAGAATTTATGTAAATACCTGTAGTCAAAATGCCAAATAGGAATTACTGGACCCTATGTATGCAAATTTTAAAGAACATTCAATTAAATTGGGAGAGAAAGCTAGTGAAAAGGGATAAAAACCCATGGAGTTGGGGGAATATTTTAATAGAAAGTACTTACTGTCAAGTATATAATGTGGTACATTTGTATATAGGTATATAATATATAATAATCATATACACATAATATACACATATACATATATTATTTACACTCACATGTGATCACAGATCAGTATTCTATTTCAGCACCTTGAAGTTTCTCAGTGCCCCCTTTGGTCATTTACACTCCTTTAAGAGGACACTTCTGGCTCTTGTCACTACAGATTTTGTCTGTTCTTGAAGTAAATGCATATAGATGGAGTGACACAGTAGTGTTTTGTATCAGTCTTCTTCAGTAAACACCATGTCTATAAGATTCAGCCATGTTGTTGTTTTCTATCAGCAAGTTTCTCTTTACTGAATTACATAAATCATTTTATATCTCTGTCCACATATTGATAGAGTTTGTGTGTTCACCAGGTTTTTTAAAAAACTTGTTAAAAACACATTAATACTTGCCTTGTAATGAGTATGCTCATTAATTTTATTGGGCTAAAGAATTCTACAGTTATTTTCAAGAGAAAAAAAAAGTTAATTCAAGCAGAATAGGGTCAGTGAGACACTCGGTAGGTGAAGGTTGTTGCTGTGCTGCCTACAACATAACTGACTGGAACCCATTCAAGAGTGTATGGACAGAATTGATTCTACAAAGTGATCCTCTGATCTCTACATACATGCTGCAGCATGCACCACCTCTCCCCGAATCATACACACACACACACGCGCGCGCGCGCGCACACACACACACACACACCAACGACAATATATACATTATTGCCATCATCATTAAAATAGCAGAATGCCAAGCCTGTCTCACAGATAATTTTAAGTCCATAGAAGTGAAAATACACACCATTTGTCTTAGTTACTTTTCTATTGCTGTGAATAGACACCATAACCAAGGAAACATAAAAATAAGCATGTAATTGGGAGATCGCTTATAGTTTCAGAGGGTGAGTCCATGGCCACTATGGTGGGGAGCATGGCAGAATGACTCTGGAGCAGTAGCTGAAAGCTTACATGTTGAGACAATAACCACAGAGCAGAGAGAGGCAGGGACGTGGAGAGAGAGAGAGGAGCTCACTAGGAATGACATGGGCTTTTTAAAACTCAAAGCCCACCCCCAGTGGCATACCTCCTCCAACAGGGCCACACCTTTTAATCCTTCCCAAACAATTTCACCAACTGTTGAACAAGAATTCAAATGTACGAGTCTGCGGGAGCCATTTTTTTTTCAAATACTCCACCATTTCAATTTTATAATAGAGCTTGAGAAAATAATGTTGACCATTAAGGATGGTTTCCTATACTTGCTCTACCTGGGTATTACATGCTCAGAGATTCAGGAACAGTAGGTACTGTGCTAGAAGCTAAAGGTAGATCTATGAAAGACAGTCAAACCCTGCACTCACCAAGCAAGAGATAAGTGATCAGAACACAATGTTTAAAGAGCATTAGGAGAAGTAGAGCAGCACTTAGAACAGAGTATCTCCTCTGAACGAGGGGTAGTAGTAACAAGAGGCATCTTGGAGGAAATAGCATCTAATTTTTATTCTAAATATATTGAAACTAGCTACATGACAGATGCAGGAGTCATTATTGAGGTGAGTAGGTTAATGAGAAATTATAGATGATGTTTAAGTCTTGGAGACTCAAGATAGTAAAATTAGATAGCAAAATGGGAACTCAATAATTAAGGGCCTTTGAATAATAAATATCAAAGAGATTTGATATCAGTCTCAGGCCAGAAGGGGAGCCACTGAAGACTGTTTATTAAAGAAGACATTGAACACACAAAGAGAAAGTAGAAGGAGTCTTGACCTGTTCAAACCACAGTCTGACCAGCTACCAAGTCACAGTCCTCTTGAGCTACAACTTCTCTCATAAGGAGATAAACTTGAGGCAATTTTGAGCTACTATTATTGAAGAATTTTAACAGGAGAATGACATGACCAATTTATTTTTATTAAGTATTCCTAAAATTCCAAGTTACCTTTAAAATGCTCACATCGTGATTTGGTGTTTATATTTGGTTTGAATTTAAAAATAGAATTAAAGAAAACTGTGGTTTCTATGACTAAAAATATAACAGTATTAAAAGTTAGTTTCCAGGATTGAGCTTTGATATTAACAAAGACACTAATGACTGGAAAGTTGAACTAAATGTATAATTTTGTGTGTTTTACAAGTAAAAATTGAGGGATTTGGGATTTTATCTTTATATTAAATCTATATATCTATTTGCTGAAATGTACTCTGATGGTAAAAATACTATAAATTGCCTTTATTTTAAAGCTAATTAAGCCAAAATTTAAAAGTCTTTCTTGTCATTATAGTATTTCCTTAAATTGGTTAGTTTAGTTTTCCTTGAAAAAAGTTTGGTCACTGGTGATCATTGTAATCCTTCACGATGACATTGTAGCCATCCATTTGGGAGAAGCAGTGACTGAGTGTCCTGAGGTTGGTGAACTTCTCTTGTGGGGATGGTTATTACTTTTTAATTTTTTTTAAAGAGAAGAATTGTAACAGAAACCAAAGACTTTCTTAAAAAGTAAAATAGTTACTTATTGGCCCCTTATGAAAAAAAAATCCAATCCTTTATCTGTATGAATACAATTTAAGTTCTTGGTGCTTGCCTTTTTTCTTTCAAAATATTTATTTAAAATTTGTTTTAGAACTGATATTTGAAGTGTAAAATTTTTGTTGTTTTCTACAGAGAAGATGGTGAATTAGAAGATGGAGAAATAGATGATGCAGGATTTGAAGAAACACAAGATCAGGAAGCAAAAGAAAATGAAAAGCAAAAAAATGAGAAAGCCTACAGAAAATCAAGGAAAAAACACAAGAAAGAAAGAGAAAAGAAAAAATCCAAAAGGAGGAAACACGAGAAACATAAGGTTAGTTAAGTTTACATCAGCTTTCCTTTCTTTTTTGTTGTTTGTTTGCTTGCTTGTTTAAGAAAGTGTCTTATGAGTGGTGGCGCACGCCTTTAATCCCAGCACTCGGGAGGCAGAGGCAGGCGGATTTCTGAGTTCAAGGCCAGCCTGGTCTACAAAGTGAGTTCCAGGACAGCCAGGGCTATACAGAGAAACCCTGTCTCGAAAAACCAAAAAAAAAAAAAAAAAAAAAAAAAAAAAAAAAGAAAAAAAGAAAGAAAGTGTCTTATGTAGCCCATGCTGGCTTTGAATTCATTATATACCCAAAAGGGACCTTGAACCCTGATCCTCTATCTCCTCTTCCCAAGTACAAGGCTACTGTGTTTGGCCAGGACTTCTTACAGAGACCCTGTCTTAAAAAAGAAGTGGGGGGATTTTATAGTGATAAAAGCTACAATTCAAAATAAAGATATATTGTTAATATATTTTTATTTATTTTGTTTGATTTTTTTGAGACTTGGTTTGTCTGTTTGCCCTGGCTATGCTGAAACTCACTCTGTATTCCAGGCTGGCATTGAACTCAGAGAGATCTGTCTTCCTAGTGCTGAAATTAAAGGCATGTGCCACTCCTGCTTCATTATTAATATTTTATATTCTTCAAAGTGACAACTGTCATAAAGCAGGAACTGGTAATTACTCTGAAAAGAAATAGGGCATAGTATTAGTCGACAGGCTAATCTATCTCTCCTGATCCAGAGAGATCAACCTGGTAGTGACTGAGCAAACCTATCTTGTAATGGAGAGTGTTTATTTCAAATCCTAGCTAACAATGGTTATGTATTTGAAGCATTTGATAGCATAATTGGGAAAAGTTTATTCACCTATCAAATCAATAGAAAACAGAAAACCAAACTCAAAACATTTTAGAAGCAGTTTTTCTTCTTTAAAGGAACACTTAATAGAATGGAGGAAAACACTCTGCCTCCATAGGAATCTTAGGGTTCAGGTCAATTAAATAGAATTTTACTTAGTTTGTGCTCTACATAGAAGCTGGGGCTGCACAGATAATAGAAGTCTAAGGCAGTGTGTTTGCTGCCAGGAATATTAAGAGGTACTTAAAGAACTCCCAGTAATTATTTTGGCCAGACCAAAATTAAATAAATAAGTAAATAAATAAATAAATAAAGCTGTATGCAGGAGGTAGAGGCAGGTGGATATCTGTGAGCTTGGATCTCATCTTGTATACATAGAGAGTGCCAGGCCAGCCAGGATTATGTAATGAGACTTTGTCTCAAAATATACAAACAAAAAAAGACTTATTGACAAGTTGGCATATAAACTTTCTCTGGCTATTTGCCAACTATTATCAGCCACTTGGGGTTTCTGTTCACTTGTGTTCAGTTTCACGGGCTAGGTACATTTCACATAGGTAATTTAATTTTAGGATTTTTATGCCAATAAATAACTCCAAAGCAACTTTAGGCAAAATTCAATGAATACATATTCTATTTATGTTCTGGGACCCCAATTTGGTGATGAGGAACCAATTTTATTTCCTTTAATATTAGCTTAAAACTGAACTTAGTGCAGACACCCCTTATCCCAGTCCTGGAGAGACTGGGGGGGGGGGCAGAGAGGTGTAAATGTGTAAACATCAGATCATTTTAGAGCCAAGTGATTTGTTTTAAGCTCTTGGCATAGGGTGATCAAAATCATATTTCCATAAAGTCCCTAAGCAAAAGGGAAAAAAATACTTGAGCCTAGAAGAAGTGGTGGCCTTAGAGCAAGAATTTCTCAATGTCATCCAAGAATCTAATGGAATAATAGAGCCACTGGCTAAAACAAGCTTATGTAAGGGTATGCACTAATTTCCTTCTTGTGAGTGTGACACTTTCTGTTTCCTTTCAGCATAACTCTCCATCTGGTGATGATAGTTCTGACTACAGCCTGGACTCAGATGTTGAACGTATGCAAAGTTCCCGTAAGAAAAGAACCAGCTCCTACAGGGATTATGATGTTCCATTTTCTCAGGTATTGCTGTTTTATTGTGATGGGACATGTATAATATAAAATATACCTTGTAATTGCATTTCAGTGTGTGATTTAGTGGCATTAAATTTATCTGCAGAATTCAGCCATCACTGTGGTTCATCTCCAGAATCTTATCCACCTGACACAGAAATTCTGTACCTCAGAGGCAGACCTGCTCCGCAGCCCTCTGACTGCTGTCCTCACTTTCTGTCTATGAACTCCAGGGCCCTCGGATCACACGCTGTTTTTCCTTTTGGATATGGCTGTGTTACTTACCATGTTTTCAGGATTCATTCATGTTGCAGACTAAATTAAAATTTCATTCTTTTTAAGACTAAACAGTACTCCATTGTTGTATTTGCTACATTTTTGCTTATATGTTCATCTCTTGAAGGGCCCTTGCACTGCTTGCACTTTGGGCTGATTAAAATCGATGTAAAATTGTCTTTAAAACCTTGCATTGTCTGCATTTCCTTGGAACATATGCCTAATAGTGAAATGGTTGGTGGTTTTTCTAGCTTCCCGGGGAACTCCAGGCTGTTTTCCATAGACTGCACCATTTTACATCCCATTAGGAGTGCTGAGGCAGCTTCCCTGCATCCTTGACAGTGCTTGCTCTTTCTGTTTTCATTGGCAGTGGGAGTAAAAAAGGAGTGTCCAAGGGCATTCATGGTTTTTTTTGTTTTTTGTTTGTTTGTTTTTAGCATTGCCTTTTAAAGGTGGAAATTACAAGTTTAAATTGTACACTGTATAGAAATAACCAGAAAATGTGTTTTTCATGTTATCGTGTGTTTGTTGGATACATGCTACAAATTTCCAACTCTTTGAGAATAAAGAATGCGTTATATATCAGGTTTACTGGAGCTGTTGTTTGTGTGGAGCACGTAATAGACATTTTCAGAGTCTGAAGGCTAGAAGTCCCTGTTGAAGATGCTGGTAGGGTTGGTTTCCAGTGGCAGCTCTCTGGAAGAATCTGTTTAGGCCCCACTCTCAGTTTATAGATAGGTGCCTTCTCACAGCGTTGCCTTCGCCTGGCCATGCTGCTGTGCACTGCAACCCCTGGTGCCTTTGAAGGCACAGATCATCTTTATAAGAACACCAGTTAAATTGTATTAGAGCTTTTTTTTTTTGTTTGTTTGTTTGTTTTTTTTTTTTGTTTTTCCAGACAGGGTTTCTCTGTGTAGCCCTGGCTATCCTGGAACTCACTCTGTAGACCAGGCTGGCCTTGAACTCAGAAATCCACCTGCCTCTGCCTCCGAAGTGCTGGGATTAAAGGTGTGCGCCACCTCTGCCCAGCTAGAGCTTATTTTTAAGGCCTTGTTTCCAAATGAAGTCATATTCTGAGCTACTAGGGGTTATGACTTCTGCACAGGAATTTGGGAGGGATACACTTCAATCTGTAGTGCACCAAAGCACTTTATTCAGCATGAATTAAAATTTGAATTGTGAATATATGAACATTGGCCTCTTTAAATGCAAAACTCATTTGGAATGTTTTAAAAACGAATGGTAGAGCACTTGCTTAACATACTCTGTAGCTACTATCTCCAGCTCTAGAAAAGAAAACAGCCGTAAGACAACACTTTGCTTGTTTCTTAAGTATGTGCATTATATGACCAAAGTTCTTATATAAATATTAATTTAATATTAGAAAAGCACTATTCTTATCTACAAGAACTTTATTCTTTTTCTTAATTTAATAGTACCAATTTCTTCTGAGTTTAGAGATAAAATTATATGTTTCATCTTTTTGTTGTCTTTTTTAAATTTTTGATTTTGTTATTTTGTGTGTACATTTTTACACCATGTACATGCAGTGCCCCCAGGGGCTAGAAGAGACATTGGATCCCCTGGGGCTGGAGTTACAGATTGTTATAAGATTCCATCTGGGTGCTGGAGACTGAACACTTGTCCTCTGGAAGAGAAGCAAGCGGTATTAACTACTAAGCCATCTCTCTCTCTTCCCCATTCTTTGTCTATGTGTGCACAAAGGTATATGTGTGGCGGATGCATTTGTACCTTTGTGTATACCCACGAAAGCCAGAAGACAACTTTGACTGTCATTTCTCAGTCACTATCACCTTGCCTTTTTTTGTTTTTCTTTGCAGATTTATTTTTTAATGATGTGTAGATGTGGGGAAGGTGTGTGCACATTAGTGCTGTGGAGGCTAGAGGTCTTAGCTCCCCTGGAACTGCCTGCCTACTGTGAATTCTCAGAATCAGACTCTGGAAGGGCAGTGTGCAGTTGTTAACCACTAGTGACAGTAGGCTATGGAAGTCACCCTGACAATGTGTTGAGGTTAATGCTTACATCTGTTAGCATTTGTTTTATGAGAGTAGGGTCACGTGTGCTTGGTGTGCATTTGTTTAGAGTTGTAATGTCCTTTTGACAGCTTGTCCCTTAATCAGTATGTTTTTTTTTTTCTCCCTGGCTGAACTCACTCTGTGGACCAGGAGGCCTCAAACTCAGAGGCTTACCTACCCTTACCTCCCAAGTGCTGGCATTAAAAGGTTGTGCCACTACCATCCGATTCTTTTTTTTTCTTTTTCTAATTTTTGTGTAAAAAGTCTATTTGGTCAGATATTAGAACAGTGTTACCTTTGTGTTTCTTATTTCTATTTTCTTGGAATAGCTTTTTAATTCTTTTACTCTAAGATTGTACATATCTATGACCTGCCTTTCTTTTCTTTTCTTCTCTTCTCTTTTCTTTTCTTTTCTTTTCTTTTCTTTTCTTTTTTCATTTTTGGGTTTTCAAGACAGGGTTTCTCTGTGTAGCCCTGGCTGTCCTGGAACTCACTCTATAGACCAGGCTGGTCTCGAACTCAAATCCGCCTGCCTCTGCCTCCTGAGTGCTGGGATTAAAGGCATGCACCACCACACCAGGCTTGACCTGTTTTTCTTTTACAAAATTTGTACATATTAAAATTTTTTCCCATTTATTTTGATCTATTGAAAATGGATTCTTGGGCTAGGTGTGGTGGCATATGCCTTTAATCCCAGCACCCAGGATTGTAGGCCAAAAGTTGTGTGGCTAGGTGAGTATGTATGTTTATCTTTTGGTTGCCTTCAGAGTGTCTTTCTGCACCAAAGGCACTAGAACTAGGGGTAAAGCTCCATGTGGGCCCCAGCTTGGCTTCTTCATGGTCAGTAAGTTGTGTGAGTGTTGTCTTTAGCAGTAGACCCTGCTGTCAGTTTGTGGAGAGCAGCCTCTGTCCTAGCACGGCCTGCGTTGTTTGGGGATTCCCATTGGACTCCCTTGTCCAGTAACTCAACTGAGTGCAACCCAGCCCCAGCAGTGGAACTTCTTTAGTGACAAGAGATGAACAGTCGGGGTTCTGTCCTCTCCATTATTAGAAGATCTCATCAGGATCACCTTCATATATTTTAGGACGTTTCCACTGCACTACGTTTTCAAATCGTTCTTCAAACAGTCCTCAATTCCAGATGTCTCTCTGCACATTCCCACCCTCAACCCTATCTTTCCTCTCCCTCCCCACCCACCTCCAGTGCACCCCTCTCATATTTGAACTTTCAGTGTTTGATATATGCATATTTCCTGTATTCTCCCTAAGCCCCTTTACTGTTTCCTTTTATTCTTAGAAAGGCCTTTTGTAAGTGTCATATGTCTGAGGGAAAGATAACGTGTATCCCGGTTACCAGAGAATAATCACAAAATCACACTGCACAACAAACCTCATTCAAAAGATTTACTGGGAAAGACACATGAGGGTTGGTTGCCTCTGCTTAGGGAGAAGCAGCAAAGAACTGAGGGGGAGGCAGTTTTATGTAACATTTCTTAGAGGTGGGGCTTTCCAGAGTGGGGATTGGTGGGATTCAAGCCCTGGAATAGAGAGCAGGCTTTTTATTCTGTAGGGTAGAGCTTAGCCACTTGTGTCTGGAGGGGCTGGGTTTGTCCTCTAGACCTAATATAGTGAGTGTTCTGTGGGCAGAGCCTGATTGTTGAAGGTCCTAGAGTCAGGGCCTGGCCTTCATGTGCTGTGCCTCCAGGGCCTTATACCTTTTCCTTTGGAAAAGGAATTTCTATGCGATGACCTGAATTCTAAAGTATCTGTGCGCTTGTGACTATTGAGATACAGAACGTGGAAAACAAAAGCATGGAAGTCACAGTATAATGTTTGATAATATAAGTGGCATTTAATGTACTGAATTTAGTATTAAATATGGTCATATGGAAATACTAATGGAGTCTGGACTAATAACTGTTTTCTATCCTTTATTTTCCAGCTTTTTGGGGGGAAAGTTACTCTATGTTGTTATCATTAGTTGAACATTTCTGATAATGATTGTCCATTTTCCCCTAGCATAGACGTATATCAGGAAGTTACATGACATCAAAGAAGAGTCAACATAACAAAAAAACTAATAGTAAAGAATATGCTGAGTCCAGTTTCTACAGTGATGACTACTTTGGTAACTACAGTGATGACAACTTTGGTAACTATAGTAACCAGGAAGGAGAAGAAGATTTCTCCAGTCAGCTGAAATACTATCGACAGTCCCAGGAGTCCTCAGGGTCATCGTTCTCTAAGGAATCAGGGAAGAAACTGAGAAGTAAAGGAAGCCCACCAGGTGAGTTAAGTCTATCTGTCTGAGAATGTGAGAGCCATGTAGGTTTATAGTAATACATGTTTCTAGCTCCTCTTCAAAATTAGCTCATTCTTGTGGCTTCTAAATTCATGTTTCTGTACCGTGTAGACCTTGAGCCTAAACATATGCAAATGTTTCAGTCTGTATGATGTCTTAATATTTCAACTAGAAAGGTAATTTTAATATTTTTAGTTGTATATAACATTACAATAAAATAAATTTAATGCCAGCACAGTTTTCTCTATTATGCTGTTTATTAACTTATATTTTTGACTGATTAAAGACAAAGTATTTAGAAGTTGTTCTTATTTAGTCTTTAAAATATGGCAGCCACCTTTGCCATAAACATAGAGGCATAGACATCCTTTAAGAATTAAAATTAGAATATAATTTTCCCAAAGATTTATATTTTATGCATATAAGTATTTTTCTACATGTATATATATGCTTACCCTTACAGGCCATAAGAGAGCATTGGATCCCCAGAGTTGAAATTACAGATGGCTATGAACCACTCTGTGGGTGCTGGGAATAGGACTCTGGTCCTTTATAAAAGCAGCAAGTGATCTTAACCACTAAGCCATCTCTCCAGCCCCCGATAAGAATACAATTTTTAAAAAGTTCTACATTTTATCTCCGGTATTGGGGTGTGTGGTCCCTGGAGAGACCAGGCCAGGTTACCAGTTGATAATAGTAAATGAAGACACTACTACTATAACCTTAATGCTTTAGTATTTTGGGTATATACTCTCCATAATTTTTCCAATCTATTTTTTTTCCTCTTTATTTATTTGAGACAGTTTCTCTGTATAGCCCTGGCTGTCCTGGAACTTGCTCTGTACATCAGGCTGGCCTTGAACTTAGAGATCTGCCTGCCTCTGCCTCCTGAATGCTGGGATTGAAGACATACACACCATACTACAATCATATTTTAAAATACTTATATTTATTTTATGTGTTTTACCTGCATGTATTATGTACCAAATGTGTACAGTGCCCTTGGAGGCCAAAAGAGGATATTGGTCTTTCTGGAACTGGATTTTATAGAAGGTTGTAACGCTACCACATGGATGCTGGAAATTGAACCTGAGTCCTCTGGAAAAGCAACCAGTGCTCTGTAGTGCACTGGACCATCTCTCCATCCCCCATCAGTATTCTTAACAACAACAAAATTATACTTTATAACTTATTTTTTCTTCTTTGCTGTGAACAATATTCCAGTTATTCCTGAATTAACAAGTAGCTTTTAACACTCACATTCTATTAAATTAGTAGATGTTCCAAATTAGTAGCTCTACCACAATTTAAGCAAGTCATTTGACTGGTTTGGTAGGATGGTAACTATTTGGGAATTTTTCACCCAGTTTCTCCAAAATTTTGTGTTTGATCCTGCAAAAACTGTATTTATACAGATCTTAGAAAGTATTTATCAATCATATTTTTACTTAAGAATGAATTATGAGGCACTACTTGCTTCTGCAGAGGACCCAGGTTCCATTCTCAGCTCCCATATGGCAGCTCACAACTGTCTGTAACTTCAGTTCCAGGGGATCCATTGCCTGCATCTGACCTTTGAGGGCACCAGACAATCATGTGGTGCATATGCATACATATAGGCAAAACAATCAAAAATAAAATGAATAAATCTAATTTTAAAAAGAATAGGTTTTTTAAAACCTATTGGGGGATGGTTGTGCACACTTTTAATCCCAGCAGCAGGGAGGCAAAGGCAAGAGAATACCTGTGAATTCAGTGTCAGCCTGGCCTATATAGTGAGCTCCAGAACAAACAAGGACTACATAGAGACCCAATCTCAAAACAAAACAAAAAGAGTGCATTGTTAACCAGATGTGGTGGTGGGTTAATGCTTGTAATCCCAGCGCTTGGGAAACATAGATGAGAAGATCACTAGGAGTTCTAGGGCAGCCTGGGCTACAGGATGATACCTTGCCTCAAAACAAAGACAAGCAAACAGAATTAATTATGAGAAGCAAATGTCTATAATTTAAAGACATAGTCACACACATACATTTTTAGCCATATACCACTGGAAAAGATGATAGACTGTAGAATATTTATAACTGTCCATATAAAAGTGCTGCATTCTCCTAAAAGTTCCTATCAGCATCATTTCTTATGGTTTTTTTTTAAGCTAGAAATTAGTATGTCTTTTTTGGCAATTTCTTCATTTTTAGACTTGTTATTTTTAAGTGTGTGTTTGTATATGTGTATCTGCATGTGGACATGTGCATATGAGTTCAGGTGCCCACAGAGGCCAGAAGAGGGTATCAGATCTCCTACAGGTGGAGTTAAGGATGGCTGTGAGTTACCTAATTGGGTGCTGGAAACTGAGTTCAGGCCTTCTCCAAGAGCAATGTGTGCTCTTAACTTCTGAGCCATTTTTCTAGCCCTCTTTGATTTCTTCTAATAAAGTGAAACTTTTCACACATTTATTGTTTATATCATAGGTCATTAGAAAAGTTTAAGAAGTCTGTATAACTGATAAAATATAAAAAATTATGTTGTGTTTTAATTGATCACCCTGTGTAGGTTGTTTATTTTGAGACAGGGTCCCGTTGTGTAGCCCTAGCTACCCTGGAACTCATGGTTGTCCTCTTGCCTCAGCCTCCCAAGTTTTTTAGATTGGACATCTTTTCATGCTTTATTTTTTGTAGTGCTAGAGATTGAACCGAAGGTCTCATGTGTGGCAGGCAAGCACTCAATTATGGTGATGTATCCCTGGAGCACCCTTTTCAATACTTTTAGAGTACAGTATCTCACTGTGTAGCCCACTGCGTAGTCTAAAACTTGTGTTCCTCCTGCCTCAGCCTCTAAAGTGCTATAGGGTCAACTCTGTGATGCTAGAAAGACACTTTAAAATAATATTTTCAAAAATAAACAACTAGTGACGATATATGTGTATATATGGAAATTGTTAGTAGAAGTCTGCCTTGCTATAGATAAAAAAGATACCGATACCAGCGGTATCTAAATCTTTCTCACAATATGAATATAATGATTAGTTTTTTTAAAAACAGAGAGCTTGTTAATCATCCTTTCCCAAGAGGGTGAGGAGAGAGACAAGAGTGGCTTCTCTAGGCATGGATACTTTTAAGCCTCGTGTCCTGTGTAGCAGACACTTTCATCTTCTGAGCAGGAAGCAGTACTCAAAAGGTAGAGATGAGTTAACTCTAACTGGCTCTTATGGGGAAGGATGATTCACTATAAACTGTTAAAAAACAAAAAACAAAAAACAAATGTATTAGTAGCTGGCTCAGTGGTCAAGAGCTCTTCCAGAGGTCCTGAGTTCAATTCCCAGCAACCACGTGGTTGCTCACAGCCATCTGTAATGGAATCCAGTGTCCTCTTCTGGGATGTCTGAAGACAGCTACAATGTACTCACATATATAAAATAAATAAATCTTCTAAAAATCTTCTTTTTTATTGGATATTTTCTTTATTTATATTTCAAATGTTTTCCCCTTTCCAGGTCTCCCCTTCAGAAACCCTCCTATCCCATCGCCCCATCCCTCTGCCTCTGTGAGGATGCTCCCCCACCTACCCACTCCCATCTTCCTGCCCTGGCATTCCCCTACACTGGGGCATTGAACACCCTTAGGCCCAAGGTCCTTTTCTCCCACTGATGTCCAACAAGTCCATCCTCTGACACATATGTGGCCAGCACCATGGGTCACTCCATGTGTATTCTTTGGTTGGTGGTACAGTCCCCAGGAGCTTGGGGCGGGGGGGGGTCTTGCCTGTTGACACTGTTGCTCCCTCCGTGGGCCTGCAAACCCTCTCAGCTTCTTTAGTCCCTTTTACTACTCCATCGGGGACCCCCAAGCTCAGTCCAGTGGTTGGCTGTGAGCTTCCTCCTCTGTATTTGTCAGGCTCTGGCAGAGCCTCTCAGGAGACAGTGTTATCAAGCTTCCATCAGCAAGAACTTCCCAGCATCCACAATAACGTCCAGGAAAACCAACTTTCTTCTTCTCCTTCTCATAGTCCTCTTAAAAAAAAAAAAGTAACTAAGCAATCCAGAGAAAGCAAGCCTTAATCAGTATCCCCATGGACTCTGCTTCAGTTTCTGCCCACACCCATATTCCTGCTTTGAGTTCCTGTTCTGACCTTTCCTAATGGTAGACTGTGTAAGAGGAAATAAAACCTAAAAAAAAAGTATTGGTTCTTTAAGCTAATAGACGTTAGTTGCACTTACTTTTCTATAATATTTGAAGTACATTTTAACTTTTCTAGGAACTGAATATCGGATTAAAAGTTTTGATGTTAGTCATGGACATCTTTTGCCGAAGAAAATCAGAAGAAAAGAACACTGTGGGGCACGAGTCATTAAAGGGCCTTATGTCTTTTCAGGAATGGATGACTTTCAAGAGGTACTGAGAATTTATGTGTAAGAAGGAAAAGACCTTTTTCATTTTAAATCATTTGATTACAAAGAAAGCATTGTGATTGTAATACTGTTATCTTAATAAATGAAAATTTTTCAGCTAAGATCATATGAATATAAATAAAATTCTCCCAAAAGAATTTTTTCAATATGTCATGGTATTAGTATATAGGTACACATTTAAGAGACTTAGAAATTAAATGAGTGTATGTGAAAAACCTCAAGATAAAATGGATGTGTTTCTGAGTAAACCATATTCCGTACTCCTCCTTTACTGAGCCACCGTGTGGTCACGGGAATTGAACTCAAGACCTCTGGAAGAGCAGTCAGTGTCCTTAACCATGGAGCCATCTCTCCAACCTCCAGTTCTAAAGAAATTTAATTTAAAAAAATTGTAGGAAATTAGAAGGTGTAGACTATGCAATGTGAAGCTATCCCACAAAAATCTCAGAAAAAAAACTGCATTCACTCTCATGTAGAAGTTATTTAGCCAATAATATCTACATCTATGAAAACAAACATGCATGTATGTACATATATATGTATATGTATATGTAGAAAAGAGAATAAGAAAGGACACTTACTAGGGGAAGAGGAAGGGCTGAGTACAGGAATGACTTTCAGTTTACATGATCGGTAAGTGCATAAAATGTATTTGATTGTGAAGGTGTAAAATCCAATATGAAGTCCCACAACTTCTCTTTCAGGTGGCTAATGCTAAGTGTTTAGAACAGTGGTTCTCAACCTCCCTAATGCTGCAACCCTGTAACACAGTCCCTCATGTTGTAGTAACCCACAACCATAAGATTATTTTTGTTGTTACTTCATGACTGTAAAATTGCTACTGTTATAAATCACAATGTAAATATTTGGGGGGGGCAGACGTGTGCCAAAGGGGTCTGGTCCACCTGTTGAGAACCACTGGTTTAGAAGTTTATTGAGATGTAAAGACTTTGGGTCTCGTTAATTTCAGTGTGTAATTTTTTTATTTGCAATTTTTATAGTAAAATTTTAAAATTAAAAGTTGGGGCTGAAGAAATGGCTCAGTGATTAAGAGCACATGTTTTTGCAGGGGGCTTTGGTTCAATTCCCAGCTCCCACCTAGTGGCTCATAACCATTCAAAACCCTAGTTCCATGGAACCTGACCCCTTTTCTGATCCCTAAGGGCTCCAGACACTCACAATATATGCAGACGTCCCTACAGATAAAACAGTCATACACAAAGATAAATAAATCTAAAAAATTATTAAAGTTTATGCCCAGATTAGTTTGTATGATTAAGTAATGCCACCTTGCCTTGGGGAATATCAGCCAACATTTTGTGTTTGAAAAGTTGTGAGCAGATTGGGCTGAAGAGGCCTCTCTTCCTTTGTCATCTGTCATCTCAGCCGCCCTCCTCTCCTCACCTGCTAATGAGCACCCAGCTGCTGCTGCTCTATGACAAGAGCTTTCGTATTGCTACCTGTTCATTTTCCTACATAGAGTAGATTTCTAGGATGTGCTGCTTGTAGTAAAGTAACCTTGCTCACTTTCTGAGGAACTCTGCTCCCTTCCTGATGCTTACATAATATACTCAGAAATAATTAGTTATCAAGAAAGTGCTTTCAAACAAATTACTGTCTGTCTTATACCTTAATCTGTAAAATTATAATATATAATGCTGCCTCTTGAAGATGCCTGTATGCACTAACATCTTAAATGTCTGTGGACACAGGCTATAACCAAAAGTTTATTATTCAATAGGAAAATCAAGATTAAACTATATTATCAACTATGTCAGTTAACTGGCTGTAATGAGAGAAACTTGTATGTATACAAGCATGTATGTCAATGTGTATTCATGTTTGGTACACATATGTATGCATGTGAACTGTTTCTCAGGAGCTCTGCACCTTCTTTAAGACAGGGTATCTATCTCATTTGGCCTGCAGCCTCTTGATTAGGCTGGCTAGCTGGCCAGAGAGTCCCAAGTCCACCTCTCCAACAGTAGAATTGTAGGTACAAACCACTGTGTCTGACTTTTTACATAGGTTCTGGGACTCAAACGTAGTCCCAATGCCTAATGCCTCATTCACTTTACTGACTAAGCATCTCTCCAGCCCTGAGAATTTCTTATGATTCCAGGAGCATGTAAGAGCCCACAGTAAAGGCAAACTAATCAAATTAGAAAGAATGAAGAGACACTGGATTAATATTAAAAATTTTTTATAAAATTTATGAATTAAATAATTACATTTAGCCTGCTTCAATGATATATTCTGCCTCCTTATTCCATCTTTCACTTAAGGCAGAAGTTGAATAGGAAGTGGAAACTACTGAAACAAGTCGTGCTGTGAAGCTGCTGCTGCTGCTGCTGCTTCCTCTTCCTCCTCCTCTTCCCCTCCCTCCTCCTCCTCTTACTTTCTTTCTTCATCCCTCTTCCTCCTTCCTCCTTTCTTCCTTTCTTTCTTCCTTTGTTCTTCTTCTTCCTCCTGCTTCTCCTCCTCCTCCACTTACCCTTCTTTCTCTTACCTTTTAAACTTGATAACTTGTGAGTTCTGTTCTTCTCCCTAAAAAGTGCATAAACATCACAATGTACAAAACCTCTCATTCCCACCATCTAGAAACATATGCTTGTAGCTTCTCTGGCCTATTTTTCTCTCTTTTTACTGCTTTGTCTGTGTTCTTCCTGGGTTCTTCTCCTGTCTCCTAACAAGATCTTCTCTGGCTCAGCTCACCTTCTCCTGTCTTGTTACCAGCTGTCTTCTCTTGTCACTCTGCCATCTGACCTACTCTTCTTTCTCCTGGGACTTCCTCTTTACTACCCCTGAATCCTATCCCCCTTCCCTAGTCTTAGCCTCTGCTGGCTTTTTATATTCTCTCCTGTTTCCACAATTTTAAGAGGTGACCAACACTGAAGGGCATAGGGTCTTTTAAAGGGCAAGGCACTCAAAATAAATAATGCTACATGCACTGAAATGGGAAACAAAATAATTTTAGTCATTACCTTTTCCTTTACTTACTACTATAAATTGGGCCAGGTTTTTGTTCCATGAAGTACTACAAACATTTCTTGTATCCTAAGGTTGTTTTCTATAACATGCTTTCATTATGTCTGTGTAATATTCTACTTGCCTTAACGCATCACAGCATCGTTTATTGGTTTCCTAGTTTTGTATGTATTCAGAGTTTTCCATTTTAAGTGATTTTGCGGTAATTATTGTAAATAAACTTTTGTGTATGCTTCCCTGTTCTTAGACTAATTCTGTACTTCACAGTGGTACAGCTGCTTACTTTTGTGGTGTTGGGGATTGATCCCTTGGACCTTGCACACTACTAGGTGGGCTTTGGAACGCTGAGCTGGAGCCCTGGTGTCAGGGTGGGTGCTTTAAAGTTTTAAAACTTATGACACATCTGTCAACAATACATGAGAGCCTATATTTTATAGTGCCTTTGCCAAACTAAGTTCTTTTATGAAATTTAAAGCCTTTTATAATTTTATTTTTAAAATATACTCAAAAGAAAAAAGGCTCCCTTGCAGCCAGTAGTAATAGTAAACAAGACTACCAGAAGCATATATCCCCAGTTAAGTGAGTAGAATCAGTAAATCTAATCTTGATTACTATTAATAGCCAACTTATACTACTTTCCAGATCTATATAACTATGTCTTAAAACCTATTTATATTTCATATCTTACATTGAAATGATTTTTTTCTTTCAGTACAGCAAACCAGGGAAAAAGTGGAAAGTTATGACTCAGGAGTTTATTAACCAGCACACAGTGGAACACAAAGGAAAACAGATCTGTAAATACTTCCTGGAAGGGAGATGTATTAAGGTAATGTTAAATAGATCATTCTAATTTTCAAAGTAATCTTCAGAATTTAGTTCTTGGGGGAGTGGTTTTTTTCCTTTCATTGCTCATAGTTGCAATAGTGCTAGATTTTAAAAATGTACTTTGTGTGAAATTACTATATATACAAGCTCATTTAATTGTATTCTGAGATGGCAACAATTGGTAGAAAACATCTTACTTGACAGATATGTTAACATTTGTGACAAATACAGTTGTGGTTATCTTACAGTGTGGTTGAAAGATATGCTAACATTTGTAACAGATAAAGTTGTGGCTTCTGACAATGTAGCATGTATCTTCATGGTCTAGCTGGTGCATGGTAGTTTAATCTTTAAAGCTGGCCTACTAATGAGTTGTTGCTAGACATGACATCAAGAGGTTAAATAAATTCCCATGCTACAGCTAAAAATGGTGGGGCACTGGCAGAATCCTGCGGCTGCGTGCATGCTTGGGGAGGATGGCGGAGGGATCATTTGTATTGTGCGTAGCTCAGTATCTAACATTAAAGATAATGTCCAGAAGGAACACATGGTGTGAGTATAACTAAATTCTTTCTGCTCTTTTGTGTGTTTGTTTAAACAGGGAGATCATTGTAAATTTAATCATGATGCAGAATTGGAGAAGAAAAAGGAGGTCTGCAAATATTATTTACAGGGATATTGTACCAAAGGAGAGAACTGCATTTACATGCATAATATCCTTTATAGAAATTGTGTATTAACCAATATACTGATATTTTGTCATTGTGGTCTTTTAAAAAGTTATAAATACAATCTAGAAATCCTAGATTAGTTTTAAATTAAGAGTGACGCACACATATAAAAACCCAGTCTTGACAGTCTCTGTGCTTAAAATGGGCAAAGTGCCCAGGAATACAGGAATACATTTTTTTTATAACCCAAGAGAATGGAAAACCTTATTTTGATTAAAAAACCAAAATCAATAAAGGAAAGGACTAAAAATTTGACTACATTCAAGTTTAAATTTTTATAACAAAAACCTACAAACAAAATAAAATTTTAAATACAGGAAAATTATTTATTTATATAACTTAGAAAGAAGAAATGCCATTGCTGTAAGAATTTCCTAAAGATTAAGAAGACTGGGAACAGGAGAGAAAGATGATTCATAGAAAGAGAATTAACTAATTAAAAATAAAATGGAAAGATACTTTATGTCATTCATAGTAAGAGGAATATAATTAAAGCCATACCAAGATAATGGCCATCAGATTCTCAAAAGCCTCGTTTGCTAACAAAGGCTGTGAGAAGAGAGACACATTTGACTTTTCTTGATGGGGAGGTCACAGTGGCACACCTTTTTATCTGTTGTGCTGTTTGTCCTCTAAAAGATCTCTATGATATTTAGATATCTAGATATCTGGTAGTATACTTCATGTCTTTGTTAAAATATAATTGGTCTTAGCCAGGAAAATGCAAATGCATTGTTTTCAAATCTGATATCATTCTTTGAAAAGCAGGTACTAAATTCTGTTTTTACAGGTTTCTGTTCTGTTCTTAGGGCTTCATGTCATGTGTAAATAAATGATATTTTATTTCATTTAATTTCATTATATTTTATTATAGGCTGTTGCTGTCTGTTCTAGTTGTTTGTTTGTATGGTTTTTGCTTTTGAGATAGAGTTTCACTGTATAGCCCTGACTGGCCTTATACTCACTGTATTGCCTAAGGCTGCCTTGAATTTCTTGGCCTTATAGGATTATAAATGTATGCCACATGACTTTTATAATTTTAATTATTCTCAGCAAACCTCTACAGTAATGTTAAGTAATAGTGATTGGGGCAGGCATAATATTTGCCTTAACATTTTTTAAAAATAAAAGTAAGTGTATTTTACTAAGATTTTTATTAAATGTTCCAAAAGATTTTGAATGTATTAGTTTTTATTTTTTGCATTAGGCAGGATGAATCAGATGGTTTTCCTCCTTTGAGTTTGTCATTCTGATTTTGGTTTGGGTGTTGCTGTTGTTATTGTCTTTTTTCTTTTTTTTTTTTTTTCTTATTCCCTTTTTCTTTCTTTTCTTTTCTTCTTCTTTTTTTTTTTTTTTTTGAGACACTGTGTTTCCTAAGAACTCCAGAAGATATGGGCACCAATCCAGCCTTGAGCTCACAGAG
This sequence comes from Mus musculus, assembly GCF_000001635.26. Lineage (NCBI taxonomy): Eukaryota > Metazoa > Chordata > Mammalia > Rodentia > Muridae > Mus > Mus musculus. Next base: position 129,008,266 of record NC_000068.7, read on the forward strand.
ACCCACTGGTCTCTGCCTCCCAAAGGACTGGGACTAAAGACTTGAACCATCATTCCCAACCTATCAGACATCTTTAAAATCACACAGATATTTCCCAAATGCATGCCACACCAAAATAGTACATTTTTACTACATCTAGATTTTTTTCTTTAGAAAACTTTCTCTAAAAGTTCAAGTAAAATTAATCTGTGGCTTTAATTGTTGTGGGATTTTTGTTTTATTTTATTTTATTTACATTCTAAATGTTGTCTTCCTTCCTGATCCCTCCTCCATGAGTGCCTCCCTCCCCTTCCCCCGCCCCCCACTCCCACCTCACCCTGCTAGCATCCCCCTTCCCTGGGGCCTCAAATTTCTACAGGATTAAGCACATCTTTTCCCACTGATGCCAGACCAGGCCTCTGTTACATATATAGCAGGTTGGTAGCTTAGTCTCTAGGAGCTCTGAGGGGTCTAGGTCCTGTTCTTCTTTCTATGGAGTTGCAATCCTCTTCAGCTGTGTTTTTTATTTTTAACATGATATATCCAAACCTCTTTATTTCTTTTGCAGATATAAAAATTCTTTCTATATAATATTTTGTTCTCTGTAATATTTAATTATTGGAAAAAATGAAAAATGATACCTATCTACCAAAAGACAACAGTATTTTCTTTTTCTTTTCTTTCTTTCTTTTTTTTTTTTTTTTTTTTTTGGTTTTTCGAGACAGGGTTTCTTTTTAATATTTATTTATTTGTTTGTTTATTTATTTATTACATGTAAATACACTGTAGTTGTCTTCTGACTCACCACAAGGGGGCATCAGATCTCATTACGGATGATTGTGAACCACCATGTGGTTGCTGGGATTTGAACTCAGGAACTTCAGAAGAGCAGTCAGTGCACTTAACCACTGAGCCACCTCTCTAGCCCCAACAGTATTTTCTATAACTATTGTAATTGTTTTAAAATACATGTGTTTTAGTACAACTCTTAACCCTCATTGGAAAAGCTTCTATTTGTAGTAGATGGTGGTTAATACAGGCACATGAGTCAAGGTGCAGAGAGTGAGACTGGAAGACTAGTCCTAAGTGGGGCATACATGTCCCCTTCCCACCCAAGGCTCAGGGAATTCTGGAAGAGTAGGCGGAACAGTATTAAGAGCCAAAGGCAAGAGATGACTATGAGGAAACAGTGTTTCCCAGACATAGCAGGAGTGCTGTATGTATTAGCACAGGACAGTTGTGACAGCAAGTCCAAGATGTGGTAGCTCAAGCCATGGAGAGGGGAGGTGGACAGGAAGTACTACCCCTAGCTGAAGCTATGGGCAATTGATAACAGCTAGGAGAGGAAAAGTCAGTTTTATTTAAAAGTGTTTTTCTTGGTGGGTCAACTATGCTCCAGTAGAAGGCTACACCCCAAGAATATATTGCTGTTTTTGGTTATTTAGAGGAGGAGCACCAGGTTGGGTGGGTAGAGAAGGGAGTGTATCTGAGGAGAGTTGGGGGGTGAATATTATCAAAACACTCTGAATGGAATGGATGAGAAAAGTAAAAGTATGTAGTTGTAGTATAAGAGTTTAATTTTAAATATTTTACATTATTATAATAGTGATCTGTAATAAGTTATTAGGTTTGATTACAAAATCTTCAGTACAATAGATACTAGTAGAGTTGGATTGATTTAGCTTTTTTTTTTAATTGTGGTAAGTCTTAAATGAGATATATTCTCAACAATTTTTAAGAAGGTATAACATATAAATGTTGATTCTAGGTGTAGCAGATGGCTGGAAGGTAATCATCTTTGTTACAGTTCCTTTTTTGGACTGGGGATGATGGCTCAGTAAAGTACTTCTGAGAGCCTGAGGGAGCTGAGTTCAGAGCTCAAGCACCCATGCACAAGTTGGGTGCAGTGTCATGTGTGTGGAACCCTAGTGCTAGGGGTCAGACAGAGACAAACTGATCCCTAGAAGTCACTGATAGCCAGTGTAGCTGAGTGAGGAGCTCCGGGGTCTATGATAAAGTCTGTCTCAAAGATTAAGGTTGAAAATGACAGAGGAACTCTGACTGCCACATGTACAACCTGGTGGATACACAGATAAACACACACACAATCACACACACACACACAATCAGCCTTGGTTTTACTTGATTTGTTCCTTAATATTTTTGTTTATGTGAATTTCCTTGCAAGTTCTATCATAGTGGAGCAAAGTGCTACCAAGGAGACAAGTGTAAGTTTTCCCATGATGATCTGACTAAAGAAACAAGGAAACTTTTGGACAAAGTGAGTAGTGTTTTTATACCATTGGTTAGAAGTTTGTTAGAACTTTTCTCATATTTTACTTAAATCATATCTTATAAAGAGTATTTTATTAATTAGCTAGAAATTGAACTATTGTAGGTTTTGTCCTATTGATACAGTTTATTGTAAAATAGAATTATTGATCTATGAATTTGAGAATATTTTAATCTGATCAGAATCTATTTTATTCTGACACTAAAAAAAAAATCACTTTGACCAATACTCCAAAATGTTACAAGGGATTAGGTTTTTAAAAAAAAAAAAACCTGGGATTTTATCCAAAGATTGAAAATAAGTGCTCATGCATGTGTCCTTGGAGGGTCAAAAAAAAGTGTGTCAGATCCCCTACAGTAGAGTTACAGATGTGTGAGCTGCCACGTGGATGATGGGTCCTTTGGAAGAGTAGCCAGTGCCCTTAACTACTTGCCATTGGTTCAGCCCTTAGTTCTCTATTTTGCTTAGTTCATATAATAGCTTTCTTATTGCTTATATCTCTTCCCATAATACATCAGATTTCAATCATGTATGTACCCAATTATGCATAAGAATAAATAAGATGGTAAACAGAATTCTCCCTAAAAGTTTACTTGGAAGACAGATTGCTTTGATTTGCATGTACCCAAAACCAGTTGATACAGGATCACCCCTTCTATTTTTTATATTAAACATTTAGAATACAGTTGAATAAAAGCTGTCTAAATTTCATTGTTACTAGAAGTGGAGAAATTTATATATTGTTCAGAGATGAGAGTATATGTGGCCAAGCAGATGGGAATCCTAAGGGTTTCTGAGGTTGTAAGTTTCTTATTTGGAGATGGGTGTGTACATGTAATGCATGCAGATAAAGGAGCTAGGCCAGGTGCTTTATTACAGAGAGAGAGAGGGAGGCAGACAGACAGACAGACAGATAGACAGAAGGGTTCTAGATTAAATTATATCCTATGTTTGATTGCTGTAAAACCATTCTGAAATTCGTTCTGTATACTGAAATGAGTTACCTAATTCTGATTCATTTAAACTTAATGTTAATTCTCTTTTTAACAAAAGTAGCATGCTGAGGTCTTTAATTTGAACTGTGAGGAGGGAAGCTCGTTCTGAAGCACTATCCTTTGCAATTGTTCAGGTGTTGAATGCGGATGAAGAACTTGTAAATGAAGACGAAAGAGAATTAGAAGAACTTAGGAAACGCGGCATAACTCCTCTCCCCAAACCACCCCCGGGAGTCGGCCTTCTCCCGACCCCATCAGAGCATTTTCCGTTTTCTGATCCTGAAGATGATTTTGAGACGGATCTTTCTGATGATATGAAGAAAATTCCATCTCTTTTTGAAATAGTTGTAAAACCTACTGTGGATTTAGCACATAAAATTGGGAAGAAGTAAGTGAAGCCACCAAAATGGCAGCACTTTCCCCTAAATCTTCACATGGTTAGACATAGGCAGAGCAGCAGTTACCTGCCTGGCATGAGGTTGCTCCGTCTCTTTTCTCTTTGCTCTTACCCTTCTTTCCTGTCCCAGTGATTTTCTCTGCAGAATTTTTACCCAACTTTAGATGCTCTGTCAAATAGTAACTCGAGGGGCACTGTGGTGGTGGTGGGGGGTGAATTTGACATTTCTTCCCCCTAGTTGTGAGCTTGCATTTTCAAATGGTTGATACTATCTCCAGTACATTTGGTTCTTTCTGAGGGTATTTCCATGCCCAGAAAAGAACACCACAACTAGTGTGAGCCAGTAAGAGTATTTCAGTTAAAGTTAAGAAGAAAACCAGATATGGTAGTAAATGTGCTTGTAATGTCAACACATGGAGGCTGTGAGGTGTGCTGCTTAGTTTTTGGTCAACTTGATACAAGCTAGAGTCACCTTAGAGAAAAGGCCTGCATCACATTGACCTGTAGACAAAACTGGAGGAACATTTTCTTTTTTTTTTCTTTTCTTTTTTTTTGGTTTTTTGTTTGTTTGTTTTGTTGTTTTGAGACAGGGTTTCTCTGTATAGCCCTGGCTGTCCTGGAGCTCGCTCTGTAGACCAGGCTGGCCTCGAACTCAGAAATCTGCCTGCCTCTGCCTCCCGAGTGCTAGGATTAAAGGTATGCACCACCACTGCCTGGCTACATTTTCTTGATATGGGAGAACCCATTCCACTGAGGCTAATGGCACCCTTGGGCAGGTGGACCTGGGCTGTATAAGAAAGCAGGCAGAGGAAGCTATGGGGCAAACCAGTAGTAGGGAGTATTCTTCTGTGGTTTCTTTTTTTTTTTTAAGATTTATTTTATTATTTATCTAAGTACACTGTAGCTATCTTCAGACATACCAGAAGAGGGCAGGCATCAGATCTTATTAAGGATGCTTGTGATCCACCATGTGGTTGCTGGGATTTGAACTCATGACCTTTGGAAGAGATGTCAGTGCTCTTACCCGCTGAGCCATCTCTCCAGCCCCTCCTCTGTGGTTTCTATTTGAGGTCCTGCCTTGAGTCTCTACCCCAGCTTTCTTTCCTTCATTATGGAATGAGCTATAAGATACAGTAAACCTTTTCCTCCCCAGGTTGCTTTCAGTTGCAGTGTTTATCACAGCAATAAAAAGCAAACATGCCGGGCGTGGTGGCAGACGCCTTTAATCCCAGCACTTGGGTGGCAGAGGCAAGCGGATTTCTGAGTTTGAGGCCAGCCTGGTCTACAGAGTAAGTTCCAGGACAGCCAGGGTGATACAGAGAAACCCTGTCTCAAAAAACAAACAAACAAAAAGGCAAACTAGGACAGAACTAGGATAGGAGACTGAAATGGGAGGGTTGTGATTTTAAGGGAACTCTGGGCTATATAATAAGACTCTCTTGCAAATTTTAAGAGGACAGGAATATCCACCATTTTGCTAATATTACATATCATATTCTAATTAGTGAACTAAGAGAAAAATTTAATACTTCATTACAGATATAGTGGGAGACTCATCACTGGACAGTTTCTCTCAATAAAACCAAAAATGAATTGACAAAATTAGTAGATATGATAAATAAGTCAGCAATAAAGGAAGTATTATGTATGCCAGAAGTATTGGAGATCATGATCAGAGTTGTATGTTTAGGTAGCAGGATTTAATGTGGTTGTAGAGAAGTCAATGATCCAGAAAAGAGGGACTCTTAGTGCTGGGATTCCAGGTGACTTTTATTGAGCCAGTAGTGAGCAGCAATTAAGAAACCCTGTCTAAAATGAAAGCAGGAGACGCATGTGTTTCTACCTGCCAATGACATGAAATAATTAATTTCTTAAATACTCAGGTTTCTAAATGGACATAAAATATCATACATAGATAATGTACTGGCTAGTTTTGTGTCAACTTGACACAGCTGGAGTTACCACAGAGAAAGGAGCTTCAGTTGAGGAAATGCCTCCATGAGATCCAACTGTAAGGCATTTTCTCAATTAGTGATCAAGGGGGAAGGTTCCCTTGTGGGTGGGACCATCTCTGGGCTGGTAGTCTTGGCTCTATAAGAGAGCAGGCTGAGCAAGCCAGGTGAAGCAAACCAGTAAAGAACATCCCTCCATGGCCTCTGCATCAGCTCCTGCTTTCTGACCTGCTTAAGTTCCAGTCCTGACTTCCTTCAGAGATGAACAGCAATGTGGAAGTGTAAGCTGAATAAACCCTTTCCTCCCTAACTTGTTTCTTGGTCATGATGTTTGTGCAGGAATAGAAACCCTGAGTAAGACAGTATCTACAAATATAATATTTTGTGTCTTCATTTTGAACTGAAAATTGCTGGGTTTTGTTCATTTGTTTGTTTGTTTGTTTTGTATCTATAGACCACCAGCATTTTACAACAGTACCTCACCACCAGGACCACAGTTTGAGGAAAGCAGTCACTGTCCACAGCGTATGTACAGTTCTGAGTCAAGTCCAGGTCCAGGATCTAAAGTTCCTCAAGGATGTGAGAGTCCTGTGAGGCACCCAGGCTCCCCTGGACACCACCCTTGTGTAGGACCTCCTGGTCCACCAATGCAAGAGAACCCATCTTTGCTACCCAGTTCATCTGAAATTGTAGGCCCTCATAGTCAAGCTGGAGGGCTTGTTCAGCTGGACACGCTACCAAGCATGGGTGGAGCTTACCATTCCCCGGGCTTTCCAGGACACTCGGTGAAAGTCCCTAGAGAGAGTCACAGCTCTCCAGCTTCACTGTACCAGCAAATGCCTAGTGAGATGCAACGCAGTGCCGACTCTGAGTCCATGCAAGGCTCAGCTGAATTTTATGATGATTACTACCCACAGCATGCTGCACATAATTTTCAACCACCTGATAACTCTGCTGGTAAGATTACTGATGGAAGCAACTAATTTCTTAAAATACTAAGGCTTGCTTTTCATTAAAAGCATGCATTTTTAAATTAAGTAAAATTGATGAAATTGAAACCTTGAAATGTTTTCAGTTTCTTCAAAACTATAGAAACAAAACTTTAGCAAGCTTTTTAAGCAATAAAGTTTTCAATAATATTTAAAAACAAAATTTAAAACAATAGAATTTAAGGCTTGTTTCTTGTTTGTTTGTTTTGTTGGTTTGTTTAGTTTTTGGGTTTGTTTTTTTTTTTTTTTTTTTTTTTTTTTGGTTTTCTGAGACTGGGCTTCTCTGTGTAGCCCTGGCTGTCCTGGAACTCACTCTGTGGACCAGGCTGGGCTCGAACTCAGAAATCCGCCTGCCTCTGCCTCCCAAGTGTTGGGATTAAAGGCACGCACCACCACTCCCCAGCAGAATTTTAAGTTTAAAAAAATATTTAATTATACAACTTAGAAGTTCAATGTGGTCACTAGGCGATTCTGACCCTTACACTTTGGTGGAGTTTGAGCGTACAGTGTCTTTTCTGTTGTGTCTTAGATGAGATGTGGCATGAAGAGTTTGCACAGCAGCAGCCTCCCATTGCTCGTGACACAGCACACCTTGGGAGTGGGCCCAATTCCAGCAGCAGAATGACAAGTCACTGCCCTCTGTCTGCTTCAGGGCTCCCTCCTGCAGTGCAGAGAGCTCTTTTCATCCCGTTGACTCAGAGATACCAAGAAGATGAAGAACCAGCTGGCACCCAGCCTCATAGAGCATCAAGCAAGGAAGAAGGTTCAGTAGCTCTTGAAATTGGTTAAAATGTGAAAATGAGTTCCTCCACCCCATCCATGTCAGTGGACCTTGTAGCTCTCCCCTTAGAGTTCTTTCCGACTGTAGTTACAGGCTTCAAACAATGGTGGTGAAGGTTATGTTTATACAGAAGCATAAATAAGACAGTAAATAGAGTACTCTTCCTAAAACTTCATGTGAACAATACAATTTACCTTAACTGTGCGTGTACCTAAAACCAGTTGGTGAAAGATTAGCTCTTGTTTCATACTAAACATTGAGGATACACTTGAATAGAAAGTTTTACCACTTATTGTTACTAGGAGTGGAAACAATAGTTAGTACTGTTGTTCGAGGGTGAAAGTACATGTAGCCAAGTAGGTGGGCCCTCTTAGTGATTATACTAAGTTCAGAAATACTATGTTTGTAATCTTAATAAGGGTGAAATATAAATGCTTTGTTTTTTACCATAAGCTTCTGTCTCTATTTAGATGATACAGCTAACTGGTATTCCAGTAGTGAAGAGGAAGAAGGAAGTGGTGTCAAGTCAATACTGAGGACATTACAGAAACAAACAGGAACACTGAGAAACCAGCAACTCCCTCCCACAGAGCTCAGCGTTCCTACTGATCCAAGACTCGCTAAAGAGAAAAGGAAAAGAAATCAAGTGGTTGACCCAAGACTTCGGACTGTCCCAAGGCAAGATATTAAAAAGCCGCATGAGTCTGTCCCAGTGGACCTTAGACTTGTGTGGGACCCCAAGAAATTAAGAGGGAATGGAGGTGCTCCTGGGGGCTCTTCAGCTAGGGGAGCAGAGTTTGACTTACGTCATACAAATGCTGGTGCAAATCACAAATCCAAAAGAAGAGAGGATGATGATGAAGATTCAGAAAGAGAACTAAGAGAAAAGGCCTTCTTAATACCTTTGGATTCTTCACCTGGCATAGTCCTCCAGGATCCAAGGTCACAGTTAAGACAATTCAGTCATATTAAAATGGACATTATTCTAAACAAACCCAACTTTGCAAAACACATTGTGTGGGCTCCAGAAGACTTACTTCCAGTACCTTTACCTAAACCTGATCCAGTATCTTCAATCAACTTACCTCTGCCCCCACTTATAGCTGACCAGAGGCTCAATAGATTATGGAATACAAAGAGTGATCATCAGGGTGCCCTGAGCCTTGATCCAACATCAGCAGCCAAAGCCAAACTGAGTCTAACACACAGAGAGGGCTGCTTAGAGCAGTCTGGAGACTTACACAGTTCAGGAGGTAAACTAGGAGACCCTAGGCTGCAAAAGAATTTTGATCCTAGGCTTCATAGACTGCCCAATACAGAGTCTCATCAAGTGACTGCAAAGGATTCACACTCATCAAGGAGTGCCCTGCCCTTAGCCAGATGGAACCCTGCTTTGTCACAGTCCTCAACAGCAGCACCTATTAATGTTGCTTCTGTGACTCCTCCCCTGTATGCCCCCAAACTCTCTTCAGAAGGCCTCCCACCGGGAACTTCAAGTTCAGTTCTTAGTGGCATTAGTTTGTATGATCCTAGGGATAAAGGTTCGTTATCTGCAATGGAGCTATCAACCATTTCTTCAGGAGAAAATACAGAGAGCCAGAAAAAAAGTGGCTTAAAAAATAGTGATAAAAACCAGCCTTCTCCTGGAGAAGTGATCGTACCACAGAACACTACTGCAAACTTGGAAGTCCCTGTTGATGGGCCAGTAGACATGCAGACAGATATTCTCAGGAGTGCTGATAAGGTTCAGGTCCCTGCTGTGCACAGTCTTCCTATTCAGGCCTTAACAGGCTTACTTAGACCTCCATACAGTGATCCAAGGCAGGCAAGAGAACCAGGACAGGCAAGCCCAACCCCAGATGAAGAAACAGATGACAAACCTCTGAAAGAGGTTTTTAAGACGTTTGATCCAACTGCATCACCGTTTTGTTAGCTGTTGTGTAATTAAGCTGTTCTCACGCTGACGATCACAGATCTCTGCTGTTTTGTAACTTGTTTACCTCTATAGTTTATTTATTTTTTAAATTATAAACATTTTTCAGCTGCTAGTATCAGAACCACATGAACTTCTATCCTCTAAAGTCTGTGGTATTTTATATAATATTTTTATAACTTCAAGAGACTGTAGTATAGAAATACATATCATGTTAGGTTTAGTAAAAGTATTTTTATTGTTAAAAATGAACCATCATGAACTCAACACTCAGCCTGAGTATATGCCAGTTGTCTTTCTTAATCATTGTTTAGGTTAACAATGACCACTTTTATATGGTTGTTTAGTTTCAAGCAATATGATATATGTTACTTTTGAGAATCAGTATTTTAACTAGGATCCTTTCTGTCAGCACAAAACTGATTAGTGTGTAATGCCAACTGCTACGTAAAATGCAAGGTGAAAATATTTAAAACCATAATTAGCTCACTTTATTAGCATTGGCAATACTGTTTGTATACATGAAGCACTTGAATGTTGTATCTTTTAAAAGTATTTTATTGTACACTGTATCATAGAAGCTGAAGGAATATAAATGTTTTGCTATAGTAAAATTTTTCCAGGTTCTCTAACAGAACTTTTAAATTTTAAGTTTTCATATTAAATAGTTATGAGTTTATTGCTGTATCACATTGTGATGTTTATGTATTTCAGTGTTTTGTCTTTAGCAACATAATTTTTATCTCTTTCAAATGATGTAACTGCAATAATTGTGCTCATCATGACTGTGGCAATTTTTAACAGAATTTTCAAAGTGAGCCTGTAGTAATTATTATGCTGATAATGTTTTAAATGTCTAGATTCTATATTTTCTCTTGCATAGCAAAAACAAAACAACAAAAAGGACAAAAATCACCCCACTGAGATGGCAGGTATATTCCAATGTATATGGTTCCAATAAACAACATTTTAGATCTCACACGACTGGTTCTATAACAGGGATCACATGTGTTTTAATTATTTAATGTCCCCATAGTTTAGAACTCTGATGAGAAGCTTTATTTTATGAAACGTAACTTTTGTGCATTCTTGTATATTCATTGCAGCGCTTAGGTAACAGCACCTGTGTTTTATGGAGTGACTCAAACTCAGTGTTACACTGGCACAGTCTCTTGAACTTCTGAAGTATAGCAGTGTTTGCTGGGATGGTTCCAGTAAATCGCTGAAAAAGAGAATTTGTTGTGAGACAAAGGAAATACCAGGGCACCCTTGGTAAGAGAGAGCTCTCACAAGCAATTTTGACAGTTCGCAACAAATGGTTTTGTTTCTATTTGTTGTCTAAAATGGCTCTGGACAACAGGGTTGGGTCAGAGATACTGTTTAAAGTCAAATAAATAGAAACTATTTTCTGACTTATTGTCCAAATGAACATTACTGTTAAATAAAAAGTCAATAAAGTAGATAAAATGGACAGAATAAAAAACATTCCAAAGTAGTAAAATTTTCTTTTATCAGAATTTTTGAAAAATCAATAAAATAGCTAAATTTTAGTGAATCAAAAATTGAAACAAATTTTTAGTTCCATTCATGCATTTATCCTTATTGCTGAATTAGTAATACCTCTAAAAAGACAAGAAGATAATTTACCTTATTAAACACAAAACTCTTAACAAAAGCTCTTTTTAGTAACTTTTAAACCCTACTTTTAAAAATTAATTCCAGTGACAGGATATTTGTTTACTCATTTCATTGTTTTAGTTCCTGTTCTATTGTTGTGAAGAGGTGCCGTGACCAAGGCTACTCTTACAAAATAAGACATTTTTTTTTAAGATTTATTTATTATTTATTATATGTAAGTACACTGTAGCTGTCTTCAGACACACCAGAAGAGGGCATCAGATCTCATTAAGGATGGTTGTGAGCCACCATGTGGTTGCTGGGATTTGAACTCTGGACCTTTGGAAGAGCAGTCGGGTGCTCTTACCCACTGAGCCATCTCACCAGCCCAAAATAAGACATTTAATTGGGGGCTTGCTTACAGTTTCAGAGGTTTAGCTCATTATCAGCCTGGTGGGAAGCATGGGCGGAGCAAGGCAGCACTCAAGGCCTTAGAGCAGTAGTTGAGAGATACATCCTGGTCCATAGGCCAAGAGAGAGAAAGTGGGCTTGCTTGGCATGGGCTCTTAAAACCTCAAAGCCCATCCCCAGTGACACACTTCTTCCCACAAGGCCACAGTTCCTAACCCTCCTTATTCTTCTCAAATAGTGCCACTCGATGATGATGACTAAGCATTCAAATATATGAGCCTATGGGGGCTATTATTCAAACCACCATACTCATTCTTAGGAGTTTATTAGCTAGTGTCACAAAGGCTGTTTCATAAGCCAATTTTATCTTATAAGCTGATACTACATTTTATATGAAAGCAATGTTTAAAATAATGCTTTTGGCTTACACAATTATTTGGGATTGAAATATTAGCTTAGGGTATATTGCTCAGAACCTATCAACATAGAAATCTTCAATCCCCCTTTCTGACTTTCTCACAAAAATGTAACAAATACCTACTTCTCCCAGTTAGTAAGTTCTTCATTAAGATGCAAACTTTCCCCAAAGGCTTAGATACTTGAATAGTTAGTCCAGTTGGAGCCACTGTTGGCTTAGGGGAGGGTTAGGAATGTGGCCTTGCTGGAAGAAGTGTGCCATTTGTGGCTGGCCTTGAGCGTAAACAGTACTTACTTACTTTGAGTTTGCTTGTTTTGTGCTTGTCTTTGAAGATGTGAAAGGAGGCACATTATGCAGTGATGTGTACTTAGGTTTTTGACTTTTAACTTTCCCTAGGACTTGAGACCTTAGCGCTCCTGATAGTCCTGTTTATTTTAAAAGTGGGAGAGCAGTTGAGTGGAAAAGTCTTGTTTAAACTGAAAAGTCACAGGAGGGGAAAAACAGAGAACTTTTGAGTGACTCAAAGTTTAAAGACAGCAAATTCACATTTTTGTTCTGATTGATTTCTAAATATCATCTCAACGTCTAATTTGTTATCTGTGAGATGTAAATAATTTCGGTAGTTCAGAGGTTTGAGGTAGGGAGGGAATTGTTTTGGTAAAGTACTTATAAATACAAATTTGACTTCTACATGTAAGTCACAGGCATGTTCTTACATTCCTATCAGAGTCATTAAGCTATGTAGACTTCATAGTACATCTGTGTGCTTCCAGGGTTCTGAAGCTTTAGATGTGCACTAAGATCATAACATGAAACTTGTCTGAGAAATTGTTTTATAGAATATTAACCCACCAGGTTAGCAAGTGTTAGTGTGTAAGAAACACAGAACTTTCTACCATAGAAGTACATGATTTGTAGTGTGTCATAATGATCTGATCAGTCTGCTTTACATAGGATGGATGTTGAAGGAAGCCACCAGTTGGTATGTTGCTAGGCCATGTTGTATGTCTGCTTAGATGGCATGTGAGGGTGGAGTGGACAGACATCTATTCAGTGTTAAAGCCATTGGTTCTTAGAAACAACAGAGATTCTGACTGAGGTGGGCAGGTGACCACACTGGCTATACACAAGAGTTATTCATGTTGTAGAGCATTTTTTAAAAAATGAATATATACTACTAATGCTTAAAAATATTAGCTCTTCAAGTGATCAGTCGCCACACTTGTGACTCACTCTTGATTTCATATAAACAGTTTTTGTTTTCCTTCAGTGCTGGAGATGGAGCCTAGAGCCTCAGCATGCCAAGCAAGAGCTGCCACTGCACTGCACTGCACTCCCCAGCCTTCCCTGTGGATCTAAGCACCCTTATAAGGACATTAAGGTTGGAAGGAATGGTAACATTTGCATTTTGTTAGTGTCTTATCAGAGGGCGTTGATCTGTAATTTATTATAAAGAAATGAACATGCGGAGGCTGAATGTTTAAACGAATGTTTATTCCTAGCCTTCCATTGCCATCATGCCTTGGAGTTGTCAGTGATGCACATTTACATGCATGAAGGAGTGTGTGGCCACCCACTCAGTTCAGGTAAAATGTCACCTACCTTCATTGTACAGTTTTTCCTCCAGGTGCTTGTGGGGGGGGGCAGTTAAAATAGGATAATGTGTTTTCAAGAAACAGTATAATATTTTCTTTTATATATTACAGTCAAGAAATAGTCATTTGGGGGCTGGAGAGATGGCTCAGCGATTGAGAGGACTGGCTGCTCTTTCAGAGGACCAGGATTCAATTCCCAGCATCTACATGGCAGCTCACAATTGTCTGTAATTCCAGGATCTGACACCCTCACATAGATATATAAGCAAAACATCAATGTACATAAAATATAAATAAATAAATAAATTTAAAATGTTTTTAAAAGAAGTAGTTATTTGTATATTAACCTGTCAAATTTTAAGACGATTTTACATTGCTTATGCTATGCTTGCTGCCCCAGCCACCTCATTCAGAAAGGGGCTCAGCATAGACCCAAGGTTCAGGGATCACATGGAGTTTCAAGCGTGCATAAGAGTAGGGTGTCTGGTGGCCCCTGTTCACAAGGGCTCTGCTGCAGGGGACAAGATGTCCAGACTTGGCAATCTGCTTGCTATCAGACCCACAAACACCATCCATCTGGCCTGAAACCCAGGCTATCCCTACTCAGGACAAAGTATTTTGTTGGAAGTTTCCAGTGTTGTTATTTAATTTCCCCAGATTGTATGTCAAGTTTTGGAGAAATTCTGCTTATACTGAATCATTTGGGGAGGTTTATTTACACCAATTTACTAGAATAACTAAACTGTTCATTTGTCCAAAGAATACAACCAAGGCTACACTTTGCTGAACCGATCAACTATAACATTAAGGGTTAACAAATCACTTGGGAAAAGGCAGAATTCTGATTTTTTTAAATTTAGTAATTAGTTTTCTAACTGGGATTTTCTGCCATGGCACTGTTGCAAGTTTCTGTAATGTTTTTGTACTGGAATCTCTATTCACCAAATTTAAATTAGAAGCATTCCTAATAGTGTATGTCTGGAAGTGTGTTGTTTTGCTCTAATTCCAGCATTTCAAGTGGAGCCTTGTGCACATACAAGCATTTACTAAAGGGGCTCATCTCAAGCCTTCCTAAAAAAGGAGGCACTAGTACATTGCTCTTGAGCAAATCAGAGAAATTATGCCGTATGTAACTGTATAGATTAGCAGCACTTAAGGCCACTTCCTGCCTCTGATTTCACTCTAGGAAGCCTCTATTACATTAGCTTTCAGATACGTCCATTCTTTTGACATTGTGACATCATGTCATCTACAGAGTTTGCAGTGGAGAGCTACACAACCAATGTTAAGTTGATGGGTTTGTTTGAACTTTATCCATTGCTGTCCTTGGATGTGTGCCATGTACAGGGTATAGGTTAATTCAACCTAGAAGATGTGAATCTGATGGATTGCTAGGAAATGAACTGCAGGAACTCTCTAGGGTCAAAATGGGATCTCATTGCAGCAGGGATGCTAAGTAGCCCTTCAAGGTCCAGGAACATGCTAAGATGGTTTCTGCTTTCTGCCCTAGTCTGTTCAATGCTCATGTTCAATGAAGAGACATGAGGACTCTGGAGCTCACTGGTCAGCTGGTCTTGCTGAGTTGGTGTAATGGCTGTGTCATATTCAGTGCCCCACTATATTTTTCTCCATACTTAGTTTTCACAGTCCTACCCATCTTTCTTGATGTTCCTTGGGCCTCAAAGGAGGTGACACAGATGTCCCCTCGGTGCCAAGCACTCATCAGACACTTATTCCAACACTTAGGCTAGTTATGAGTCCCTGCTTTGACCATTGCCCTCTGCCAGAATAGGCTTCTCTAACCAAGGCTAAGATCTATACTAATAATCTATGGGTGTAAACACAAATATTTATAAGGTAGTTTAACTACATGTTGACAAAACATCAGTAGTAGATTCCTTATAGGGCCAGTGACCCACATAAACATAAAGTTTTGACCAGTTCTACAACACCAGGTACATACTTTATCTTGTGGGACACTTCTCAGATCCAGTCAGGAAACAATTGGTTACTGCCTAAACATTCATTTCACTATTGCACCAGTAGACAAATCTTGCCAGGAGATCAATATTGAAGCTCTTAGGATCTGAGTGTGGTTGTGGTGGCTGCATAGCACCATCAGGCATTGTGAGTTCTAGCTAGCAGGAAGCTTCCAAGTCAATTCCAGCTTGGTTCTCTGTATCCGTATTTGTGTCCTCCTGGTTGGTAGCAATGGCAACTACCTGTATTGTTTTGGGAGCTGCATTGTTATATTTTATACTTTTTATGTTATAGTAATGAGTCTGTCTAATTTCTCACTATTTAATCTTAATTTGTTTCCTCTTCCCTCTAAGGGTTTTCTCCTCCAGGCTTTCCTGTTCTGCTCAGGTTCAGTTCTGCACTTGCTTCCTACACATTAAAGCCACCCAATGGGATTTTTGCTCCGGTCATAATGAAGTAACAGGCTTGTCTTTCTTCCTTAAACAGCTGTGAGTAAGGTAGGAAATAAAAAAACAATACAAGAAAGCCTATGAAATCAAAATATGCTTGTTTAAGAAGTTTATTAAAATTAATGAACCACTAGCCACAATAATGTGGGAGAGAATCAGTGTATAAACTAACTATATAAGAACTGAAAGACATAATGTAATTATGTGTTTGACAGAAAAAAGAATAACACAGAAGTATTATCCACAGCACCATTCAAGTAAGTTCAATAACTTAAGTTCATAGTAATTTTATTCAGAATAGTCAAAATTGGAAAGAACCCAAATGTCCAGCCATTGCTGAGTAGGTAAGTAAGATGTGGTGTGTCCCTAAAGTAGGAAGAAAAGAAGTGCCAATACAAATGCACTTTCAGAATCTATTTGAAGCATGTAAACCAGCCACAGAAAAGTACTTTACTATTCTACTTATAGGAAGTGTCCAGTCTATAAATCTATAAAATAAATCTATAAAATAAAAATACAGAAAGTTATTAACAGCTACTAAGCCAGGGTAAGAGGAGAAGACCACGGGGCAGACTTTCTTGGGCATGACTAGAATATTCTAGAACTGCCTTATTGTGTTGATGCTTGCATAACTCTTTGAGCATTAAAAACCGTTAAGGGATATATATACTTTAAGTGTATGAATGATATGAGAATTAACAAAGTGGCTTAAAAGACAGTGAGCAGAAGAGTGAAAGAATGGATGGGCCAAACAGGAAACCAACAGGCCTCTCTTCTGAGCACCTTCACTCCAGCGTCTGCTGTTCTTTTTAAAATCTCTCTGTACCACGGACAGACAGGAGCATTCCCTGTTAAGTCAATGCCAGTGAATGTCTAACCAGGAATGCTGTCAGGGAAGCTCTGTAAGAGCAGGCCTTGGCCTCACATACCTACGTCTCCGACTCAGCCCAAGAGGCTGGCCTCACAAGCTGCCAAAGTCTTGCTCAAGACAGGTCGACTGGGAGACTCCTCCTCAGCTTTACAATGCTTCTTGGACCAGGGCCGCCAAGGCTGGGAGTTTCCTTGTGCTCCTTTTTCGTAAACCCAGCTCATCACAGTCTTCGTTTGAGGCTTCTTGAAGTCGGTGTTGCAGTAGTTTCCTCTTCCACTGGGTGCAGAAGGCAGCGACCTCCAGCTCCTCTGGATCTGAGGAAGGCCATCTCAATCCCTGCAAGAGTGAAAGGAACCTGCAGCTCAGAGCTGAAGTCGGTACTCACTAGTGGCTGGGGATGCTGAACACATGTTCTCAGGGCCACCAGTTGGAACTGGCTCTTACAAGGTTCCTTCTAGAGTGTTAGGGCTGCCTTTCTGGTATGACAGCTCTCGTTTTACACCATCAAACTATTGTGTTTGAAGGCAAGTGGAGGCCACCCACCTGGAAAAGCAATGAGAAGTAGAAAAGCTTTTATATTTATCCCACTGAAATGTTCTGAAAACAGCCAATTCTTCTAAATTTGCTCTCAGCAGTTAAGAACACTGGTTGCTCTTCCTGAGGACCCAGCACCCATCTGTCAGCTCACAAACACCTCTAACTCCTGGTCCAGGGGATCCAGTGCTCTCTGCTGGCTTCCGCAGGCACCGGGCAAGCATGTGGTGCACAGACATAGACACAGGCCAAAGCACCTACACACGTTAAAAAATAATCCCATCTAAATTCTTCTGCTGTTTGCATCTTACACATGAAGAACTAAAGCAGGAAGCTGGGTATGATTTAGTCTATATTACAGATGGTTCTTGACTTATGATTACCAATTCACAATATTTCAGCTTTTGAAATACAATTATGTCTTAAGCTGTTCCTATTAGGTGAGGGCTTGGAGCCATGACTCTGCAGTTAAGAGAAGTGGCTGCTCTTCTAGAGTACCTGGGTTAGATTCCCAGCACCCACATGCTGGCTCAGTTATTTGTAGCTCCAGTTCCTGGGGATCTGATGCCATCTTATGACCTCTGAGGGGAAAGCACACATGTGGTGCATAGACATGTCTGCAGGCAAAGCATTCATACTCATAAAATAAAAAGCAATTTTTAAAATTAGGGTAAACTATTAATGCATTGTCTATGTTTTTATTAAGCTGTTTTTCCCCTTCTTTGTTTCCTTTTTTAGAAAAGGTCTCATCACTCTGTGTCCCAGTCTGGCCTTCAACTTCCAATCCTCCTCCCTCAGCCTGGAGACAGTGGTATTACAGGTGTGAGTTACCATGTCTGGCGAATGTATTTGTGACTTAACTGTATTTTCAATTCATGGGGTTTGTAGGGGCCATAAGTCCATCATAAATAGAGAGGCATCCATACAGTGGAAGTGTTTCATCCTTCAGAGGAGCTAGGATTTAAGTTCAGGGCTGAAGGAGAAGCAGCCAGGCCTGGGAGAGTGATGAGGACAGAGGTAGGCCTCACACAGAACGGCCTAAGAAATGTGTGTGTGTGTGTGTGTGTGTGTGTGTGTGTGTGTGTATTTCCTTTGAGACAAGGTCTCATGTAGCTCAGGCTGGCCTCCCATTCGTTGTGTACCTAAAAATAATCTTGAACTTCAAATCTGCCTGCTTCCATATCCAGAGTCTTAGTGTTAACACCCAGAGGAGGTATTCTTTTAGGCATTCAAACAATGTCTATCTGCAGCTGTCATTTAATGGGAAGCCAGAAAAAATGAGACAAAGTCAGACAATACACAAAATTATGCTTTTTTTAATCTAATGGAGAGCTGAGCTTGAAGTTGTCCAGGCTCAGATGTATTGGAAAGCAGTTAACTCTGAGGAAAGATGGGAATAGCACTGGTTTACATTGAGACTCAGCATGGGAGGGAGACAGGGCAGCTATGTAATTGAATAAGAGATTTAGGGAATCATTTTAAAAGGGACATGGATGTAACTCAGTAGCTAGAGTCCCTATCTAGCATCTTGAGGGCACTGGCTTTGACCTCCAGGACTGAAAAATAAAATTAACAAATCGCTAAGGTCCAAATGTAGATTAGTGTGAGCATAGCACTCATTCACAAGGAAGGTCCTTGTACACTCAGGGTCTGCTGTCAAGGCCTCTCCTTGATGCTCATGAGAAAGGCTCAGTCTGGGTCAGAGGACTGAGAACATCTGTCTGAGATGCAGGCTTTGGGGACAGGAGCAACCCCTCCCAAGATCTGTTTATCTATTGAATAAAAGCCTCCAGTCACTGAGGAAAGGACAGTAAACTCAACACAAGTTAGTTAAGGCTAGCAAGCTGATACTCTCATAGTGATCTCAACAATAAACCCCAGCTCAAGCCAATGCCTGACAAGATGGCCTCACCTCCTACACTAGGCCTGGAAGAGACAGACAGACAGGCAGACAGACAGACAGAGACAGACAGATATCTTACTTGGTATCTACAAATCTACATGTAATGTCAGGTTTCCAATGGAAAGTTAATGAGACAAAACACCCCTATGTTTGTGACCCACTGTCAAGAAATAAGACAAAAATCAAACCTCCCAAATCAACTAGAGTCATATCTGAGCCATGTTATCAGAAAAGAAGATTTTTAAAAACACCTACAATTAATATCTTTGTGACTTTAATTAAAATGTGGACAAAAATCCACAGGTAAATGACAAATCCTACAAAAGACAAAAAAATACATACATACATACATACATACATACATACATACATACATACATGGGTCCAGGCTTGGTAGTGTATTCTCATAATCTCAGCACTCAGAAGGCTGAGGCAAAAAATCCTGAGTTAAAGTCAGACTGAGCTATGTATTAAGTTCGAAGCCAGCAATAGGCTATCTATGATGTTATCTCAAAAACAAAAAGAATGTGTTCTGCTAACTAAACAAAGGGGAACACTGGAGACGGAAGAAAACAGCAAAAGCTGCACAGAATGCTGTGGTAGGCTCATCTGAGGATTGGAGACAGCTAAAGTGGCAGAGTTGAAAAGCTGAGAGAATGTACCCTCCTGACAGCCTGCCATTTGACAGGTCCCTGTGGAGCCTCACCCGAAGACATGCAGCTTCCACAGCGCTCACGGTCTTGGAGACAGCCTGGAGGAGCCTCTGTGCATTGTCAACAAGGAGCTCCTCTGAGGACTTGCTTCTCGTCAGGGAGGCCTTTACACTGGGAGAATTGGGAAGAAAGAAGTCTTTATCCCAGGTTAAAAGACAGTCACCAATAAATACCAGAATTCACAATGTAAGCCCCATATAGAAAGCTGGGAAGCTTTGATGACAATATTCAGGGGTGTGTGTGTGTGTGTGTGTGTGTGTGTGTGTACACTTGCATCAGAGATCAGTGTAAGGTGTTTTCCTCGGTTGATTTCCACTTTTTTTTTCTCTTTTTCTTTCTTCGTTTCTTTGTTTTTTGGTTTTGTTGTTGTTGTTTTTGAGACAGCACCTCTAGCTGGGCCTGGAGCGGCTTACAGGTTTGGCTAGAGTTGCAATGTATGAAGACCACCATGTCTACCTCCTCAGCCCTGGGTTAGAAGTATGCATCACCACACCCAGCTTTTAAATGAGTGCTAGGAACCAAGATCAGGTCCTGTTCATGCACACGTGTTACCAACTGAGTTACCTTTCTATTCCACAGGAAGACTGTTCTGAGGGCTTAATTTAGCATTTTTAAATGAAAATCTTATTTTAATGCCAAGATAAGTCTTTTAATGCCAAGAAAAGGTGAGTCACACAGCATCTATAGCAAAAACAAAAGAGTATGATGCTAATAGAGACACCTGGAAAGAAGTCACAGAGCAGACACCAGAGTCACACAGCATCTCCAGCAAAAACAAAGAGTGTGCTGCTAATGGTAATAACTAGAGAGAGGTCGCAGGACAGACACCAACTGCAATGGAAGCATGAATGGATAAAATTGGTACACGCTGTATTCAGGACTTGGCTGATACTGGAGGGACTGCCTTCCTTATGACTCAGCAGTTCCCAGAAATTGTGAATGAATGGCTTACCTGCAAACAGACCTTCCATATTCAACCATCCTTCCTGCATATGCCTGGCCTGCTCATTTGGCCTTGTGCATTCATTCCCATGAGAACCACGGGGAATGCTTCTGCCTGTTTCCCCAGCTCCTGCCATTTGACACAGGTAAGTTTTCTTGTGTAGCCCTCCCTGCTTGGCACTGTGCCTCTTGTGTCTGGGGTGTGTGTGTGTGTGTGTGTGTGTGTGTGTGTGTGTGTCATTTTGAGTATAAAAGCTAATTTGCTGTGGTGGTCATTTTTATGTCTATGTCTTAAATAGAAAAAAATATCGGTATCTAATCTTGAGATGATTATGTATCTGAAATATTTACTAAAGAACAGTTTCCAAGTTTTATTACTGTTTTTTAAAAGATTTATATATGTATGGGCATTTGGCCTGCATGTATACACATATGCCACCTGGGTGCCTGGTATCCAAGAAGGTGCCATTAATCTAGATCTGGAGTTAACAGTTGTGGGCCACCAGGTAGGTGTTGGGAATCAAAGCTGGATCCTCTGGAAGAGCAGTCTGTGCTCTTACCCTCTGAGCCACCCTGCAAGTTGTTCTATGACTTCCACATGTGCTCCCTGGCACGGACGTGCATGTGTATGTACACTAAATAAATGAATGAGTGAATAAACAAAATGTAAAAAATGCATATTGTTTTGAGCAATGTTATTTTTATTTTTCACCCATGAGAATGTAATGCAGCTGTATGGGTCCCTTGCTAAAAGACTTCTGGATGCTAGATCTAGGATCATACACTGGGGAAGTGAGCTTATATCAAAGTGAGTATTGGTACCACCCATCCTGCTCTGAACTCTCTTCCCTGCCCCTGCCTGAGAACCAGCCGGGCTGTAGGCTCATGCTGTGAAATGTGTAAGAAGAGACTCCCATTTTCTGCCCTTCGGGCTCTTATTTCTGTCTTCACAGCCCCTGTTATGCTGTTGTCTGTCTGTCCATGGCATTAAAATTACAGCCTCAAGGAACCATGTCTGTCTTGGTATCCAGTATCATATCTAAGACCTTTCATTCACAATTGACAGTAGTTTTAACATCCAAGTCTTACAGTAGGTAAGACTGTCACAATGAGACCTTATTATTAGTCAGTGTGTTACTGCAGGGTCTGATGGACTCAGGCTGAACTAAAACTTTTATAACTCTTTTATGATGTGTAATGTATATCAACAGAAGAGCTGTTATAGGAAGGCAATTAATGAAAATGACTCATCTCCAGAATTGAGGCATATTAAATGGCTTAATATTTTGGGATGATGCTATGAGACAGTCTCATTTAGCCCAAGCAGACCTCAAGCTCATTATGTAACCAAGGATGGCCTTGAACTTCTGCCTCTACCTCTTAAATGCTGGGATTATAAGTGTGTACTGCCACTCCAGTTGATAGATGAGCTGACCTTAGCACATGCTTCCTGCTGGTGGTTTTCCTGTTTTCACCCATTGTATCTTTGTTGAGAGAGGGTCTTGTGTAGCCTGAATAGACTTGAACTTACTATGGAGCCAAAGCAGACCTTGGACTCCTGATCCTCCTGTCTCTACTTCCAAGTGCTGAGATTATATGGCCCCCATGCCCAGCCTGATTGATTGCTATTAATGTACAGCCCAGAAATCAGTGATAGGAATCCATCTAAGAACTGAGCTGTCGGCTGATTTTGTCTTTGTGTGAACATTACAGAGTGTGCCTCCACAAACGAAGATGTCTGTGCTGTCATTACATGATTACTTTTATGGAGCCACAATCACATACGAAGTCTGTCACTGTCCAAAATGTCACTGCGCACCATGTTTTAAAAAATAGTTGGCTTTTTCATTAGATATGATTAATATAAAAACGGAGGAAATTGTCAAAATTTACACACTTATAAAGAAAGGGTGTCAGTCACTTGTGCAGAATGCTAACTACCTTTGAAGTGTTGTGAGCATAGTAGTGCCACTGCAGTAAGGACCCGTGTTCTGAGGGGAGGGACCAGTGACCACTCTAGGGCAGTAAATCATTAAACATATACACATGACTCCCCTTCCATCCCTATGCATCCCCAAGCTGCTTCCTACCTGGAGATGATGCTGAGCTGGCTGCTCATGGTTTGAATCTGTTCCACCATACACAGAAGCTCCTGAGAGCATCTCTGATCTATGCAGTTCTTAGCAATGATGTGAATGAGTCTGGTGAAGTCTTTTCCAGAAGCTGAGACTTTCCTGGCAGAGGCAATGAGCTGATCTTTGGTCTATATCAGAGATAAAAATGTTAAAAGTAGGAAAACCCTGGCTTCATAAGTTTCTCCTGAGACTCCAGGGACAAATCACAATGCTTGCCCCAAGCTTTCTTGGCTCAACCTACTTCTGCATGAAAGTGTACTCATTTTAGCTTGAGCCAGCTCTAAGAGCTTTTTCTCTTGCATTGGAAAAAACCTGGCTGAACAAGAAACAATCTCCTTCCTTGTGTGGGGGCTGAGGAAAGCCAGGCCACCCAGCTTCCATTTAGTACCAAAATTTTAGTACTGTTAAGATATTCATGTGGATTGTACAAGATGCATAGATCAGCTAAGGATGAAATTTTGCTCTTTGTTTAAGCAGGTGAAAGACAACTGTCTTTTTGTGAGTTAATTTTATCAATAACCAATTGTAATAAATCTTCATGTCATATGAAGAAGGGTGTGAAGAATCTTAAGGATTCCATAGCCAACAAAATTTATTGTCTCATGTTAGCTGAAGCTTTGGCTAGAGACATTTTTATGTCAAAGCCAGTTACTGGCTGTTCCCTTGTCGAGGACTCAGCAGATCAAGTTACCTATCCTGTTCGATTTTCTCAAATTTTTCTTTTCTGTAGCCAAGATCTTCAGGGGGTCTTCCCCCCGTCATATCCGATCCATATCACTCTGGAAGGGGTCCAAAGTCTTATCTCATTTCCTGTCAACACAAATACAGAGCCTCTCTCCCAAAAAAGCATGTTCTTGGTCTAGTAACTGAAAATCACTAAAGGTATAGAATGAAATTAATAGTATGACATCTCCCCCAAAGGATTTTTAATATCATAAATACCATCAAACTTATAATCATCTTCATCTTGATAATTAAACGACTCAAAGCAACTAAAGCAATTAAACAAATATTATCTGTTGAGATAGCGCTCCTCCACTATCTCCTGGATTTGTTTTTTTTTTTATATGATTAATTTTTAATAGTGAGATCAAGGCCTATGTTTCTATGTCTGAGATGGGTTAGGCTTCCTACCCCCTGCTTTTCAATCTATAATCAAAAGCATCAATTATTTATTCCTCTAAGTATATTTAAATCCTTCCTTCTATGGAGGTAAATATTTGTGTGGGTACATATGTCCCCTTCTCTTTATGTAACAAGTTAACATAAATTTCTTTATCTGTCTGAGATAATTTTTTCCACTTATCCCCTGCTCTTTGACCTATAATTTAAGATCAAAAGCCTTCATAATCTATTCATCTATGCACTCAGCTTTAATTAAATTCCCTTCTACTTGCTGTATAAGCCTAGTTTCAGGCTCTACTTTTGTCATACCAAGTTGAACAATCCCAGAATTCCTGTGTAGAATCTGAGTATTTGCCGTGGCATAGACTTTTTCAAATTTCTTATAATATATTTTCCTCATTCCTTTTATTCTCCCTCCTTGCCTTTATTTCCTACATTTGAGATCAAAGGCCCCGACTTCTTTATTCCATACTTAAGAACATTTAAGCAATTACCGTTATACTCCTGTCTATCCTTAAAAACAATTAAATCAAAATTTATTTCTCCCTAACCTTTGATTATTTGCTTGTAGGAAGCAGGCAGTGTCCACTGTCTGAATCTCTATCTCCCGAGCAGCCTGTCTGTCTGGACAGCATGGATTCCCAGAACCTGAGGTTAAGCTCTCTGGGGCAGCTAGGAACCTTGAGAAGGGCCCAGAGTAAGTCCCCACCAGCAACTGTGTTCCTTTGTTCTAGTTTTTGTGTGGGAACCATGTGATTCGGCTCAGCTTGCTAAGAAATCAGTTCACCCCTCTTTCTAAACTTATATCATGGTGCATGTGTATCCCATTTGGGATTCGCCAATTAATTTTTAAAAGTGAGTTCTTGCCTACCATGTTGGCACCATCTGTAGTGAATTAGTTAATGACTAATTAACTGCTCAGTCATTGAACTAGTCAAGGCATATCAAAATTAGCTGGCATACGTTTGTCTTTCATTCTCAAATCCAGAGAGCTCTTGAGTGGGTGCAGAGTGCATGCGGCCTGCCGGGAGCCAAAGTGGTTTAACCAATCACCACTACGCTCTGGGGAATGAAGGACTCCTTGATTTACTAATTTTACTACATTCCAAATTTGGCAAAATTATCTTCCCTGTCATAACTGATAAAACTATAGTAGCCAAGCCAAGAAGAGGAGGAGAAGAGAGGTGAGATGAGATGAGCTCTACAGAGATGGGGTACTGATCTGTGACCTTTCCTTTCAGCACTGTCTAGGGATGACAGTGATGACCAACCTCCTACTACCATGACCTGAAGAAGATCAAGTACCAGGACTTGCCCACTCTTCCTCAAGCTCCGAGCCATCAGGAGCACCTCAGTGGCCATCTCTTGTGTGATCTGGGTGATTCTGTTCTCACTGTCTGCACTGCTGTCCTCTGGAGCAGGCTGGTCCATCTGAGCAGGAGGCAGAGATAGGCTGCCACTCTGGTGCTGAAAGAAGGCATTGGGTTAGAGGTTTCGAGCAACACAATTCCTAATACCAAGGCCTCTAAACTGCAGTGAGGATGTTAATTGCCTCTGTGTGTATGTGTGTCTCTGTGTGTGTGTGTGTGTGTGTGTGTGTGTGTGTGTGTCTGTCTGTCTGTCTGTCTGTATGTATGTGTTTGCACACAGGTGGAGGCCAGTGTTCCTCAGGAGCTGTCTACTTTGTTTTTTTGAGATAGGACCTACCATTGGGCTGGAACTCTCTGATAAGGTTAGGCTAGCCAACTAGGGATTTGCCCATTTCTCCCTCCCCTGTGCCAGGATTGCAAGTGTGTAACACATCTGTGAATCCGGGTTTTAAATCTGTTTGTGCAGTAGGTACTTTATCAACTGAGCCATCCCCTAGTCTCTTAATGGGTTTTAAAATCATTTTAAAAGAAAGACGCAGGGAATCAGATGGTGGTGGGCAGAGGCTTTTTCTAGATAGCACCACTGTCCAGCCTGTCAGGAGTTGAGGAGACAGGTAGGTTAAGAGGAGGAGGAGGAGGAGGAGGAGGAGGAGGAGGAGGAGGAGGAGGAGGGGGGGGGGGGGAGGAGGAGGAGGAGGAGGAGGAAGAGGAAGAAGAAGAAGAAGAAGAAGAAGAAGAAGAAGAAGAAGAAGAAGAAGAAGAAGAAGAAGAAGAAGAAGAAGAAGAAGAAGAAGAAAATAATCGAGAGTTGTTGAGCAAGAATTTAACAGCAGTGACTAATGACCATGGAGAAGGGACATGATGGTCTGGAGTTAGGAGTGAGTGTGCAGGTGAGAATGAGGCTGGCCTCCATAAGCTCATGTGTTTGAATACTTAATACAAGTTAGTGGAACTTGTGGGGGAATGGTGAGGAGGTGTGGGCTTGTTGAAGATGTGTGTATTTCACTAAATGTGTCACTTTTGAGGTTTCAAAACATTCCTAGCGTGCTCTCTGCCTCCTACTTGCAGATCAAGAAGTGAGCTCTCCAAGGTTTTTGTCACCATACCTATTCACTCATGGACCCTAACCCTCTAAAACCATAAGGCCAATTAAATACTTTCTTTCTCAAGTTGATTTGGTCATGATGTTTATCTCAGCAATACAAACCCCAACTAATATGGTGAGGAAACTAGGAAATGGCCTTTTAGACAACTACTAGAGAGTCTAAGCATCCAGATCTAGCCATGACAGCAAGCTTTGTGTTAGAGATTCCAGAAGTGAAGTACTTCCTGCTGGTGTCCTTTCAGGAGTGAGAATGGGGCTTAAAGAGTGTGGTGTTCTCTTGTTCTCAGAGTTTCTGACCTGAGTGGCCAACACCATCCTGCTCTGTAACCCTCCTTACAGCTATGGGAGACGCTTCTGGTGCATTGACAGAAACAGAAGGCAAGTAAGTGAGTGGGTGACTCTAAGTGTGTGCTTAAGACTCTATGGAAAACTAGAGATGAGGAGAAGGAGCCTGCAAGCTATTCACATTTATAAGACTGAGAGATGAGCAGACAAGCCTAGAGCACTGGGGAACGCTATGTTATTCTCCCTGTTACTTTGGTCACAGGGTCCCCTTTTGTGGAAGTGACATTTTGGTGAGAAAAAAGTAAGAAAGGATAATAAGGGCAAGGGTAAAAGCATGGCGTGGTGTGATCAGAATTATATTGGGAAACACCCTATAGAGTTTTGGAATCTTCTGTAGATGAGGTGACTCATCTATAAAATCCTGGCTTGTCGTGTGAAGAGAATTCTGAGTGCTTGCGAGAAAACCCCAAGAAAAGCAAAACAAGAGTCTTGTGGCCTTGGTTTCTTCAAAAACGCAGAATTGTCCCTGGAATGTGATTTCTTGCTCCTCAGTGGAGAGGCAAGAATTACTCATTACAAGTGGCCACTGTTACAGGTTTGCATGCCTCTATGAAAAAGCACGATTGTGCCCCCTGTAGCTTGTCCTTGTACTTGTATAGAGCTAGAGCACATGAGGACTTACTCATGCGACCTTCTTAGCCCTCAGAGTATAAACTGTCTGATGCTCTAAATAAAGTTAGCTAGTGCCTGAGACTTTATGACTTTGGTTATGGTCAGAAGAAATACACAAAATATTTCAAATCCTTAATGGCTAAGTGTCCCTGTGTTGCCCTAGAAGGAAGCATGTGTGTAAGAGAGAAATTAACATACCTAGCATCTTTCTAATTCCTTTCTCCTCTACTACAGTGATTCTAGTTGTATTCTTGTCCCTTGAGCAGGTAGGTGACATCTGCAGAGGTCAAAGTGGATAAGCAACCTGGGTACTGCCATTCAGAGCAAAGTTCGGCCAAAGTGATAAGGAAAAATTCCACTAAAGTGCACGGGAAGCTTAGGCTTGAGTTTTAGGACACAGAGTAGATACTAAAGGAAGGAAAATATGTTTTCATGGATGCATTCATTAGCCCTCTGTAGGACTAGAATGCTGGAATCTAAATGACACTGAGACTTCTCTGATTTTGTTAAGGGCATGCAGAGGGAGCTGTGAGCCGGAGTTTCAGATCCCCATGTTTCAGCTTGTATAGGCTGCTTGCCCTGCCTGCCTTGTGTGAATTATACATGTGGGCATCAAGTCCCTGGAATGTGCTAGGATCTGTAGTTACTACAAGCAGGTCCAGGAGGAGGTAGATTAATGATGCCAAGTAGCCTACCATGCTCCTGTCTGCTGTGGTGGTCCTGGTGGTAGCTGGCTCATCAGCACAGGTCCCCACTGAGCTTTCTGGGGTGTCTTTGGGAACAGCACCCTGAGAATCCACACTGACCCCTGAAGTGGTTCCTGCTGTACCCTCGTTACAGTGGGGTGGGGGCTGGACAAGATCCTCTTCTAGGGGCTTGGCTTGCTCCCCTCTGGGCTTCAAGTATTGGACCAGGAGTCTCCAGGCCTCCATATGACTACCCTCCAAAGCCTGGAGCTGAGTCACTGCATGGTGGACTTTAGCTGCCCATTCCCACTGAAGCCAGTCCAGCGTATGCAAACTCTGTACCTCCTGGAGCACAGGGACCTTCCTGACCACTTCCTTAGTGAGCGTGAGAATGCTCTCTAGCGACACAAGAAGATCTTTCTGGACGGTTTCAGACTCTTGACCTCCCGCTATGATTCCCTGCACAGCTTGGATAGTAGACAACATTCCTTCTATCCTGTTCTGGGAGCTCTTGCTGATGACATCTTGGAACATATGCTCGTAGGCTGCGTTGATGCTGGTCAGGTAGTCAGTCAGGGCCTTGGCCCGAAGGCTGAGTTCCAAGCAGAGAAGTTCAAAACGTGTAGAGAGGCTGGGACATGGCTTGGGGGAGGAGACCAAGATGTGTGCCACCTCTAGCAAGGCATCTGTGAGTACATGAACTTCCCTGCACAGAAAGGAGATCTCACCCTTCACCTGTGCATCCCCACACAGAACACTAGACAGCTTGGCAGCCTCTTGTAACCTTTGAGAAATCTCTGCTGCCTGACCTAACCCTTTCTGTAACCCCTGCTGGTTCTTCACTGCCTGTCGCAGGGGCAGTAGGAACAGGCCCTGTCTCCTGCTGAATCTCTCCATGCACTGCATCAGGTCTTGGACAGCTACTGCCCACAGAAGGCACCCATTGTCAATGTTCTCTTCCCTCAGGGTGGGCTCTTGGAGACCATCAGAGGACAGAACTTGGTCCAACAGCTGTTTAGCGTGGATCTCTGTTTTTTCTGATCTGTCTTGTAGCTCTAAAAGCAGTCTTGGGTGTCCCATTAAGTCAGGGTTCTTTTTGTCCACATTCACAGGACCACTTTTAGCTGCTACTTGAACCATCAAGGCCAAGTCCTGCTGGAGCTCCACAAATGCTGCCATGCTCCCAGGTAACTCAGTCTCTAGGTTATGGCAAAATAGTTGTTGACACAGAGGGTACCAGTCCCCAGCCCTGGCTACCAAACCCCACCTGTCTTCCCTGGTCCCCTGGGATTGCTGAAAAGATACCCTCAGAAGCTCCTCGCTTCCAGTGTTTGCGCTATGGACTTCCTTCCTGGCTAGATCAATAATCGAGGGTGCCAGTGTTGAGACTTCTTGTAGTCCTGTCATCCTCTCTGGCCCCAGGGTTTCTTCCCCAGCCTGGGTCTCTTGGACTGTGTCCACAGTAGAATTCTGCTCTGGCGTGTTGGTGCATGGTAAGGTCACTACTTGATGGTTCCTGTTCTCCATAGTAGTGACACCTTTGCTGACAGCAGGGAGTGGAAATCTCCACCCATGTATGCAGGTGCCAGGGACCACTGTGTAGGAAAGTTGTTCTACTGGTAGCAAAGAGGTGTTTGGGCCACTTTTCCATAACCCAGGTACCCGCTGGTACTTTATTTCAGAAGCTGTGGGATGCTGGGGGCTGGGGAGAATAAAATAAGACCACCCCTTGGTCATATCAAACCTTTGGACCTGGACTCGAAGTGGGCTGAGGATGTCTGGATG
The DNA here is from genome assembly GCF_000001635.26 of Mus musculus. Lineage (NCBI taxonomy): Eukaryota > Metazoa > Chordata > Mammalia > Rodentia > Muridae > Mus > Mus musculus. The sequence continues at coordinate 129,038,181 of NC_000068.7, forward strand.
GTTGGACCCATCCAGCCCCTCGCGGACTTGCTGGGCTGCATGGATGAGGTGCTTTGCCATGGTTAAAAAGACATCTGTGTCCTGAGCACTGTCCTCAGCTCTGCTGCCTTCAGTGGCTGCACCTAGGGTCACGGAAGACTGTGCCAGCTGTTGAACCACGACTCTCATCCCGTTCCGGAAAATAGGATCAGGGTCTTGACCCACATATCTGCTCATCACCTGTACTATGTGGGTGGCTCTTCCGCGTAAGAATGCCACAGATCTGGAAAACTCTCTGGACGCTCCGCTCCTCAGAGCAATTGTGGACAAGTCCAAGTGTTTAGTCATTTCCTGGATGGACACACTCAGGAATTCTGGAATGTTGAGAACGACATCAAAGCATGACAGGAGGTGTTCGGATTCCCTGGCCCAAGCCTCAAGCAGGGCCTGGAGGGTGGCAGGGCTCCAATCCAGGCCAAGCGTCTGGGGACTTTGTGAAAAGAGTTCTTTCACTTTGATCACAAGCCTCTGAAGACCTGCCACGGCAGCCTCCAAGTCTCTGCCAGTTTGCTGCTGTGGGCAGCAGACCCAAACCAAATGGGCCACCCGGATCATCTGCTTAGCCTGGTTGTGGAAAGCATCGAGAAGTATCTGGACAGTCTCTGCCAAGGCTTCGCTATCACAGCGGAACCTGATAGTGGACGTCGCCAAGGCGGCCTGGACCAGTGTCTCTAGAGGACTTTGGGTGTCTGTGAACGTGTCCAGAATCTGGCGCAGTAACCCAGCGCGAACTGCTCGAAAGAGCGCATCAGTCGCGGCCCGCAGAGCTTCGCAGTCGGTCCCTGGACTGGACCGGGGGAGACTGTGCACCCCGGGTCGCAGCTGCATCAACTGCCGGCAGCGGGACACCAGGTGCATCCTCTCCTGTGGCGCGGAGCAGGCGGCTAGACGCAGGCAGTGCCACACCACGGCGGCCAGTGGTGCATCCAGTAGCAGGTGACCAGGCCCAGGGTCCTCCAGGACCTTTCGCAGCTTGCACAGACCGCGCGCCAATGCTCCATTCTGAGAGAGCACTCCGGTCCCTACGACGCCAACGCCGGGCTGCAGCGCGTCCAGGAGCTCTTCGAGGCTCTGCCTGGTCAGAGCGAAGACCCGGCGCCGTGAGGCCACCAGCTGCGGATCGCGGGGATGCCGGAGGTGACCGTGGGCAGCCGCGAGCAGTGCGGGGACACAGCACCCTAGGCGGTGGCGAGCTCGACCCAGATGCTGGTCCCAGGCCCAGCGCGCGGTCAGGCCGCCCAGTCTGAAAAGCGCAGCCGCCAGGTCATCAAGCGAGGTGCGCAGCGAGGTGGTGTCCTCCGCCTCCTCCAGCGCCTCCACGCATGTCAGACACCAATTGGCCGCTGTCCTGGTCTTCCTCACCGCAGCAGCATCATCAAGGAGCAAGACCTGATGGGGCCGTCACAAAAGGGAAGAGACTTGAAGATAACTGGACATTTTTGGAGCCTCGTAGTTTAAGCCTAGAAAACCTTATTTTCAGTTAACCTGCATGTAACCAAATACAGGCATTAGGCTAGGACCTGAGAATCCACACTTCAGTCTTAGAGATTTACAGCTGTAAAACCAAAGATCTTAAGTAGCTGCCTTCACTCCGCGTTTCATGTGGGGGTCTAACCTAGACTGTTCAAGGATGGATTATTATTTAGATGAGAATGATAGGCTGGAGAGCGGGCCTGTCCTGCAAGCTTCTTTGAGACAGCTTTTGTAGCCTCACTGCCTCTCCTGGACACTCCGTCCACTCCCCAACCCTTTACCCAAGCCAAAAAAAAAAAAAAAAAAAAAAGACCTTTCTGACCCTTTCATTCACCACCAGCAGGTACCCAAGCCTCTCTGACCCCACCCCTCCCCCTCCCCCATTGCTGCTACTACTCTAATATGGCCTGCTCAAACACCTGTCAATAAGCCATACTACAGAAGTTTTACAACTAACAGCAACAAAATATTCCAGGGGTACACATTTGAACCAAAAGCAATATCCCAATCTAAAAGTTGTGCTCTGTGGCTGGAAAGATGGCTCAGCAGTTAAGAGCACTGACTGCTCTACCAGAGGACCTGAGTTCGATTCTCAGCATCCACAAGGGGGCTCACAACTGCCTGTAACTCCAGTTCTAGAGGATCCTACACCCCCCCCCCCCCGGCCACCCCCTCTAGCATTTTACAGACATGATGCATAGACACACATTCAAGCAAACACTCATACACATAAAATAAAAATAAATAATATATCCAGAATATATCTAAGCTGTATGTTAGCAAGGAATGTGGGTCATGATGAAAAATTGAGAGTATTTGGGAAATGAGGGATTAAAACAAATCCTATTCCAGCTTCCAATTTAGCCCTGATTAAGTTGGTAATCTTGGCAAGCACTTGGGCAGGTTTCACAATTAAGGGACAGCTGAGAGTTGCTGTGGGAGCTCCATGCCCAAGTGTGTTCTCTAGCAATGATCAAGCAACCAGCAAGCTCTGAGTGAGCCTCACCTTCTTAGTGTCCACCAGGACCTGCTGAGCGGTGGCCACTAGCTCCTCCCAGTGGCGCTGAGACTCGGGCTGCAAGTGAAGCTTCTCTGCTACCCGCAGGATGTTCCTCCCAGAGAGGATCAGAGACTCAGCCACTGGCTTCATTTCCTCCCTAAGCCACTTCTCCTCAGAGTCTCCTGCCAGCCTGCATGGACACATTGCACTTACAATGGGACGTTAGCACCAAAGAACCACCAGGAAATTGCGGGTACAAGAAGGAACAGAGCACGAGGTGACCATTAAAATGAAGTTGACAGCTGTGCTTGTGGGCCATAGACTTCTCCCCAAGATGCAATGCTGAGTTTAAAAAACAAACCGAACCAAACAAAAGCCTCCTCTCTTCTTCATCCTTTCTTCTGGCGTCTTAGTTTGTAAATTAGAGTTGTCACCTCAATATATTCCTCAACCTCTACAAACTTGACACTGTTGGGTTAAACAGGTTGGTGACAGACATCTGGGTGGAGAATTCTGAGTCTCAGGCCTTTCTCTAAACAGCCTGTATACAACGGAGGCATCTTCTGGCCTTCAAAGTTCCAGGTAAGAAATCCGGGGCCATTCTGCCTCAGCTATTAGAAATAAGCTAAAGCCACCATGCTTGACATGATGGTGCACACCTCCAGCTATGTAGGAGGCAGAGGCAGGAAAAGTACAAGTTCAAGGCATGTGTGGACCACAAAGTGAGTTCGAGGCAAGCCTGGACAACTTACTGAGAACTTATTTCAAAACCTGTAGTGCACACCTTTGATCCCAGCACTCAAGAGGCAAAGATAGGTGGATCTCTGTGAGTTTAAGGCCAACCTGCTCTACAGAGCTAGGTCCAGAACAGCCCAGGCTACACAGAGAAACCCTGTTTTGAAAAGTTTAAACACACACACACACACACACACACACACACACACACACACACGAGCTGGTGATCTAACTCAGTAATGCAGCATTGCCTAGTGGCGTCAGGTTCTAGGTCCAATCACCAGAATTAGGGACACATAACTAAAAAGAAAGAATGCTGCTGTGGATATCCATGCCTGGGTCTTTGTGTAGACACAGGAATCCATTTCTCCTGGATACATGGATGCCTAGTAACAACAGGTATACCTTTAACTTTGAGGGAATATTTTCTAAAGTAGTTACAACATACTATGTTCTAGTCAGCAATGAGAGAGTTCAAGTTTCCACACAGTCTCAACACTTGGAATAGTTTTTAATTTTAAACATCCCAAGAGTGGGTGGGTGGTCATCATTAAATAGATAAAACATTCTCCCAGCTCCCTGCTAGCAGATCAAATGCGCCTTCTGCAGAGTGCTTGTGTGCAAGGTCTGAGCCTTGGTGTCATACACCAATCCCTTTCCTTTGAGGACGAACCTGTCTGTGAGGATGATTGACGTAACTGATGCAGAGCAATCCAGATTGGCAGCCTTCTTAGCCTCAATCATTGGCAGCATTGGCAGCAGCTGATGAGCTACGAGAGCTCGAAGGCAGAGAAAGAGTTCATTGCCTCTGCAAGATATCTCTTGCTAATTAAGACTCCAAGTACATAGGAAATATAAAAAGCCAGGAGGTGGCTCAGTGGGCAGAGCGCTTGTGGTTCAAGCATAAGAACCTGTGTTCAGATCTTGGTACCCATATAAATGCTGGGTGAGTGTGACAGCCTACATGTAATCCAAGGATTTAGGAGGTGAGAGACAGGGGCTTTCCTGGAGCAAGACAGCTGGCCAGGGTGATGAGCCAGCAAGGTTCAAGTGAGAGACCCTGCCTCAATTTATAGGTTAAAGGGTGATGTGTGAAGTGTGAAGACACTCTGATCTTCATACATGTGCATGCCCATGCATACGTATCTGCATATATATCTGTACTCATACACATGCAAACATGCATTTATGTATGTATACTCCACACATATACACATGCAAAAGAAGGGATTTGGGGAGAAAATGTAAGAATACTTGGAAGCTCCAGGATGTCTTTACAGGGCTGGGCAATGCATGAAAACGCTTGCCATTCAAGCATGGTGCGACTGATACGGCCGTTCCTGATGCTGACTTTCATCAAGGCCACACGCCATGCCTGATACTGACGTTCACAAAGGGCACACAGCATTTCTAAAACGTAAAACTAGAAGCCATTTCCCCAGTCCCAAGTCTATGTTTTTAATACCTTAAGTTGCAGCAAAGTAACTAATACAAGATTTCGCTCAATGTTCAAGTATTACTATTCACTCATGTGTTATTGCACATAGTTGGATGTGATTCACTGCCTCAACTATTGCTACTTTGTATCCTTTAAACAAGATGTCCACTGTGTATCTGACATTATCTATGTGGGGATGTACTGTGGATTAGAGTTCTCTGTAGAGAAGTGACAATGTAATTCTAGGCAAACGCTCACTAGTAATTCAGCCAGTTAATGGTTATAAACTTACAACTCTGACAGGTGCTGAGTTGTAAACTCTTTTTTTTTTAAGAGTTTTTATTATAACTCTTATTTTAAGAGTTTTTACACCTCTTAAAATAATGGAAAACCCAGCAGATCCTATAAGATTATTTATGAATAAAAATATTATTTTTAGGTCAAGCATGATGGCACATGCCTTTAATCCCAGCACTAGGGAGGCAGAGGCAGACAGGTCTAAGAGTTTCAGACTAGCCTGGTTTATACAGCGAGTTCCATAACTCCATAATGGCACTCTGTCTCAAAAGTTAAAGAAGAAAAAAATTAAAAAGAATTATGTTTTAGAAAGTTTATGCAGAGTGCAACCTGCTACTTTTCAGTTATACTATATATAAAATCATAGACAATATGGAAATGTAGACACTATTTTCACTTTGTCACCAAAATCCTTATGCTTCAGATATCAGGGACACCAAGTCACCATGTGAGATGGACATTCTTTTTTAAAAAATGAGTCACAATGTGTAGTTTTCAGTTTGACTGAATCTTAGCAAGACAGGGGACAGCATTTCACAATAGAAAAATACAAAAGTACAGCTCTAATTGCTGCATGGGCTTAGGGTAAATACTAAACCATCATTGAGAGATGCAAAACAAAAACCAAAAAAAAATCCAAAAAAAACAAAAACCCACTGGTACTTAGTGTGATGTGTTAACAAGATTCCATGCATGTTTTATATATGGCTTCCATTTTTGTTTTTCTTTTAGGCTTTGTGGTATTTTGAATGAGATTGGCTGCCACAGGCTCATATATTTGAATATTAGTCACCAGGGCATGGAAAGGATTAGGGGGTGTGACCTTCTTAGAGTAGGTGTGGCCCTGTTGAAGAGAGTAACTGGGGGTGGGCTTTGGGGTTTGAAAAGCCCATGCCAGGCCCTATGACGTTCTCTCTCTCTCTCTCTCTCTCTCTCTCTCTCTCTCTCTCTCTCCTGCCTGAGGATGATCAGGACATAGTTAAAGCTCTCCGCTCCTTCTCCAGCTGCCTGGGTGCTGCCATGCTCCCCACCATCCAGGACATTTGTGTCTCACCATCATGATCATGGATGCTGTGCTCCAGGACACTTGTGTCTCATTAGAGCAGATTGTTGCATTTACTTCACTGTTTTACATTTTAACAATACCATGAAAAATATTTCTTTAAAAACCCTAAAACTTACTATTTTTCTTTTTAATTATTTTGTATGAGTGTGTACCACTCATTTGAAGGTCAAAGGACAACCTTTGAGAGCTGTTCAGCTGTCTCCTTTCACGTGGGTCCAGGGATTGAACTCAGGTCATTGGATGTGTTGCCTGGTTTGTGTCCTACAAGCTAGACTCAGATAGGGAGAGGGAACCAGAACTGTGAAAATGCCTCCATCAGACTGGCCTGTAGACAAATCTGTAGGGGCATTTTCTTGATTAATAATGGTTGTCTGAGGGCGCAACCCACTGTAGGCAGTGCCACCCCTGGGCAGGTGGTCCTGGGCTGTATAAGAAAGCAGGTTGAGCAAGCCATGGAGAGCACACTTGTAAGCAGCATCCTCCACAGTTCCTGCCTCTGCTCCTGCCTTGGCTTTCCCTGGTGATGGATCCTTTAAGTCAAATAAATTGCTTTAGCTTGCAGTGTTTTATCAGAACAACAGGAATCTAACTATAACATCAATCTTAGTGACAAGTGCTTCCACCCACTGAGCCACCTCACCAGCCCGGATTTCTTACTGATGAGAAAATAGGTGTTGGTGATTGTATTTTAATTATTTAAAAGTATCTCTGTTTACCTGCCTGAGGAAAAGATTGCATGTAGCATTATGTATGTATGTAGAGATCATAAAAGTACAAAAAAAAATGTTTGTAACAGTTTGGTAGTCAAAAAGACAAGCAGTATGAATAATAAAGCTATGTCTGTGCCTGCGGATACACCTATCAAACAATCAATTGTGTGCTTTTGTAATGTGTACCGCACTATGTGCACTGTCCAGCCCCAGAGTGCTGTTCACACAGACCCAAGATGACTGCAGCTTTTCAGTGTAGACTGCTTATGTCCATGCACCTGCACAAACATGTGCATGTCCACACACATGCGCCATGTATATGGGCAAGAACACCAATACAGGCTTTTAAAACATCTTAAATTCATATGAGCTAGTGTACAAAGTAATGGGTTTCGCCAAAGCATCCCCATGCATTAGGATCATTATAATCTATCCCTTCTCTCTCCACTCTCCAGTGTGCTCCCTGCTCCTCCATGTTCTTCTGACCACGCCAAAGAGTCCTCCATCCCCTTCTTTCCTTCATATTTACACTAACTTCTTCTTTTCTCTCCTCCTCCCCTCTCATGATTCCCTTTCTACACACACATGTACCCGCACATGCAAGCACACACACACACAATTTTAGATCAAAGTTTGCATATGAGAGAAAGCATGGTGTTTGTCTTTCTGAGCCTATCTTATTTCTCTTTAATAAAACAATTACCAGTATCTCTCATTTTCATATAAATATCTCACTTTCTTTATGAGTAAATGAATAAAATGTAATTTTATCCTCTATATGTATAGGTTCCATTTTCTCCATCCATTCATCATAAAGATATTATTTGAAGATTTACCTTATGTGTATAAATGCAAGTGAGTACAGGTGCCTATGGACATGAAGGTATGGGAGTCCCTGAAACTAGAGTTTCAGTGGTTGGTTATGAACCAGCGGACCTGGGTGCTGGACCAAGCTCGGTCTTCTGCAAGAGCAGACTGCGCTCTATACTGAGAGCCATTTCTCCAGCCCTCTGCAGAGATACCTTTATATGCATTTTTTTGATTATAAGGTGGAGTGGTATGGGAAGGGAAAAACTATAGAGAGAAAGAAAAATATTTAGGATAAGTATAGAGTTGACTACTTAGAGTGTCTGTCTGCAGGTTTGTGGGTAATATTTTCTTTCTTCTCCTCATTCATGTTTCTAAGTGTTCATTATAAGATATGTTCCAAAGCAAGAGGAGGCATATCCTTGTGCTGGTCTCTTCTCACGGGTATGTGCTGATGGACAGCAGCTGATGAGGCAGGTTCGGGCCCTCTGAGAGCTTGCCCAGCCGAAGAAGGCAGGAACTTGCCAGCCAGTATTTAGTGGGGTGTGCTGATGGCATCCATTTGGCCTTTTCTGAGAACTACTCAGAGAGCTGCTGCAGAAGTTGGCAGAGCCAAAGTCATGTCCAAATGTGAATTATTACAGCTCTGCAAGGGCTGGACCATTTCCCACGGTCATGAGCACTGATTATTCTCTTTATAAATAATTTATCTTGCCAGGAACAGACAACACAGCAAAGGCATTTATACTGCACTGAACACAAACACCATTTAGCTTCTCAAAACTTGCTGTACTTTTTGTGATTAAGAAGTGTATTATCAGACATTCAGAATCTACAAATAAGTACTGAATTGGTATAAAATCGCTCTGTTAACAAATCCCTACTTACTTCATTCTGTGTGTGTGCAAATGTTATTCATGGCTCTGGGTTCATGACTGAGCAGCAAGTACTCCTAACTGCTAAGCTAGCTCCCCAGACCCTATACAGCACTCATAATAAATAGTTTACATTCTTTCTCCCTATAATTTTTCATTTTACCTAAGTAGAGTCACATGATATTTAGGCCCTGCCCCAACTTTATGGCCGTGATGGCCAATCTTCGTTGTCAGCTTGCTACAGCCGGGAGGAGGGGCTTGGACCAAAGCATTGCCTCCATCAGATTTGCTTGTAGACATGTCTGTGGGGACACTTTCTTTATTGAGAAGTGACCCAGCCTTCTGTGGGTGGTGTCACTCTTGAGCAGGCGGGCCTGGACTGTCTGAGAGATGTGACTGAGCAGGCTGAGGGAGCAGCCCAATAAGCAGTGTTGCTCAAGGCTTCTGCTTTAGTTCCTGCTTCCAGGTTTCTCCCATGATGATGAGTTATAACCTGTTAACCCAAATCAACCTTCTCCTCCCCCAGGTTGCGGTTGGTCAGTGTTCCATGACAGCAACAGAGAGTCAAGCTAAAGCAATCTACATCACCTCTTATACTAATTTATTTTCACGTGTCTTTTTTTTTTCAGGAAGCATTTATTTTTTTTAGACAATTTCTCATGTAGCTCAGTCTGGATTAAATATGGCAATGTAGCTGTGAGTAAGGATGGCCCCCATCGGCTCATGTACTTGAAAGCTTAGTCACCAGTGAGTGGCACCAGTGTGAAAGGAGTCGAAGGATATGGAAGAATAGCTTTGTCGGAGGAAGCTTCTCACTAGGAGTGGGCTTTGAGGTTTCAAAAAGCCCATTCTAAGCCCAGACTCTCTCTCCCTATGGATCAGGATACAGAACTCTCAGCTCCTTCTTCAGCACCTGTCTGTCTGCCTGCTGCCTTGTTCCCCATGATGATAATGGACTAAACCTCTGAAACCATAAGCAAGCTCACAATTAAATGCTTTCCTTTGTAAGAGTTGCCTTGGTCATGGTGTCTCTTGACAACAATAGAGTAGTGACTAAAACAGTAGCCAAAGAAAACCTTAAACTTCTGACCCTCCACACTCAACCTCCTGAGGACTGAGATTTTAGGCTTGGGCTCATATTACCATATTCAGTTTATGCAGTTCTGGGGATGAAACCCAGAGCTTCTTGTGTGCTAGAAAGAGCTCTGTCAACTGAACTCCATCCACCAGCCCCCAAAGAGTTAAAAACTATAATCAGGTACTATGTACATGTAGATAGATGTATTCCACCATCTGCCCATCTGTCAGGGTAATGGGCTTAAGTCCCACGGAGACATTACCTGCTGGCAACGTGCACAAACTCCTCACTAGCATTGGCCAGTTGCTCCGCCACCTTCTGCAGGGAGGCAAGCGCTTTATTCTGTACTTCTTTCCTCTCCACCGAGATGAGCAGATGGCAAAGCTGAACAGTCATCGGTGTAATGATTTGTTCCATGGCCCTGTTCTGTATTGTAGGACCAAAGTCGTCCCCGAGGGAAGAGTCCATCTTCATATGTCTGTGAACAGAAGTTATGAACAGAAACCACTGTAGCTCAGGCTTGTTGGCATACAGAAGTATTCCTCTTGATTCACTGTTCACCTGGTTTTACATCCATAAAGGAAGAAATCTATAAAATATTAAAGGGATACATAAGGTTTATACTAAAGGCCTTATGAATACATGGTATGGTGTGTCTTAGCAGAAATGTATGGGGAAAAGGCAAAGACACAATAAGACAGATCCAAAAGAAGACAGCAGAATAACAAATGGGCTCATGAACCACAAAATAGACACAGTTGAAGGAATGGCTAATGGCAGTCCCAGTGCTGGGATTCTATAACAGGTTCAATCTTCGTTCCTCATTCAAAATAGTCCCCCAAATGAAGATTAAAAGAGGGAGACTCAGGTGAGATAGATGGCTCTGTGGTTAAGAGCGTTTCTTGCTCTTGCAGAGGACCTCAGTTCAGTTCTCAGCAACCACGAGGCAGCTCACAATCACTTAAGGCACATATATATGTGCACAAACATATACACACAAGCTAAAATTTTAAAAAAAAATTAAAAGAATCTAAGGATAATGCATAGGTAAATACAAAAGTGTTGCTGTGGTGGTTTGGATGGAAACGTCCCCCAAATGCTCATATGTTTGAACACCTGGTCCCCAGCTGGTGGAACTGTTTGGAAAGAAGTAGGAGGTGTGGTGCCAGGAGGTCAACTCTGTGCTCCTTCTTTCTTGGTTCTCTCTTGAGGTAAGGCGAGGGGATTAGTGTCTGCTGAGGCAAGACTTGGTCTTGTGAGATATTAAGGGTTGCCTTTTCTCTAATAAAACATTTTTCTGTCTTAAGTCTACGTTACTTTGCAATGGTAGCTGACCTGCTTGAGTTCCTCTGGGGTAAGAAACAGAAGTTTTTTACTCAAAGTAAAAGGAGGAGGGGTGTTAAGTAAAAGGCTCAGTGCTGCTGCTCCTTTCTCTGGTGAATCAGCCAGAAGCCTCCCTGACTAAGCTGGTTAACAGTGTGTGAGCCAGAGAGGAAGGAAAGGGAAAGAACTAAGATGCTTTCATACAGGCAAATATGCACAGGCTCATATGCATTCAAGCATTCACACACCCACACTTTGGCTGGGCCTGACTATGTTACAATCAACTCCACAAGTATTCATGCATGCTTACACATATACACATATACCTACACACAAACATATAGACAAACAGACATATACATTTGGATGGATGGATGGGTAGAACTCCCCAAGACAAACGATTCAACCAACAATTTTATTTCTTTTCTCTGGTCTTTTATACCTCCTTAGAAAAAAAGTTCTTTAGAAATTTACCTCAGAAATAAAATGTTACATTGCTGAGGATTGGTTTTAATGCGTTGATTTAATTGGGAATCTGTGTGTCCAAACGCTGAAGGTCTTTGACCCCAGTTGGCTTTTGATAGATCAATAAAGATGCCAGCTAATGGCTGGGCAAAGGGAGATGGAGGAGACCTTTAGATTTGTGTGGGCTAGGAACTGGGAAAAGGGGAGAAAGGATGATGTGGTGAGAGCTGCAGGAGAGAGAGCCAAGGAGCCATGTAAGAATTTGGGTAAGTAGCCACTGGCCACTTCCTCAATTGGGCCTGGGGTAGCAGGCAGAGGATTAGAACTGCCCAACCTTTGAGCTAATCACCGCATTTCAAAAATAAGCTAAAGTAAGTGTGTGTGTGTGTGTGTGTGTGTGTGTGTGTGTGTGTGTGTGTGTCTTTCATTTGAGGATCCAAAGAGTTCCTGGGCGGGTGGCTGGAAGTGTATGACCTGCCAGGAGCACATAGTGGTGTAGATAAACTCACTGCTACATTACATAAAATGGGAGTTACAGAAGGATGTTGATAGTAAGTTCAAAGCAGTGTTTCATTATAATATATTCATTCTAAGTTCAAAGGGAAAGTTTTTACACCGACTTGCCTTATCATAGTACAGACCTATGACTTTGTCCTTCGACCTAAATGGTTTTTCTTGAACACAAATTTGTCTCAAGTCTATTTTTCTTTTTAGTTTAATTATGAAAGTTCATTGTATGATTCTGAGGAGTGGGCACATGGTTGTTTGTTTGTTTGTTTGTTTGTTTGTTTGTTTGAGTCAGGTGGCTGTCCTGGAACTCACTCTGTAGACCAGGCTGGCTTTGAACTCAGAAATTTGCCTGCCTCTGCCTCCCAAGTGCTGGGATTAAAGGCCTGCACCACTACTGCCTGGCCCACATTCTATTCTTTTTTTTTTTCCAGAGCTGAGGACCAAACCCAGGGCCTTGCGCTTGCTAGGCAAGTGCTCTACCACTGAGCTAAATCCCCAACCCCTCACATTCTATTCTTGATTCTAACTTTATTACATCTTTCTATCAACTAAGACCATCTCTAAAGACTTTCTTCCTTAAATTATTTGAACCAAGTCAGGAATTCTATAGAATCATTATCAGTCGATATATCATTACTACAAGACAGTACATCTTTGTAGGCCTGCAGAAATCTGCTTTAAAAGGTGGGTTAATACCTAGTGATTATTATATACTTAATAATAATAGGAAAAGCATGTTAATAACAGGAATCTTTTCTCAGATTTAATCTTCTTGGCCTTGCCTGGAGAAGCAAATCCATCAAAAATTTTAATCCATGGAGGAACTGTCTCAGGAAGATCACCTGCTGGTTTTAGCTTCTGCTAGATGACTCTTGGCAGTGTGGCCTAGTTGGAGAAGATGTCACTAGAGGTGGGCTTTGAGGTTTATGAAGCTTATGCCATTACCAGACAATTGTCCCTTTCTCTGCCTCCTACCTGCAGATAAAGATGTAAAGTTCAGCGGCTGCTCAGGCTTCATGCCTGCCTGCCTGTCTGCTGCCATAGTCTCTGCCATGATGGTCATGGATTCTTTTTTTGTTTGTTTGTTTGTTTGTTTGTTTTACACAAAATTAAAAATGTTTTTGTGATGTAAAAATACAATACACCCTTCATAGCTTATTCATGGGACTATAATTCATAGCATTTCATTTACTTCAGATAGCATTCTAACCATCTATAACCATGACCTCCAATTAAACATTTTTTTCTATAAGTTGCCTTGGTTATGGCATGTCACACATTTGAAGGTCAAAGGACAACTCGTGAGAGTCATCTCTCTCTTTCATTGTGGGTCCAGGGATTGAACTCAGGTCACCAGATGTCACACAACTAGAATCAAATGGAAAGAGAGACCCCAAATTGTGAAAATGTATGTACACACACACACACACACACACACACACACACATTATATTAGTGGAATATACATAGTGGAAAAACACCAATAATAGTATGTCTTGTAGGACTTTACATATGTACAGTAGTAAAATGCAGATGGCCACAGCACAGGAGGCAGGAGAGAGGAAATGTTGATGTGTTTTAAGGTTGTAGCATTAACAATAAATGTGTGTGTGAGGGGGCAGGACACCTTCCACACATCTGTGTTAGACTATAATAAATCAAAGACACAAGCGCTAAAGTGACCACTACGGAAGACGAAGAGTGTGTAACTGAGAAGTTGTTACACTCGGATAGCAGATAAGGAGCTGGGGAGATGTCTCGGTGGTCAAGGATGCACACTTATCGCACAGAGGGTTCAAGTCTAGTTCCCAGGACTCACAGCGGGCAGCTCACAATGGCATGGAACTTGAGCTCCTGGGATCTAATGCCTCTGGCCTCTGAGGTGACCTGCAGTCACATACATATACCTCCCCACCACTCACAGACACTTAAGAAAGAAATTAAAGTACGTCCAAAAAGAATAGAAATACCAGACATCAAATTCAATTTTGTCAGCTCCTAGCCCCAGACCTAGAAAGTAAGCCTAAGAAAACAGAATGAAACAATGAGTAAGGAACAGGATTGGAAGAAGAAGGTGAAAGGGAACCCCATCAGGCCTTTTCAAGTTAGGGATGCTATCACCTCATGGGAAATGTTTTGAAGTTCCAAAAATATGAATCAATTTAAGTATTAAAATTACATGTCACTGATGAAGATATTTTTAATGTGACAAAAATATCTTAAGAAAATTTCAAAATTTAGTTAAATGTATGTATAAGTTCTATTTATAAAACTCAGAAATGGTGACTGAGTGTGATGTCGTACACATTTATCCTAGACTTAGGAGACTGAGACAGGAGAGCTGCCGTGAGTACAAGGCCAGGCTAGGCTATGGTCTGATAGTCTGTCTTAAACAAAAGCAAGCAGGAATGAAAAATCAGAAATGAGAATGGGAAAAAAAGTCTCCTTATATACAATTAAACAGAAACTAAGGCTAAGCTGAAAGGCAAGAGTTAAAGTTTCCAGAAGGAACAAAACCGGAATGCATTGAGAGACATGATAGAAAGAACGGAACAGCTTAATTGCTTTGAGTAAGGCATGAGTTACATAAACTCAAAGCATTTCCTAGTCCCTGGTGAAGTGATCACAATGCTTGTATGGAAAACATTTGCTTGAGAAGAGTTACACAGCCAAAACAAACACAAGGAAACTGCCTTTACAGTCACCTCGTGGGAGTGACTGCTAGTTGTAACCTGTCTTGGTTATCTGGTTTTATTGTTTTGTTTTTTTTGTCTGCATTCATGTGTGTGTAGGGTATAGGATCCCCTGAAACTGTAGCTACAGGTGTGAGCTGTCATGTGGTTGCAGCCAGTGCTCTTAACTGCTGAGCCACCTCTCCAGCCCTGGTAATCTGGTTTTGTGTATGTGAAAACCTCAGGACTTCAGAAAGACCAAAGGGTCAGAGGCATGTTCAGACACGCAAGGGGTCCTCTGAGGAGATTAATGGTGTTCCTTTCTGAACCCAACAATCAGATGGTAGCGCCTCTGAAAAGTGGAGCTTGGGACCCTGAAAGGCTTATTTTAAAGAGTTCTGTGAGTACCAATGAGTCTCAGTCTCTCTCTCTCTCTCTCTCTCTCTCTCTCTCTCTCTCTCTCTCACACACACACACACACAGAAGGAGGAGGAGGAGGAAGAGGAAGAAGAAGAAGAAGAAGAAGAAGAAGAAGAAGAAGAAGAAGAAGAAGAAGAAGAAGAAGAAGAAGAAGAAGAAGAAGAAGAAAGAAAGAAAAAGAAGAAGAAGAAGAAGAAGAAGAAGAAGAAGAAGAAGAAGAAGAAGAAGAAGAAGAAGAAGAAGAAGAAGAAGAAGAAGAAGAAGAAGCACTTGAAGAAGAAGCACTTGAAGAAGAACTTGAAGAAGACACCTGAAGATGGAAAGACCTCTGTGCTCCTGGATTGTGAGATAGCCATCCTACCTACAACCTACAGAACCAATGCAGTTCACATTAAAATCCCAATGACATTCTTCACAGCATCAGAAAAAAAGCAATCAGAAAGGTAACACAGAAGCACCAAACCCCAATTAGGAAAACCAAGTCTAATCAGATAAAGTGATGCTGGAGTCTCCACGAGACCTGCTCTCAAATTCAGCCTAGAGCCACAGTAATGAGAACAGCAAGGCCCTGCACAGACAGACATGTAGGCCATAGAACAAAGGATGCAAAAAACTCAGAGCTGCTGCTACCCACTCTTGACAAAAGTGTCAGAAACATGCATTGGAGGGCCAGCAAGGTGGTTCTGGGGCAAAAGCTCTTGCCGCACAAGCCTGGCCACTGAGTTTCAGTCCTAGTAACCACAGAAAAGGCATCTATAAGATTGGTACTCCTGGGGGGGGGGGGGACGACAGGCAGAGGCAGGAACATCACCAGAAAGACTGGAGCAGGCTGGGAAGCACAAATAACAACAGCAACCGTGTCTCAATACAAGGTAGAAAGGAGAATTGTCATCCAAAAAGCTGTTCTGTTTCCAGTGTGCCTCCCCTGCCTCTCCCTTTCCCTCTCCCCCTCCCTTCCAGTTCTCCCTTCCATCCCCCTTTCCTTTTTCTCCCTCCCTCTCCCCTTCCCCTCCACTTCCTCTCCCCATCTTCTCTCTCTCTCTCTCTCTCTCTCTCTCTCTCTCTCTCTCTCTCCCCTTCCCCTCCCCCTCCCTGCTCTCTCCCCAAGTAATACATAATAGAGTTTTATTCAGCTGTAAAGAAGAATAAAATATTATCATTTGCAGGGAAATGGAAGAAACTGGCTATCCTTACATGAACAGAAACAAGTCAGTCTTAGGGGGGTGTGAACAAATGTCGCTCTATAGCTGACTTCCAGGTTTAACTCTAAGTGTAAAAATGCATGCCTTTAATCCCAGCACTTGGGAGGCAGAGGCAGGCGGATTTCTGAGTTCGAGGCCAGCCTGGTCTACAAAGTGAGTTCCAGGACAGCCAGAGCTACACAGAGAAACCCTGTCTCGAAAAACCAAAAAAAAAAAAGAAAAAAAAATGCATGTGGTGTAAAAGTAACTATGTGAAAGGGGTGTGTGAAGGATGGGAGAATTTGAAGAACAATGAAAAGCTGCAGTGTCCCTGGGTGGCACAGAAAGCATACATCCACCAGGCACAGCCTGGGTCCCAGAAGTGTAGTCCAACATGCTGTGTGGCCACTCTGATCCCTTCTCCCACACATGACCTAGTTGATGACAATGACTGCTGAAGTCACATGGCTCCAGCTTTCCAGAGAATGGATCTGATGAATGAGTTACATTCCTTGGGGAATAGCCAGAGACTTCATGAAAAAGAACACATAGAGCAGTCGCTTTGTCTCTGGGAGAGAGACATGTACTATGGAGTCTGTGCTGCATGGCTATTTCTTCCAGGTCAGACCATGGCAGACCTGTCTGGCTCCTTCCCCAGACCTCTTCCATTCCCCTTCCTCCCCTGCTGGCTTTTCCCGAAGGCTGTTCTGTAGACCATTGTCATGTTTTCAAACTTCAGTTGTTGAGACCCTTCTGGCTGCACAGGATGGTGCAGGGAGGGCAAATGATTCAGCTTGTCCCTATCCCTAGTCTTCATAAAAGCCATGCTATGTGCCTGCAGGTGCTCAAAACCGTTTTTGAAAGTAGCCAAGAGGTCTAAAAACTGACATGGACTCCCAAGGACATTGCTTGAACTCTTAGACTTAGGTAAAGCATTATTATTTACGCAAGTTTTGGGGTTTTGTTTTGTTTGTTTGTTTGGCTTTGGTTTTGTTAGGGTGGGCTGGCAGGCAAGCTTGTGTGCTCTGACCTTCTGGGAACCTTGCCTTTCACCCAGCTACAGGGGAACAGTACAAACTACTCACAGACATGGAGATAGGACATGCAGAATCTTGATAAACCTTCTTAATTTTCCAAAAGGAGAGGTGGTTGTATCCAGCCCTATGTTGCTGATTGGTTTTTTTTCACCTTAGAAACTTTGATATTCTCATTTTTGAACCAGATAGCCCACATAGACTCTAGTAATGAAATACTTTAATATTTCCAAACGTACTATAAAATAAGATAATCTGGATAACAACGGATTTGACAAGAAAAGAGGACCGTGATTTGCATATAAATTCAAAATGTCCTATAATCCATTTTTTTACTGACCATATCATAAGCATAGCCATCCAGAGAGAATTTGCAAGAGTCTAGAACACACGAGCTTTTCCTTACCTTGGTGGGAAGACTCTCCACTCTTCACACAAATGAGATCACCAGTTCTGCTCTGCCTTGAGAAACCTAGGTGGTCTATCAGTCAGAGGAGCCCACCTAGTGTCTGCAATAGTTCCGGACTAGGGAATCTCCCAGCATCTGTCAGCCGACTCTACCCTGACGTCATCGGAGGTATCAGGAACAAGCAGCAACATAACTTATGCATGGCCTTGTGGCAGGGTTGCTGCTGTGTCTCAGAGATGAGGCCTGGCTGAGAGCCCGAGAAGATGGCTCCTCTTAATCACTTGTCATAATGTGGCTCAGCTACAGGGCTATAAACATGGTGCCGTGTGCTACTGAAAAGAAATTATGTTCCAGGTGCTTGAAAGTCAGAAGGTGAATTGCTGAGTAGTTTTATATGGCTTCTTCCTTCTGGTTCCTTCAGAGGTGAATTTTCACATAAATCTGGTTGGTGAACAGACATCAGACAGTTGTTTATTGAGAACTAAGAAAATAACAGAGGCTTACACTGGAGAAAGAATAGATTGAAATGTGTTCTAGGCACGTATGTGCTCTATGCCATCTCACAAAACAATTCCATAATTTTAGATCTGTCTGTCTGTCTGTCTGTCTGTCTGTCTGTCTGTCTGTCTGTTATGGATTCTAGGTTGTCCTCAGGCACAGTTTTAGAATTACAAGCATGTATCACCACACGTGTCCTCCAGTCTTGTCTTTAAAGGACAGGATTTTGATCTAAAAATACGATAGGGGAGCTGGAGAGATGGTTCAGTGGGTAAGAAGACTTGTTGCTCTTGTAGAGGACCTGCGTTCAGTTTCCAGCATCCACATGGCAGTTTACAACCACCTGAAAGTCCAGTTAATAAAATACTTGCTGTCCCAGCATGGAGTTCCTAATTAGGATCCCTAACACTCAGAAGAAGCAGGTGTGGGGGCTCGACAGAACACTGTCGGTGTAAGATGTAAGACGGCGAAAATTCAGTTCCCAGCATCCAAATGATGACTCACAACTCTAAGAACTCCAATTCTAGAGCATCTGCTTCCCTCTTCTGGCCGCTCTAGGCACTGCATGCATGTGGTACTGTTGTGGATGGGCCGGGTGCTGTTTGTATTTTAATGCTAATTCCATCCTCCTGGGAGGGGTTGTGGATAAGGAGCGAACCAATCCCCTAATGAATAAAGGAGCCAATCACTGGGCGAGTAGGATCGGAGAGAGGAAGAGAGGAGGGGGAGAGAGAGAGAGGGCCCTTTTGGATGAGGACAAGATGGAGCAACTAGTGTAGAGAATACTGGCTTGCTTCTCATGGCTTGCTGAGGTTGCTTTTAGTACAACAGAGGTCCACCTGCCTAGGGCTGACACTGCCAACTGTGGGCTGGGACATTCCATATCAATCATAAATCAAGAAAAATGTCCCACAGAACAATATGAAGGAGGCATTTGAGGTTCCCTTTTCCCAGGTGATGTTAGTTTGCAGCAGGTTGACAAACTAACATCTGGTCAGCTTTCTGTCGCTGCAGCAAATACCCAGGATAACAAGTTCATAAAGACAAAGGGTTATTCTGCACTTCAGTTTGGGGCTGTGAATGGTTGGCTGTTGCCCCTGGGCCTGTTGCAAGGTGGCATATCATGGTAGGAACACATGACCAAGCAAAGCACACTCACCACCAGCCAGGGAATAAGAAGAGGAGGGGCTGGGTTACCTCCAGAAGGAGAAGACACACCTAAATTCCAAAGGCCCAGATTAGGAGTGAAGCTCGCACGGATTGGCCAGAACATCCACATCCACGTGACCGGGACGAACTCAGGGGGTGGGAAGTCTACGTCTCAGAGAGTCCCACTTCTGTACCATGACAAGATAGCTTCATGTTGTTCCATGTCCTGCATCTAAGTAACAGCAGCTGGAAAACTTAACGAATTCCCACAGCTCGGCATCAGATTGGGGAGTCTGTGTTATTTTTCTGTGCCACTGCTCACTGTGACAAAAGGGACAAGAGTGGCCCCATTAGTGCAGACCTGATTTCTATTCCCCTCGATGGTGCCGGGGTGGGGGTGGGGGAAGATGAGTTTCATCACTAAGAAAAGGAATGATGTACAAAAGCCAAAACAAACAAAATGATGTAGTCTTGGGCTGGCATGTTCTCAACTGGTAGAATGCTTGCTTAGCACGCACCAAGCCCTGGGTTCGATCCCCAGCACCAAATAAATCCAGGGTGTGTCTATGGTACAAGGGCAGAGATGAGAGAGGGAGGGCCTTCACAGTGTACTCAGTAGATAAGGAGAGCAGGCTGGAGAGAGGCCCCACAGTGTCACCCTCCCTGCCTCCTGGTCCTGAAAGCTAATTAAAAACGTGAAGCTTGGGTCGGCTGAGAGCATTTATGAGTGGACTGTTGAGTTGGTCATAGAACCAAAGTTGATTTCCTCAGCCTATCAGGCAATGGGACAAAAATCCCCTAAAGAACAAATCTGCCACCACTCAGAAGGGGAAGCTGAGGTGCAGCAAAGGGCGGGTGGCAGAACGCTGGAGAATTGTGAGGAGTCCAGGGCTTCCCTAGTACAGGACTGACCCAGGCAGAGTCCAAAGGCGCCCTCCTGGGCACTGCACCACCTCGGGTTCAGTTGTTGACTGTTTGACAGCCCCCACCCCTGGAAACCAACAGCGAGTAGATCAGAAGGGAAGCATACCTTCACTTGGACACAGGATGGGACCTTAAAACTTTAGTTTTTATTTAGAGACAGAGTCTTGTGTAGCCCAAGCTGGCCTCGAATTCACTAAGTACCTGAGGACGACCTTAGATAACTGATCTTTCTTCCTCTACCTCGTGCTGGGATGAGAATCATGCCTGCCCAGGGGAGGGGGAGGTACAGCCCCCCAAGGAATGTTGTTCTTTCATGTCTGCGGGGGAAGAGCTTGGGTGGAGAGTGGGACTTTGTCGAGATAGTTAGGTTACTATATAATAAAATGGTTACTTACCTAAGCCTAAGTTACTATGCTATTTATTGTAGCTGACCTGCCTTCTGTGATCCTCTGAGGCCAGAAACTCTAGTTTCTGGCACCTAGAGCCTCTTCTTCAAGCCACAAAGGATTAAGTAAATAGTCTTTGCTCTATCTCAGCAGGAACTGCCGGGCTCTAACTTTCAGCCTGCTAGTTAGAAGTCGCAGGAAGGGAAGACACTTGCAGAAGTGATTATAGAGTTTATTACTAAGTTGTAAAAAGTTTCCTATGAAAGCTATTTAAGGGGAAAAGCAAAAGATCCTTAGTGGGGAAAGGGAAAAGATTCTAGTCTAAGTGGGGGAAGAAAAAAAAGTCTCCTCTATTGATTCTCGCTCATCTCTTTGTCCTCAGTACTTATGCATCTTTCAGAATAATGATCACATGTTACAAAGCTCATCACAAGTTCACACAAAAAAATCAAATCATAAATTGAAATAGAAGTTTACAACAGCGAATGTTTACATGCATATCCATTAGGAGTAATTATGTGGCTAAACATCACTTGTCTCAGCTTCACAGGTTCACTGAAGGTTTAAAACCGTAACTAAGTTATTAGTGAAGTTTTATATAGATAAACTCAGTCGATATTTTATCTTCTGTCCTGACACCTATAATAAATTGTTAGTTCCCTTTTAATGACCTTTGGTTAATTGTTTTACAATCTCTTGGAATGTGCTCTGAGTAGGAGAAAGTCTGGTTTCCATCTAAGAGCAATTAACTGGTGACACTTGGGAGATTGACAGAGTTCTCATTGCAGCTGTGACTATCAGAAAAGGACCTAATAGCAGTCCCATTAAAAAAGAGCTTAATATCTCGAAAAACAAAAAAAAAGAGCTTAATAATCACAGATATAATTTTAGGAATCCTTATAGGATCATCATTAAGACTTAA
Organism: Mus musculus; assembly: GCF_000001635.26. NCBI lineage: Eukaryota > Metazoa > Chordata > Mammalia > Rodentia > Muridae > Mus > Mus musculus. The sequence continues at coordinate 129,059,592 of NC_000068.7, forward strand.
GTCATCTATTTGTCTATATAGCATCACTACAAAATAGTACATCTTTGTGGATGTGCAGAGATCAGCTTCAAAGGGGTGTGTTACTACTTAGCGATTGTTATATATGTTATATATAACAGGAAAAACATATTAATAGCAGGAATCTTTCCTAAAATGAGTCCCTCACAGCCTTGCTTAATGAGGGCCCACCTGTCGCAGACTATATAATAATCCGAGGCAGGCCACTTCAGGATGATCACCTGCTAGTTATTAGCTTGTCGTATTATGGCTCCTGACATCTCTTCCTTTCGAATAATATAAATGAAGCGTATATATCTCCCTTTGAGCAGTCCTGAGAGCAGATCCTAAGCGCTTGAAGATGACTGGAAGAAGAAACAGAAGCAGAATAACCAATCCTATAATAATTCCCAACGTTATAAGAAAATTCCATAAGGAATTATTTTTAACAAAATTTATGATTGAATTTGAAAAATAATCAGCCAATTCTGTTGCTGAAGAACTCTTCAGTCCGGCGTGGCTGACGGCACTGAACGTAACGTATCCATGTCAATAGCAAGTTGTGAATTGTTCCACACACCACGTAGAGGTGCTTGTATCTGTTCCTAGGGCATTTCTGACCCACAGTAGGACAGAGGGGTGACACAAATCCATTTAAAATTGGCATGAGACGAGGTAGTTAAACATGTTTTAAATCTTTGAACCTCGGTTCCTACGTAAAGGACGGCTCCCTCTAAAGCATTGACTGTCACCTGTCAGACCTCTGCCTATTCTGCCCTGAGTGATCAAACCTCTACCTATTCTACCCTGAGTGACCAAACCTCTACCTATTCTACCCTGCGTGATCAGACCTCTACCTATTCTACCCTGAGTGATCAAACCTCTGCCTATTCTACCCTGCATGATCAAACCTCTACCTATTCTGCCCTGAGTGATCAGTGCTAAGGAATATTCTTTGTCAAGGAATTAACATGATTAGCAGTGTGAACCTGGGCTGGGAGGCAGCAGGAGCTGCAGCTGACCCTAAAGTAGCAATTAAGGTTGTAATGTCTAAGATTACTTCAACTATAAATCTCTTAGGTCATGAAAGAGAACTAACAGTATATACCAAGGCAAACAAAGCAAGAGCATTATATCAGATCTGTGAGCAAGCAATTGGTGACAAAACATAAGGTAGCTAGCATACAATGAGGAAAAGCATTATGACTCATGGAAAAGTTATATAATTGGTCAAATTGCATTCTGGTAGGAAATGATACATACAGATTTATATTTACCAGTTTTATATCCCCTGTATCCCCTGGGTATAGAATTAAAAGTCCAATCAGATGCAATCAGGAACCATATTTTCAGTATCTTCTTTTGCTGGGGTCTCTGGCGCCAGTGGAGAGTCTGCAGATGATGTTGGCTCTAAAGTAGGCACGGAAGGGGCAGGTTTGGAAGCCTCTGTCCGTGGAGAAGGACTGGCGCAATCAGCTGGTCTGGCATCTATAGGGTCCTGTAAATGTAGAAACAGGGCTTCTCCCAAAAAAAAATCCAGTCTTTTTTAATTATCCACTTAGTAGGTCTTTATTTTGTTAGGGGCTAGAAAAGTTTTTAAAAATGGACTATTTTTTATAAAGTATTGTAAGGAGATGAATAATTATGATTTCATTTTTTTTATTTCATTTTTTAATTCAGATGTTTATATCTTTTAAAAGTCTGATGAACTCACTCTACAATAGCATGTCCCTGTGAATTATAGGGGATATCAGTGGAATATGAGAAACTTAGAGTCAAACACCAAATTTAAAAGGCTTTGTAAGTTTAAACAAAGACATTAAGCCCTTGGTATTATAAACTAATGAAACAAATACTGTATCGTATCTTTGGAAGTTTTCCCGAGTTAGGAAAAGACATAAATAGCAATGAGAATTAAGTGTACATACGTACAGGAATAAAGGCTAACTTTCCAAAAGACAGGTATTTGTAACATTTGTCTGTTTTAAATCACAAGGGCACAGGCTCATCAGTGGTTAATTCCCAAGCTTAGCTGACAGCTCTGCAGGAATGCAGGAGCAGTTTCTCTGAGCGCTATGGTGATTTGTCATGTGAGATCATGCTAAGTTACCTTTGTAGGGAAAGCAACAAGCTTTTGTTAAGAAACTAACCCTTACCTTCATTTATAGGACCAGAAAGCATAGAATGAACTTGAACATGTCCAATAGAGAAAAGGCAATTTTTAAATTGAAGTAAGACTTGTAATTCTGAAAGTTGGGGCTAAAAAAAAAAGGAAAAAAAAACGGTACAACAGCTGTAAAACATTCTTTAAAAAGGGGCTTGTCCTTCACATTTAAAAGACAATGGCGCCGGGCGGTGGTGGCGCACGCCTTTAATCCCAGCACTTGGGAGGCAGAGGCAGGCGGATTTCTGAGTTCAAGGACAGCCTGGTCTACAAAGTGAGTTCCAGGACAGCCAGGACTATACAGAGAAACCCTGTCGCAAAAAAGACAATGGCTATTGTCATTAGCTCTGTTGGTTGTGCAAATGTTTCTTGTGTGAGGAAAATTTCTTTTAAGATCTTAAAAGTTATGATAACCTGTTTGAGGAGAAGCCGTGAGTGAATATTTTTGTGGAGGCACAGCCCTGTGCTGCCTGGAGTTGCTCCCTGCAGCTGTTGGACAGTCCTTCTTTGACAAATGGATTGGTCACCTGAGGCTGTTGAATTACCTCTCTTGTTTGAGGGGTCTGAGGTAGGTGCCTCACAGTTTCCCTGGTTTGATAAAATTTCTGTATTATTAAGGATTACAGTAGCACCAGATAAGGCAGTGCCATTTCTGTGAAGGTCAGTGTGGCTGGCGCTCCTTACGCCTGTCGTACCCTTTCAGACAACAGTGACACCCAGTGGGATTTCTGCTTTGAGTGGGGCCAGGAGAATTAAAATTTATGGCACCTCTTGCTTTGCCAGGATGTTGTTTGCTGATAAGTCCAGAATTCTTACTTGAATAACTTTTGCGAGCCAAGCCTGATTTATTAAATGTTTTCTGCCCTTATTAGTAAGATTTTGGACAGTGCTCTGGCCTTGTGAGGTTGTTGTAATGGGTACACCTTGAAAATATGAACTAGCAACCTCAGCACATGCTTTAAATACATTTCCAGATTTTTAAATTGTCTTTCGAAGAGATTGACAAGTGGATGTAGCACTCTCAAAGGCCAGTTGTTTCAAAACAATACCTTTTGCCTCAGAGCTAAGAACTATCCTCTCTACTGCCTCCATTGAGAGAGCAACAACCTTTGTCTGAGTGTCAACCATACAGTTAACCTCATGAATAGGACCAGGGAGCATTGTATAAACTCGAACATGTCCTACAAAAAAAGGACACTCTCTAGATTGAAATAACACCTGCAGTTTTGAAAGTAGAGCTAAGATTGTGGAGTGGCTAGATGGCAGTAGAGCTGTCTCGATATAAGAAAATAATCTGACAATATAGTGGGAGTCTGTACATAAGTTAAAGGTTTTATTTTTAAGTCTTTTAAAGGCAGCAATTACTGCTACTAATTCTACTTGCTGTGCAGAAGTTTCTTGTGTAGGGAAAGATTCTTTGTTGCCATCAAAAATCAAAGCAGCCCTGAAGCCGAGCCATCAGTAAACACCATTGCTGCTGGAGGAGGCAAGGGAGCTGATTTAGTTCTGAGAGGAAAGATGACTCGATGCCCTTTCATGAAATATAACAAGGGGTGATTAGGCAAGTGATAAGAATAGGTCCCAGTATATCCTAATTGTACAATCTGCCATTGCTCAAATTCATAAGACAAAATATTATGTTGGTCTGCAGTATAAGGAGTAACCATATCTCCCTTTACCTCTAGGTGATCAACCCTGAGTTGAATGGGCTGAGGAGAAACAAGTTTTGTCTGAATAACACGACCCAGGTATGAGAATGGGGGTCGAATCTGAACCCTTTCTGAAGCCACTTGAAGTCCATATAAGTTTAACCGCTCAGCTAAAAATCGTAGTGTCTCTTGTACCTAAGCTCTATCTTTATGAGAAAGTAGAATATCATCCATATGATGAACAGGATAAATGTCAGAATAGATTTTACGGACCTGCAGGATAGCAATATCCACAAATTTCTGACAAGGAGTTGGACTATTTTTCATACCTTGGGGGAGGAATTTCCACTGGTACCTCTGGTATGGCCTTTAAAGGTTGGGTGAAGGTAAACTAAAGGCAAAACTCTGACGGTCACAAGGACACAGCAGTATGGTAAAAAAGCAATCTTGAAGATCAATAACAATAACATTATCATTTTGGGAATGGCAGAAGGAGACAGCAACCCAGGTTGAAGGGCTCCCATGCTTTCCATGGTGCCATTTAGTTCTCTAGAGTCCTGTAATAGTCGCCATTTGCCTGATTTCTTTCTTAATAACAAAAATTGAAGTGTTCTAAGGGCTAGTGGAAGACTCAATGTGGCCTTTTTGAAGTTGTTCTTCCACCAGCAGAGTAGCTGCTTCAATGTTTACATTTGTTAAGGGTCACTTGTGTTTGTGATATTTTGTTACTTTCTTTTCAGAAGTCAGACTCCTCCTCTGAGGTTGGTTTTTTTCTCTTCTGATTCACCACGACTCTCTCCTGAACTACTTTTCTCAGACTTTTCTGTTGAGGAATAAACATTTTTCTTAGATCCTGAGTGAGACTGTAGTAATGGAGTCTGCTCATGAGGTGAATCTGATGCTGCTTGGGCGCCTAAGGCCTTTCTGTCATCTGCTAATGTTTCCTCAAGTGTATTCCAAATAGCAAACGAAGAGCAAATGCTGTAAGGGGCACACCTTTTCCTCCATTCTCTATAAACCAGTTTTTAATATCTAACCCTAACTTCTTCCATGTATCCACATCTAAACTTCCCCTTTCTGGGAGCCAGGGACTGACTGTACAAACTGAAGAAAGTCAGTCAGATGGCTAGTTTTAACCTTAAAGACTTTTCTTTCTTTCTTTCTTTCTTTCTTTCTTTCGGGTTTTTTGTTTTGTTTTGGTTTGGTTTAGTTTTTCGAGACAGGGTTTCTCTGTATATAGTTCTGGCTGTCCTGGAACTCACTCTGTAGACCAGGCTGGCCTCGAACTCAGAAATCCGCCTGCCTCTGCCTCCCAAGTGCTGGGATTAAGGGCGTGCTCCACCATTGCCCAGCTAAGACTCTTTTCTTAAGAGTATACTTATTAATATCTGTAAAGAACTCTCTATCTGTAGATTCACTTTGTCCCATCTTGAGAGATACCCATGAAATGCACACAACCCAGAACTGATGTCTTCTGACCTAAGACGGGTGCTGATAGCTTCCAACAGAACAGCTAGGCACTGATGGCACCTAGTATCAGCCTCTGCTGATGGCAGCAGGCAATAAAAGCCAGAGCTGATGGCTCCTGGCTTAACATGGGCACTGATGGTACCCAACCAGGAACTGATGGCCCCAACTATCCGCCTCTACTGATGGCAGAAGACAATTTAACTGCACACTCCTTGTCCAATGGATTTGTAAGACCCAGTTAAGAGTCCTATCTGTGTCCACTTACCTTATTCAATGTCGCTGTTCGGGTGCCAAATTAGAACATTGGGAGCCTCCTGGCCCGGGCCAGGGGTAGCAGTGGAGTCACAGAGTAAGGACTCTGGTGATGGCTTTAACGTCTGAGGGTCTTGGGGCTTTCTAGCTCTCTAATTATACTGAAATGCTGATGATAACTTCTAAAAAGTCCTAAAAACTTTCTTGCTCTTTCTGAGGGCTTGCTTGCTGGCTTAGGCGATTAACACCTGTAGCCTATCAGGGGAGGATTAAGCAATACAGCCTTTGTTCTATCTCAGCAGGAATCTTTCCTAAAATGAGTCCCTCATAGCCTTGCTTAATGAGGGCTCACTGTCGCAGATTATATAATAATCCAAGGCAGGCTACTTCAGGATGATCACCTGCTAGTTATTAGCTTGTCCCATTATGGCTCCTGACATGTGTCCGATTTTACCGCACCCAGATCAAACCCAGAGCTCAGTGCTGGCTAAGCAAGCACTCTACCAACTGAGCTACACCCATGCCTGGATCTTTTGTTTCATCCACCAAATCTGATTTTGAACTTGGTGGAAGACCCAGACAGAGGGCGGAAAGGGATATTGGCGGGCTATGGCGCAGCTGGAATTATTTCCCTTGGTCTCTCCACCGCAGTTTGCTATTACTGCAGCCACACTTGAGACCCATGTCACCGGCCACACACTGAGTGGCGGGGCGGCCCTGGTGGGCCCTGCTTGGGAGCTCCTGCCGCCGCAACCCGCAGACCTGCCCTTAGCGCCGCGCGGAATCACGGTCGTGGGCGGGGCGCCGGCGGTGGGCGGGGCGCTGGGGGTGGGCGCGGCGTCCGGGTGGCGCTCGCCACTCGGGCGGTGGCGCGGGCGCCCAGGGCAGACACTAGGGTAATCCGGAGGCGCGGCCCTGGAATTAGACCGACAGCGGGGCTGAGGCTGAGGCTGGGGCAGTGTGCACGCGGGGCCGCCGTGCCCTGGACTCGTGTAGCGGCTGCGGGGCGCGCTGCCCTTCGCCATGTACACCTTCGTGGTGCGCGACGAGAATAGCAGCGTCTACGCCGAGGTCTCCCGGCTGCTGCTGGCCACCGGCTACTGGAAGAGGCTACGGCGAGACAACCCCAGGTTCAACCTGATGCTGGGGGAGAGGAACCGACTGCCCTTCGGGAGACTAGGTGAGCCCTTCCCTCGTGGCCGCTGCGCGCATGAATCGGAGAGCGAGCGCTTTTGTTTTTTAAGGTCATTAATCTTCCCTAGGCGCGAGCTCACCTTAGCAGATATAAAATGGGTCTAGCAAGACCTAAACCCGTAGCTGGATTTGGAACGGAGTCTGGGTGCGGTTGCCCTGTCTGCTGACAGTGACCTATACCCGCACTCAGGGTGTCGGCCTGGTTCCCCTGCTTCCCTGGGCCCGCATCAGTCATCTTGCAGCTTTCCGCCACTTAGGATTCAGCTCTGTGTGGTGTGGGCGTGGAAGGGGAGTTGAAACCGCCGAGGCTTGGGTTACCCGGAGGCCAAGATGAACCGGCAGGGAATTTGGAGAAAACTCACTGACTTACCCAAAGCAGGAGCTTCCAGGGAAGCTGGAGCGTGGGGAGCTGTTCCATTTCAGACCTTTCCTTTAGCTGCACCAAAAGTTTACATTTGCAGCTGCATTTAGTGATGTTTTCTTACACGATCTTGGGTGACTTTTGCTCTCCTCATCCACATGTGCGAAACTGGCTTGGTACCATTCTATTCGCGTACTCTCATGTAGGAAGGGACAGCAACTCCCTTTTAAATGACGTAATCTTGAAGTTGTCCTAATGGGTTCAACTAGCATCCCACAGACTTGAACCTGGTCTCATGGTCCCTTCACTACATAGTCATCTGGGGAGGGCTTGCCTCTCTCTGGGTGTCTGGTTCTTTTCCAGAATTTCACTTGGGGGTGGGATCATTTGTATTTCAAGGACAGAAGAGGAGGGGGGCATCTCTACCTTAGCAAACACCCCAGAAAGTAGTGTCCCGTGTCCTGAAGAGGAGAGGTTTTTTTCAGACATAGGTGTGGTCAGCGGTGGATGAGGCTAAACGGAAAGCAGTTTGTTTGGAACTAACAGGCAATTTGGCAAGCTTGCATAGGGCACTTGGGTGACATTATAGCCACAGCAAGCTATGATGGCTTATGGAATGAAGTTTGTTAAGGCTTAGTCTTACTGAATTAGTTCAGGGACAACTTTTCATTATTATACATGTTTATACTCTAGCGTGGCGACTCCATGGAGTGGTGGTTGGAAGACTCAGACGTCACAGACTAGAAAATGTGCTTAGAAACTGATGTCCTGTGGTAGCAGATTCCTCCGGAAGGGCTCAGCAAAGAAAGCCCCTCAAAACTAAGTTCCCTGAGAGAAGCACAGGAGCGGCTGACTGGGTCGTTTCTCCTAACTTTACTGCTTCCCTTGCTGGCACCTGACAATGCCTGGTGGTAAGAACCTAGGTAGAACCAAAAGGCTCTCCCAGCCTGGTGTGGGAGTGACTGGCCTTGTCAGTGTGCTGACAGATAGAAACCCTTTGGAATCCCAGGCCTGAGAAGGCAACATGAATTTAGCAGATGACCAGCACATTTTATTTTTATGGAAAAGACAGATGTATTCTCTAAATAAAATGGTTCTAATCCCTTGCCGTTGGGAGGATTCTCTTTTTGTCTAAAGTGGGCTGCATAAAACCCACGGAGAAAGCACGGAGAGTCATGTTCAGGCGCTGAAAGGTCGGGGCCAATAGGGCGAGAAGGTACCAGGTCAACAGGGACTTGGGCTTGTCTTCCCAAGGGAGATTGTGCAAACCAGATAATGTCTGAAAGTTCTGATTTGGTTGTGTGCTATGGTTGGATTAATTATTGTTACCTTTGACACCCAACTCAAAGTCTTTTTAAAATCTTACTTTTTGTTGCAAAGCATTTTGTTAGGGGTTAATTTTTTTAAATAAAACATATTTTTGTTGTATCCTTTTATTTCTAATCATTTATCTGTATTTATTTCATTGTATCATTGTGGTGCTTGAACCCAAGGTGGGGATTAAACCCAAGGCCCCCATATATGCCAAGGATGCGCACAGTACTGCTAAGCTACACTCTGAGCCTCCAGTTGTGGTTTTAAAAGGGTTTCTGTAGTAAGAACTAATGAAATGTCTCCTGGTGGGATCGTGTGAAGAAGTGTTCAGAGCTTCTGATGGCCTTTCCACTACCTCCTTTCACTTCTTAGTGGCTTCTAGAAGCTCCTTAAAGTAGATGACCTATACTCTGCTGCCTTCTTTGATATTTGGAGAATGTGATGTTGGGATGGAGGTGTGGCTGTAGTCAAGTAGCCTTGCTCAACAGATTACAAGTTTATGTATGTTAAGCCCAGAGAGGACTATGCTAAGGGCCAACGAGATATGAGATAGAAAAATACCCAATGCTCTTCTAATAATAAAAAAAAAAAAAAAAAAAAAAAAGGGGAGCCACATCACAGCTGACCTGCAGGCCAGTATTAATGTTTCAGTATTGGGAGTAGATACTGAGAGGGAAAGGAACCTTGGGACAGAGAAACAAAAGTACTCCATGCTTGACAAACAGCCTGAAA